>NC_141538.1:153900000-154200000 GCF_021556685.1 Rattus norvegicus
GCTGTATGCCCAGCAACCATTTTAACAGCCACACTGTATCCTCGGGCTCTTCCGTAGGAACCTCCTTTGGATCAAGCTCTGGGGGACGGTGAGCAGGACCCTTCTGGGCTGCGCTGGAGTCCCCAAGGCCCTGGGGAGATGGACCCTGGTCTTTATGAGCTGGTCCTGAGAGGAACAGGAGGTGACATATCTAACTACACTGAAAAGAGGGACAAAGTTCACAGCCACCATTTACTGTCTTCAATGGCTGCTCCTTGGGTGCCAGGCACTGTCATTGGCTTGACATGTAGCAGTGGACTGGACAGGGTTCGAGAGCTCCTGCTGATCAGGGAAGGTTAGTGATGCGTGGTGCAGGGGCCACACAAAGGCCAGAATTCCTGCGGTTCCAGGAAAATACGGTGAGAGATAGGAACTGAGAGCTGTGGAAAGCGTTGAAAGTGGAGAGTCAGCCAGGCCCCTGAAGAGAAGAAAGGACGAGTAAAGACAGAGATGTAGCCAAGTACAGAGGTTGGGAGGTGTCAATGGTTAGCGCCCTGTCGAGGAGCGAGGCCAGCGGATGATGCCTGCTGGGCCAGAGTGAGTGGAGGTCTGGCTAAGTAGTGTGTGAGGGGCTGCTGGCCTCAGATCCGTCTGGCAGTGGGTAGAGAGTGGGCTGAGGGTGGGGGACCCGACGCTAGCTAGGAGGCTGCAGTGTGGTGTCTGATGGTAACATGGGGTAAAGCTGTTGGAGAAGGCAGAAGGGGGACATACAGAGCTACCGGAGGCAGAAAGCCTAGTCGTTGACATGAAGACAAAGGCTGGGCTGCCTAGGAGAGTCAATGGAGCGTGTGCTGTCAGGCATGGGCTGGGAGCCAGGGAAAGCTGGCGGAATGAGGAACCTGGACACCTCTCACAAGCTCACAAGCGGTGCAACAGGAGTCTGGGGGTGGGGGAGTCTGAGCCTAGAGCCCTGGGAAGGGGCAGGATGCCAAGGCATACTCGTCAGCTAATGACAACTTTACCTTGGTGGAGAAATGACAATAGACTAGATTGTGGCCCCCCCAACCCTCCAACAGCCCCCATAAACCTGCTAAGGGTGGGTTCGGCTGTAGAGGAGAAACCAGAGACCCTGGGGAACTGAGCACCGAGAAGTGTAACTGGTCCTCAGAGCCACAAAGCATCTCACTTGGACCTGTGTGTTCCTGGTGTGGACCAAGTCTAGGGAAATCCCAGAATTGTAGTCCTTTACCGAGTACTGCTTGCTGAGCAGTGTTCTCAATTATCATTTATTCTGCACAGCAAACCTGCCAGCCTGTACCACCTCACCCCATTCTAATGTTAGGAGGCACAGAGTGGGCCTGAGGTCACACGGCAAGCAGTGGTCACCGGGACTCAGATCTTAGCAGTGCTGTTCCAAAGCCTAGAGTGAGCCAGTGGTGGGAAGCCCAGTGCATTGTGGGAGACAGAGTCCACCAAGCCAGCTGACCTCACAGCCCTCTCACAGGTTTCCCAGTGTGGCTGGGAAATATATCCAGGGAAATCTCAGACTCCAAGGATGGGATGGCACGATGGGAGGGACAAAGGAGGAAAATGGAGGACACATTCTTGGCCCGAGGCCATCTGTGAGCATCTGTGGTGGGTGCTACTTTGCCAGGGTTGCCAAGCCTACCCCGCCCCCTGTCTACCTGTTAGCTGTCTGCAAAAGCTGAGCTAGGCATGCTGGGAGGTTGGTGCAGGGCTCTCTCTACAGCACTGCCTGGAGTTCCCCTCTTCCCCTCAGCTGCCTGTTCCCAGAAGACCGTTCCAGGAATCGCAGTGCAGAGGAAGAGCCTAGGGCCGTTCCCAACCTGGTGACTCCGTACTGTACACCTGCTGGGATCCACCTACTCCAGACTGGCGTTCCCTGCCTTCCTGCCCACTCTGCGGCAGCTTAGACATCTCCCCAAGGTCCTCAACCAACATCAGTCACCAAGACGCAGATCATGGCGCCGCGGCGCCTGCTGGTCCCCCCCAACCTTCCCAGTCCCGTCAACGTAGCTTCACCTACGGGCACCCAGACGACGTGATGAAACCCAAAATGGTTCCCCGGTCATTTTCTTCCCCTCAGCATCTGCCCTGCCCCCACTCTGCTCCGCCCCCACAGCGTTCTACCCATCAGCCATCTCGGTGGATAACTATCACATTCCCTGGATTTGAACACCTCTCCCTTCCATTCATGGCACTGGTCACGTCTACCCTGCTGGGCTGTTCCCCCTTTACCCCCTCACCCCCTGCCCGGTGCGGTCCTTCTGCACACGGCCCAGTGGCGTTGTAAGACATTGTAAGTCAGACCAGATCTTAGGACTGTCCTCAAGAGTTTCTGCTCGCTTTCTGTAAAGTGTCTTGGCCTCCTGTCTGCTCCCCCAACACCATCCCCTATGTTATCCCCACTCCCTGGGCCTTCTGTGTGAGTCCTGTCCTCTCTCTGGAATGCCCTCCCTCCAGAACATTCCATGACTCTCATCCTGCCATCATCCCTGTCTCAGCTCAAATATCAACCCAAGAAGGCTTTCCCTGAGAAGCAGCAGGCCTCCCCTACTTCCCTCTTCTAAGCAGAGCAAAGCTGCTTCCCCCACAGTGCTCCTCCCATCCTGAAATTATTGAATTCACTCACGATCTTTCCCTTGTAGAGTGTCAACTATTCAAACGAAGAGCTCAGGGCCTGCAAGACGGCTTACAGAGTAAAGGTACCTGCTGCTGATCCTGCAGACCCACATGGTAGGAGGAAAGAACAAACCCCTGCCGTTGTCCTTTGACCTCCACACACGCACCTCACCCCCATAGATGCACACAAATAAGGTGTAAAAAAAAAAAGTAAGGAAAGTTATTATAAAAATAAAATGGGATTTTTGCTAATGGCATCTTAAAATTGTGTTTGTAATAAACATCACAAATATTTTGATTACTCATTTGATGTATCCTAGGCTAGCTTTGGACCCATAATCCTCCTGCCTCAGCTTCTCAAGACCCAGGAGTATAAGCAAATGCTACTTCATCCCACTTAGTGTTGGCTCTGAATTTGGTAATGACGCACTCAGGTGGCCTGGGTGGCCCCTCCTGTGACGATCTCTCTTAGGCCTTGGGAAGACAGCTGCATGGGTGTAAGTTCAGTCCCCAGAAGGCACATGAGAAAAGGCAGGTGTGGTGGTGCATGCTTGCAAACCCAGTGCTGGGGAGGTGGAAGATCTTTGTGGCTTGCTGGCCTAACCGACAAGCTCTTGGCCAATGAGAGAAGATTCTGTCTCAAAGGAGGTGGGCAGCATTTCTGAAGATGATACCTGAAGTTGTCTTCAGGGGTCCACATGCACAAGCATGTGTGCATGCATGGATGGGTGCACACACACACACACACACACACACACACACACACACACACATACACGCATGTAAATACACACAGATTCCTTCTAACACATCGCAAACAGGCCTTTCTGCAAGCAACCTCTGACTGGCCAGTTGAAGACAAATCCCAATTCTTACGGGACGGCTTGCAATCTGTCAGAACACTGCAGAATCCCCGTTGGACAACAGTTAGGCTCTGAGTGACCACTTCGGATCGAATAATAGTTGGGGAATTAGGAAATCACCAGTTCTGATTGGTTGATGAGCAGATTAGATTGTCTAACTTTCCCTAGATGACCACTTGGGAAAAGTCCACCGCTAAATTCGGACTGGCTGACTGTTCTTCTGTACAAGTGAGAGCCAGCCCAGCGGCCTGGGGGCAGAAACTGATATGACAGCCTGTCGAAGCTGCTCCTGGTTCAGTTCTCACCCTATGATCTAGTTTCAGTGTGTCACTGAGTGTCAGACAGTATCTAGAAAATGGCCTTGGCGGGCAACAAGGCTGTGTCGTTCTCAGAGCCTTGCCTGGATGCAAGACAGAGCCTGAGTTGACCTGAGCTGCACTGAGATATGCCTGATTCCCTAGTCTGTGTTCTGATCTTTACTTTGAAACTCATGGCATCCTCTGGGCTGTAACCACACCCTACTTCTTTCTGTAGGCAGCATGGAGGCCTCTGCAGCCCCATCTGGCTGACACTGTATACCTGATAACCCAGCAAATCCTTCTGAGGATCATGTGTCAGCCTCCTTCACACCCCTGGTGTCCCGTTCCCAGTGGTCCAACCTCCAGCCTTCCCTCAGAGTAAAGAGCCCATGGCTGTGGGTCAGTGAGACACCCTAGTTCCTGGTTGAGGGGGTTTGAAACCCTGGTAACCTGCAAAGGGACAGTAGGCATTTCACCTAACTCCTTGGAAACCAGGCCAGTCACTAGCCCACAGCCCTCCATAGATTTGTGACCATCAGTCACAGAAGTGCAATGCCCCAGGCCCCTTCACAGGTAGAGGACGTGACCACAGGTCATGCAGGCTCAAGACAGTTCTCCATTATAATGAGATACCCAAAGGCCTGGAGGCTTAGCCAATGAATTTCCCTTCCCAGACACTCCTCTCTGCAAAAGGTATTTAATCTCAGGCCCACCTTGAGAAGTGGGGTACAGTTTTACTCATCTGCTTTCCACCATGACAATAAATGTCTTGAAACCATGGGTTGTCTCTTTCATCAGGATCTGCCATGAAGATTTGTGACCACCAAGAAAACCTTTGCCTACAGAGCTGCGGTCTGATCTCCTGCAGAAGGCCTCCTTGTGCTCCCAGGGGCAGCACCCAGCTTATGCCCACCGCAGTCCAGCAAAAGACTCCTCATTGGGACCAGCCAGAGCAGTCCCCCCTTTTTCTCCCCTGGCTCCGGGCTAGATCTAGTCCGCCGGAGGGCTCCCACTCTGTTCTCAGCTCTTCCGGGGCATCCCAGCAGCGCCTGGATGCCCAAGAGCCTGAGACCCAGACAGCTCTGGCCTCCTTACAGGCCTGGAGACCCCCAAGCCAGCTCACTGTGTCTCACTTCAGACTGCGCTTCCCCACCCTGGAGTGGTGCCCTGTAGCTTCCCACAGCCCAGCAGCGTGGGGTAAGTGCGGTCAAACTTCCTGCGTCCAACCTCCCCGAGTGGGTGAGACCTGTGGTGGAGCAGACGTGGGTTCCCCCCCTTATCCTACGCATGGCCAGCCCAGTGGAGGACCCCAGACCGTGAGTACCTGTCTGTCAGCACTGCCTGTGCCATGGGAGCCAATGAGAATTTGAGCATCACTCTGTTGTCCTCAAACCGAGGCTGAGGATCTTGTCCAGGTAAAGTTCATTTGCGGTTTGCAAGTTGGGGTACATAGGAGGCAACCTAAGAAAGCTGCAGCTGGGTATTGGTAGTTGCATCTGCTGATGGCCAGAGCTGTCCTTTGATTAAACCACTTGGGTTGTCCCCGTCCATCAGAAACTAAGACCCCAGGCGCATTAGCAACACGGGGCTCGTTGCAATACATTTGCACTGTGGCTTTGACACAGAGGGTACTCTTTGGGACTTTATAGAGGATGGGCGGGGCCGGGGGGGCAGTAATACCTTAAAAGATGGCATCTAGGCCTTCATGACTGGGGAGTGTATAAACCATCTTACCCATGAACACGCCATCTATCTCATAAATATTTGTAAAAATTTGTTTGAAATCCAAAAGCCTGAGCCACTAGGCCATCCTGGCCGTTAGGAACAGCCCACTCCAATCTTGGGACTGCTTGTCTTGCTTCGCCAAATAAACTCTGCTTAAGTGTTCTCTATCTGGTGACTGAATCCTGTCCTTTGAGAATACAAGAAGCCAGAGGACCCACCCCACCCAAATCCCATACCTGTGGAATCCACAGCGGGGTGGGATCACAGCTCGGTGGGATCACAGCTTGGATTATGGCAGCCTTACTCACTCAATGAGCTAGATACTCTCCCCTCCTTTCGGAATAGTACGTTATCTCACCGGTTGTTCTGAGACTCTGAGATCTGACATAGAGTAAACTCTCATTCCACAGAGGTATTATGTTGTTCTAAAGTCAACCCTGAGCTGGCCCGGCCCTTTCTAGAGTATTCTGCATCCCAGCATTTCTCGGAGCTTGCTCAGGTACACGCTAGGCCCACCACGAGACATCTTACTATCAAAAAGAAATCGAGAGTGCCAGGTGTTGTGGTGAACATCTGTAATGCCAGCACTAGGGAAGTTGGGGGTGGAGGAGCCTGAGGTTGAGGCTAGCCTGGGCTACATAACAAGGTCATCTCAAAAAAATTAAAGAGACGATTCTAAGACCCAGTACCTTTGGGAAACTGAGGGTGCTGGGAGGGTCGCAAGTTTATTTACTATTCAAAGTTCTGAGAAGGCCTGCAGTATAAGGTTTGGATTTGCATCCATTGAGCCCAAGCTCCTAGGCCACCAAATCTGTGTGACCACAAGAGTCTCTGGGCCCTGCTGGGTTGTTATGGATCTGGGTAACTGTTAATGGGAAGCCTCCAAAGTGTACTTTGGAAATACCTGCTCAATCTAAGAGGTAACAATAGAAGCATCTTTGTGCGTGCATGAGTGTGTGTGTGTGTGTGTGTGCGTGTGTATATATGTGTGTGTGCATGACTATGTATGTGTGTATGTGTGTGCACACATGTCTCTGGGTGCACATGAGTATACATGTATGTGTGTGCATGTCTATGTATGTGTGTGCACGCATCTCTGTGTGCATGTGTGTACATGTAATGTGTGTGTGTGAGACTTCATGCATGTGTGGGGGTTGGTTACCCACAAAGAGGAGCCCAATGTCATGAGGAAGGACTTGAGAATCCTTCTGCACTGCATTAACATCTAGAAGCCCATCTCTATTACGCTTGTTTTCTCAGGGACCTCTCTCCCTCTTGCTTCACAGAGGATGGGGCAAGCGGGGTAGTAGGGTCAAGCTGAGAGGGCTTCCTGGAAGGAGTGTGGAGCTAGCTGAAGAGGAAGGGCATCCTTTGTCAGGGAGGAGGGCAGAGGCAAGCGTGGCACACCCTTGGGACACTTGGCTCTTTGCACACTGTCAAAGCCAGCTGTTGGCTCTCTGCCCTGGCTTCAAAGTCTACAACCCTTTCCTGAGTCAGCTCTGGGTTCCAGTTGGGGAGGGGTCAGGCCCTTTCCTGCTTAGGGACCAGGGCCATCGTGAGGCTGCAGGGCCCTTCTCTTTCTCTGGAGTAGGGACAGGAGTGTGGGAGACAACATACAGTCAGCACAATGTGTCTACTAAGGACTGTGAGCCTACAGCCACTTCCCCGGAGGAAAAGACAGCCAACCAAGAACACAGGAACAGGGAGGGAACCCCCCAGGGCAGGAACCTGACTCAGGCTTTCTCGGGTTCCTCTAGAGATCCCCTTGGCCAATCAGAGGGGTAAGGTGTGGGGAGGAAGTGGGTGCTACCACAGAGGTGGGAGAGGCCCAGCAGGTGCTGGCCAGCCTCACCACCCAGCCCAGAGCTGGGAGCGGCAGGGAGCCTCCTTCCCTCCCTCTCAGCTGACAGGGCAGGGCTAGAGAGCATGCAGGGACCTGGGACCGAAACTCAGCAGCGTGTTCACCAGGGACCCTCGCCCAGGCGGGTGACGCCAGATAGCTTCCAGCAGCCCTGGAGCCTGCCCCACCCAGGACTCAGCCTCCAGAAAATGGACCAATATCCCAATACCCCCCTCACGACGCAATGACAGAGGGAGAGGGAAGCCATGAGGACCACCAGGGAACCCTTTACTGAGAATGCTTTTCTCTTTGAGTGTCTCAGCCTGATGCTAGACTTACAGCCGAGACCTGGGCTAGATTTGTCTTCTTAAAGGGTGGTGCCTTGGGCAAGTCCCTGTGCCCCTGTGAACCTCAGAGGTCTCTCTCCACTGTGACAGAAGGCTCCTTTCTCTCTGCCACCTGGTTCTTTAAGGATAAGCTGACTAAGCCTTGGCAGAAGGGATAGGACACCTGACAAGAAGCAGGTGTATGGTTGTCACAGTTCCACAAGTGGCAGCAGCTGCTCTACGAAGTTCCTACGTAGGGACCTTTCAGCTTGCTTCACATGCCAGTCTCCGTGTGCTTGGCTAACCCAACTCCACCCTGTCCTCACCCCCACCTGCCCCCACCAACCCCCAACCCATCCCCAACCCACCCCCAACCCCATCAAAGCGGTTCCCAGCTCCAGAACCTTCGAATGTCTAGAAGCAAATAAAACAGACCTTGGGCCCATTACAAAGGTCCCCGACTCAAGGCTGGGGCAAAGATCTGTGGTCAAACACGTATTTTGCATGCCTGGGTTTAATCACCAGCACCAACAGAAAGATGGGCGGAGTCACTGGGGCAAAGTGGACCGTGGACACGGATTTATTGCTTGTTTTTCAAAGTTCTGGGGGCTGGGACACTGTTTTTCAAACCATCACGAACCTTTCCCACCCCACCTCCTCACATCCAGTGTTAGGAATGGAACCAAGGACCTTATTGTACTAGGCCCGCTATTGAGCTGCACCCCCAGTGCTAAAAGCCAAGTGGTCACTACAGCCAGAATACTCTTTTCTTTGTGACTATTGGTGGAGAGTGCATTCATTCATACAGTGAGTGTAGGGGTCAGAGGACAGTCTTGGGCATCTGTTCTCAGGGGCCTTCTACCTTTTGAGATTGTGTGTCTCTCATTGACCTGGGACTCCACAACACAGGCCAGGCTAGCCGGCCCTCAACCTTCTGTGGACCCATCTGCCTCTGCCTCCTCTGCCTCTGCCTCTGCCTCTGCCTCTGCCTCTGCCTCTGCCTCTGCCTCTGCCTCTGCCTCTGCCTCTGCCTCTGCCTCTGCCTCTGCCTCTGCCTCTGCCTCTGCCTCTCTGCCTCTGCCTCTGCCTCTGCCTCTGCCTCTGCCTCCTCTCCTCTTACGGATTACTGTCACCGGGACTACAAACACCGGCTTTTTATTGGTGCTGCTGCTATACGTGTGTGTGTGCGTGCGTGCGTGTGTGTGTGTGTGTGTGTGTGTGTGTGCGTGCGCACACACATGCAGGTCGGGGGAGTCAGAGGATGCTGTCAGGAATCAGCTCTCTCCTTCCTTCTTTACACGGTTTCTGAGGCTCAAACATAGACTGCCAGGCTTGCACAGCAAATGCTTTTAGCTGCTGAGGCATTTCACTAAACATGCGCGTGCAAACACCATATCGGCATTTTACCTGAATCCTGGGAAGTCAATCTCATGTCCTTGCAGTTGCTGGGCAAGGGCTTTACAACTAAGCCATCTCCCGGCCGGAATTGTTTAATTTTATTTTAAAGATTTATTTATTTTATGTGTATGTGTTTGTATATGTGTTTATGTATTGTGTATATGTTTGTGTATGTGTGTGTGCATGTATGTTTGTGTATGTGTCTATGTGTGTGTGTATGTTTATGTATGTTTATGCTTGTATATACATATGTGTATGTTTGTGTATGTGTATGTGTGTATGTGTGAATGTCTGGATGTATGTATATGTACTATGTGTGTGCTTGGTGCCAAAATAGGCCAGAAGATGGCACCAGAAACACTGGAAATTGACTGCCAGGCAGTTTTGCGATGCCGTGTGGGTGCTGAGATTTGAACTCAAGTCCTCTGCAAAAACAGCCAGTGCTCTTAACCACTGAGTCTTCTCTCCAGCTTCTGGAACTTTTTTTAATCACCTGGAGAAAAATGTACCTTGCAAAAATGTGGGGGTTTCTTGGACTTCTGCTGTTGGATTGATTGATGATTGATTGATTTGGGTTTGTACTGTTTTGTTTCCTTTGAGATGAGGCACGGTTCTGTTGGTAAAGTGTTTGCCTAGCATGCACCAAGTCTGGATTCTGTCCCCAGCACCATAGAAACCAGCTGTGGTGATTTGTGACTATAAACGATTTGTGACTATAAACACATCACTTGGGAGACAGAGACAGAGGATCAGGAGTTCAAGGTCATCCTTGGCTACGTAGTGAGCTTGAGGCCAGCACAGAGTACATAAGACCCTGGAGAGAAACAGACAGACAGACAGACAGACAGACAGACAGACAGACAGACAGAGAAAGACAAAGGCAGAGAGAGAGAGAGAGAGAGAGAGAGAGAGAGAAGGAGAGGGAGGGGGAGGGAGAGGGAGAGGGAGGGAGAGGAAAAGGTGTTTGTCATGGCACACACTTATAAACTTAACAGTTGGGAGTTTGAGGCAGGAGGATCCCTAAGTTTGAGTCTAGCCTCAACTACATAGTGGCACCCCATCTTAAAATATGAACAGAGGGATACAAGATAGAGTGAGGTTAATTTAAAATTTTAAAGGCAGGTTGTAGGAGCTGGGATATGGCTGGCTCAGCAGCTGAGCATTTACCCAGCATGCTTCAGGGTTGAGGTTTGATCCTCAGCACCACAAAAATGGGTGTGACTGGTTATGAAACAATGCACACATTAAAGCCCATGTTGCACATGTATATATTCTTATAGGGCTACGTGGTTGGTCTATGTGCCCCTCCAAGGTCCCCAGCGATGGTTTCCAGGTGGTGGGTGACAGAGACACACGGTACTTCTTGCTCTGATCACTCTGTAGCGAACTGTGTGCTCCTCTCAGGGAAAAGAGACATTCGTATCAACATCAATGGGAACCACTACCCACCTCGGCTGACTCATGTGACGTCTCCAGGCCATCGCGGGGGCTGACGCCAGGCCTTCTTCGCTCACTCAAACCACCAGGTGTGTTTCTGTGGTTTTTCATTTTCTTCTTTGTTCACACTAGCAGCAGACAGCCTACTGCTGGCATTGCCCTGTGTCAGAAGCACATGCCAGAGAGAGCAGCTCCCACCCGCAGGAGGCCACGGGAGGGAGGGCGGGGCGGGGTGGAGGTGGAGTACAACCTTCTGGGAGTCTATACAACCTGAGTGAGGAGTGCAGGATTTCAGTCAGGGCTGACAGCGAAGATACACCAGGCTTTGGGCACCAAACTAAGAGGGTGTCTTGAGGGTGGGGTATAGGGAAGGTGGTTGGGACAGAAAAAGTCATCAGAGCTGTGTCCCAGGTGACTGGTCCTCTGCCAGGGCTTTCCCATGAGGTCACATCCCAAGTATCAGGGGCATGTGTATATATGTGCGAGTGTGTGCATGCGTGCCAGTGTGTGTGTGTGTGTGTGTGTGTGCGTGTGTGTGTGTGTGTGTGCGTGTGTGTGTGTGTGTGTGTGTGTGTGTGTGTGTATGAGCATGCATGCATGTGTCTGATGCAGGATGCAGGAAATAAGGTATTTGGCTAAAAACATCATGTTGAAGGTCAGCAGACATCGGGGGAGGCCACAGGGAAGATGACTGGTGGAAAATGCTTAGTTCAAGATGGCTCTCATTAAAAGGGGCTGGAGCCAAGGAGATGGCTCAGTGCTTAACACTTGCTGTGCAAACATGAGGACCTGAGATTGGATCCCAAAGACCACACCAAAAGGCCTGGCATGGCCACACATGTGCCTTTAACTTCCCAGTACCGTGGGAGATGCAGACAAGAGGGTGACTGAAGCTTACTGGCCACCAGCCTAGCTGCCGGTTCAGTGAGAGACCTTGTCTCTAAGGAATATGATAGGGAGTGAGGGAATGCACACAGATAAACACATGTGCACCTTCCTGGTGCACATCTGTGAGCCTGGCACTTGCGGGTGGGGCTAAAGCAGAGAGTTGGAAAGTTCAAAGCTAGTGTGAGCTGCATAGCCAGACACTGTTTCAAAAATAAGTAAATGAACAGTAGACTTGCGATTTGTCGAGGCTGTGGTCTTAAGAATCAACAAGGAAAAAAAAAAAAAAAGAATCAACAAGGCATGCAGAAGTCAAGCTACCACCAGTGGGCTGGCTGGCTGCCCTCTGCGTCAGGATAAACTCAAGAGCTATGAGGCCCAGCATCTCACCGCCCTCATTAGCATCCAGCCCAGCAATGGGCACGGCACTGACAATCGGGGGTGACTGGTGAATGTCAGTGTCTGTAGCTATCAGAAGATTGACTGCTTAGGGCCCCAACTGCTAGGTTCCTCTCAGCCTGCCTGTATCCCAAGCTTGGGCACATACAGGAGGATGCAAGGAAGGAAGGCCGCTGCGGCGTCAAGTCTGGAAGGAGAAACCAGCGTGCACAGGAAGGTGGCCCACGGCAGTGCCCGATCACTGGGTTTGGGAGGCTGGGAAGTCCAGGTGGGATGGACGCCTTCGGGGCAATTGAACAGCTTAGCCTGAACCAATTAGCAAAAGGGGACCAAAAGAGGACCAGGCCCATTGTGGGCACCGGGAAGGACCATCAACAGGACCATCAACAGACCTTTCTCCAGGGAAAAATCACGGCCCACTTCCTGGATCTCTGTGGGCAAAGAAGTGTTAAGATCGCCCCCTTCTGAACACTCCGGAAATTACACTGTCCCAACTATGTTGGAAAAATCCCAAACAGCAAGCCATGGAGATTAATTCTAATATTTACTTTTTTTTTTTTCCGGAGCTGGGGACCGAACCCAGGGCCTTGCGCGTGCTAGGCAAGCGCTTTACCACTGAGCTAAATCCCCAACCCCTGGAGATTAATTCTAGACCATGCTGGCTGGCATAACAAGTCAACATCTTTGCTGCTGCTTTTTCTTTTACTGATTTGGTGCTCGCAATGACATCATCATTGAACTGAGCGATTTCCTTGGATGGTCACAGTTAATTTGATAGCAATATTAGCCTCCAGCCGGCATCCTCTTAGCCCAGAAACCCGTTTTAAACTATATTCGTAGACTCTGTCAAGCCCAAGGAAGACTGAAAACTTCGTCCTTGCCTCAGATCTTAGTAGCAGCTGCCTCAAGCTCTGAGTTGAGGAAGATCCTGAGTATGACAATGAATTGGTAACATCTTCCAGGAGTGCCACAAGGGAAGGAGTCACAAATTGGTATCAAGGCCTCCCGTGGTCCAACTGTCAGAGTCTTCTTATCTATACAGGAGACCCCAAGAAAGGGATCCTCTCACTGCCTGCCTTTCTTCATGGTACTTCCAATTTAATGCCTTTAAGTATGAACTCTTGATCTGCACCCCTAAACCCATCTCGCCCACTCAATAGAAGGTCTTCGTCCACAGAAGACAAATCAGTATCGCCCCCGATGCTCTCTCCTCAGGTTCCACATCTAAACTCATAGTCGCTCCCACGGGCTCTACTTCTGAAGTAAGATCCAGAACGCGACTACTTCTTCCCACCTCCATCCAGAGCTGCTACTTCTTGGAGCTGGTTACAACCTGACTGTCCCACCAGTTCCGAGGCCCCCTGGTGTTCTCAGGATTCGTTTGCATAAAATAAACACAGGTGGTGGGGATGCAGAGAGGAGAGGAAAGATAAGGGAATCCTGCTTCTTATCTGATGGATAAGAAAGAACCGAAGCCCAGAATAATAGTATTGTTGGCTCCAAGAATATATACACAGCAGTGAAACCAGCAAGCTGGGCTTGCTTCAGTGCTGTTACCTGCCATCGCCTTCCCGGTGTGCCCCTCTGCTTTCCAGAGACTTCCTATGGGTACATCCAAAAGTTTCGGGTCAGGTAGGAAGGGTGTCAAGGATGTTGGTATTACCCCCCACCCCTGCTCTTCCAAAACTGACCTGGTGATCCTATAAGGCGTGTAGCATGAGCCATTTTCCTTTGGTGTATGGTGCCCCCTGGTGTTCATCTTAGGAAGTACATGCAATTATCTAAGATGCTTCAGGGCAAGAAATGGGGTTTGGAGGCTGGTGGGAACCTAGTCTAATTAATCACTTTCCAGGTCGCTCCTTCCTTACTGGACCCTTACTCCTTCGATTAAAAACAACTATGAAGGCAGTCTTTAGAAGTTGGAAGATTGTTTTGTTTTGTTTTTATTTCGAAGGTTTGAGCTGTATCCCGATCCTTTAAGCTCAGTGAAATTTTCATACAAAATCTAAGTGCCATCCATGTTACATGTCTTTGAAAAACACATGGCAGCAGAAGTCTCGGAAGACTAGCTTTATGACTACGTTTGCTCAGCCTTGCAAGGGCTAGCATGGCAGGCTGTGCCCAAGGTTCCAGTACATTTTTGCTGTAGCTGTTTTTAGATTTTATTATCTTTGTGTGAGGAAGGGGATGGGTGTGCATGTGCAAGCATATACCCCGGTGTGTGTGTGTGCGTGTGCGTGTGCGTGCATGTGTGTGTGTGTGTGTGTGTGCTGCAAGAGGGGAGTTTCTAAGCACCCCACTTTACCCAGGCATTCTGTAATCACAGGGAGCAGGAGGAAAAAGACAATGGAACTAAATACAAGCCAAAAGAATGTTCGTGACCAAGTTTCTTAGACATATATACAGGAGATAAACAGTGTTGGAGACCAGCTCTGCCAATGTGTTCAGAGATCCAAGGAGGGGATGTGGGGTCATCAACGACATAAAGCAAGCACACACACACACACACACCACACACACTCACATACACTACACACACTCACACACACCATACACACCACACACACTCACACATACACACACCACACACACTCACATACACTACACACACTCACACACACCATACACACCACACACACTCACACATACACACACCACACACACTCACATACACTACACACACTCACACACACCATACACACCACACACACTCACACATACACACACCACACACACACACCACACACATTCACACATACCACACACACTCACACACACCATACACACCACACACACTCACACATACTCACACACACCACACACACACACCACACACATTCACACATACCACACACACTCACACATACACACACCACACACACTCACATACACTACACACACTCACACACACCATACACACCACACACACTCACACATACACACACCACACACACACACCACACACATTCACACATACCACACACACTCACACACACCATACACACCACACACACTCACATACACCACCCACACTCACACACACACCACACACACTCACACACACTCACACACACTCACACACACACTCATACACACCACACACACTCACATACACCACCCACACTCACACACACACCACACACACTCATACACACCACACACACTCACACATACAACATACACTCACACACACCATACACACCACACACACTCACATACACTCACACACACTCATACACACCACACATACTCACACATACCACACAACTCACACACATCACACACACACTCACACATACCACACACATACACTCACACACACCACACACACTCACACATACTACACTCACACACACCATACACACCACACACACACACCACACACACTCACACACACCACACATACTCACACATACCACACACACACTGTACATACCACACACACTCACACACACCATACACACCACACACACACTCACACACACCACACACACTCATACACACCACACACTCACACACACACACACACACACACCACACACTTGGCGGATAAAGCAAACTGCAACCACTTTATCTCCGTACATATGCATTTGATGGATAGATCAAAGCTCTAATAGCTTCATACAGACAGACAGACAGATACACATTCATACACTGAGTGGATGGAGCAAAGCTGCAACCACTTTACACACACACACACACACACACACACACTCGTGGTGGATGAAGCAAGCTGCAACCAGTTTATACACATACATACACACACACATTTGACTGATGGAACAAAACTCCAATAACTTCACACATACACAGACAGACAGACAGACACACATTCACACAAAGCTCCAACCGCTTATACATACACACATACACATATATACACATACATGCATATACATATATACACATACACGCATATACATATATACACATGTATACACGTACACATGTATACACACATATACATACACATTATATTCATATACTCACATATACATACACACAATTTTGGCAGATGGAGCAAATTCCAACAAGCAAGTTCCAACAACTTTATTTTTCCTCCCGTAGCTTATATATTTCAGCAAAACCTTTCAGGCAGCATAGAATTACAGCGCGATTACATTCCAGTTTTCTTCTAGTGACAACTATGAAAAAACAGTGTGTTCCCCAATATCTTTGCAAGAAAAAACCATTACGTAGTACAGGGAAAGAAAACAAATTATTCCCAAGAACCCACGGACGTCCGTAACTAAGCGGCCTGTTACAGGTTAGCAAAGTCCGAGCGAGCGAGGTAATTTTCTCAGCCACTTCTTCTGACTGACAGGCTGCAATTTGTGGTCACAAAGAAAGTATCAGTCATTTTATTATGTGTCTTAAAAAGCAATCTTCTAAAAAATAAATCTTGAAAGAACCACAAATCTACATTTTTATATTTAAAAAATTCAGTCATTTCTATTTTAAATCCTCATCTACTCATTAACAATTTTTTATTAAATTGTATCAGGAAGCTGAGGGTAAAAATGTGCGGCACAAAATATTTATTATCTTGATCACCAGTCCAGCCTTAGCAGGAGTCAACCTTTACTGCCATTGTTCTTGTTCCCTGACCTTAAAAAGCCCTTAGCTCAACTGTTGAGAACGTGCCCTTCTGAGCTTCAAATTGTTCCCTAATATTTTTCTTTTTAAAAAAAGTTATTTGTAGTTGGGGATTTAGCTCAGTGGTAGAGCGCTTGCCTAGCAAGCGCAAGGCCCTGGGTTCGGTCCCCAGCTCTGAAAAAAAAAAAAAGTTATTTTTGTTTTATGTATGTAAGTACACTGTAGCTGTCTTCAGACACACCAGAAGAGGGCATCAGATCCCATTACAGATGGGATGTGAGCCACCATGTGGTTGCTGGGAATTGAACTCAGGACCTCTGGAAGAACAGTCAGTGCTCTTAACCACTGAGCCATCCCTCCAACCCCCTAAGACTTTTCTACATCAGAGCAAAAGCATCTTATCCTAGCTTTACCAACAATCTCCAAATTCTCCTAAAGCTGGCGATCGTTGCTAAGGATCTACTTCTCTAAGTTCTCTCTGAGGGCGATAGAGGAATTGTCAATTTGCTCCCCCAGCAATGCTTGCAAAAGATCAGGCACTGTCATTTGAGAACCAATGATTCTGCCCAGTGCGGGGCTGGAAACCCCTTCAGAGTTTTCATACAACTCAGATTAGGCAGAGCAAAACCCCACAGCATCATGAAGTTCCCAGGACGCATAGTCTTCAGGGTTCTGCCTCTCTGAGGCACACCGACTATGCTTGTACCGGTCAGTGGGACACATTCCATCAGTTCTAAACTTGTTGTTGCTCCTGCACTGTCCTCTACTAGAGCATGTCCGGGACCAGAGAGGTCACTGATTGTGCCCCAGGTCACACAGCAGATAATACAAACCCCAATTTCTGAGTTCTCCTCTGATTCCAGCAACCTAGAGCTTCCACACAACACCTTTGGGAAAATAAATTAACAAAGCCTTGAGACCTAGCTGATGACATTTTTTGGTCCTTTTTTTTCCGGAGCTAAGGATGGAGCCCAGGGCCTTGCACTTGCTAGGTAAGCGCTCTACCACTGAGCTAAATCCCCAACCCTGACAAGACATTTTAGATCTGATGAGTTCCAAACTTGGCACAGACGTTGGGGGAAGGGTCTTGAGCGTTCTACTGGTGGGAATTAAGTTGCTTTAGCCACAGCGGAGAGCAGATGGCAGTGTTTGTTGAAATGTTAAATGTCCACACCCTATGACCTAGCAGGGTGTTATCTGTCCTGGAGAAACATGAGCCCGGTACATGAGGGCTGGGAACAGCGGTGCTGGCCATGGTGAAAAACTGGGGATGGGTCAACTCTGGCACGCAGGACCCAGGGAGGACTGTATGCAAGAGAGCACCCTCCTGCTTCAAAGGGAGAAAAATGTTGAGTCACAGTTACTGAAAAGGAGTCTAAAAGAAATTGTATTGGTACATATCCCGAGCAATTTAAATTTCATTTTGGAAAAAGTACAGCTAGGAGGAAAAGAAAGTAAGAAAGAATGACAGGGAGCAGAGAGAATGTCCTCAGGAGGCTGCCACACATAGTAGGTCCAAACCGTCAGCCAAGGGGAAACACGGGCCTTTTTAAGGAAGTTGGAGGGAAGAAGATTCTAGAACAGACTCTGATTTTCCAGAAGGTTCTGGCAGACCTTCGAACTGAGTCCTGGCATTCGGTATCTGCCCCTGCATGCCTATTCTGTGGCCTGCACACCTGGGAGCTCTGTCACGAGCCTGGAAGGGACAGATAAGGTTTGGAAAAGCCCAGATACTCTTACAGGAGAGAGAGGGACAGGGGATTTCCAATGGGAATGACTTTCCTCTTCCTCTCCCACCATCTCTGTATGAATATCAGAGTCCTCCATATCCCATGGCCTACAATGTCCCATCCCACCTCACTGTTAGCAGGCTGGCCAGATGCTGGCCCAACGCCAGATCTGAGACAAGGTCAGAAGTCCCAGGCTTGTTCTCAAGCAGCCCTGAAGTTCAAATTGTACTTCCGCCATTCTCAAACTCTGTACCCACAGGACCCCTCTTTAACTGAGAGAATCTACACTCTAGTCACCCTTAAACTTGTATGTACTTATATGGGTAGGCGTGTCCAGCCTCCATGTATCTATCTATATGTTCCACATGTGTTCCTGGTGCCTGAGGAGCCAGAAGAGGGTGTCTGATCCCCCAGAACTGAAGTTACAGGTGGTTATGAGCCGCCATGTGGGTGGTGGGAATTGAACCTGGGTCCTCTGCAAGCACAGCCAGTGCTCTAACCACTGAGCTGTCTCTCTAGCTCCATAAGTTATTCTTTTTACATGCACAGTTTCAATACATCCACATTGCTGTGTATATTAAACCATCACTACCATCTAATTCACTTTCCTCACTCAGGAGGCAAACTGTACCCAGGAACAGTCATAGACACAGTCCCTTCCCTGCCCACCCCCTCCCCACTCACCCCCCCCCCAGCAACAGCTAATGACTTTCTTAGTAATTCGGTTCAGTTTTCAGAGGCATGGATAAAATGTTGTCTGCTGAATCTGCACACCTCACATCCCTCTGAGCCTCAGCTGCCTTTGGCTAAGCCTCCGTGTGAAGATTTACCTTAAGCCTGGCTGTGCACAGAGAACAAAGGACGCAGAGAAAGAAGTGTATACTTAGGAACTGCTCCGGAAGTGGGGGGTGGAAGTAAGAATCATGGACTCTATAGGACCGGGCCTCTTCCTGTCCACTCATTCTCACTCTAACAGAACCAGAACCTACTCTATATGTTTCTCACCTACTCTCTTAAATTTGAACTTCTCTAGATGTTACTTTTGGAACAAAATTCCAGCCACCTGGACACACACACACACCACACAAGCACAGCACATACACACACACACACACACACACACCACACAAGCACAGCACACACACACACACCACACAAGCACAGCACACACACACACCACACAAGCACAGCACACACACACACACAGCACACACACACATGCCACACAAGCACAGCATACACACACACAGCACAAACACACAGTACACACACACCACAGAAGCACAGCACAAACACCACACACACAGCACACACACACAGTACACACACACAGCACACACACACAGCACACACACACACCACACAAACACAGCACACAAGCACAGCACACACACACACACCACACAAGCACAGCACACACACACCACACACACCACACACACACACACACCACACATACAGCGCACACACACATACACAGCGCACACACACACACAGCACACACACAGCACACACACAGCACACACACACAGTACACACACAGCACACACACACACACCACACGAGCACAGCACACACACACCACACAAGCACAGCACACACACACAACACACACACACACAACACACAGAGCACACACACAGAGCACACACACACACACACACACACACACACACACAAGCTGCACCATCACACATGGTACTTGAGAGCAGGAATCAGAATCAAATACTAAGTGTTCTCAAAGAGTGAGGACTGGTTTAGCCTCAGGCTGCCAAGGGCGGGGCTCCTGACGAACATTCCCAGAGGAATTGGCAATCCCCCAAATGTGGTGGCATCAGGTCACCGAAGGAGACTTTTTTGGACAAGGTTGGTGTGGACAGTCACAGGAAGTCTCCTCTAAGGTAACCATTGTTTGTGGACACAGCATCTTCCAGCCCACTATATCTACTTCCCAGACTGACCAATGAAGGCAGCCCATCCTTCTGGCCACACAGATGGGTCGGGGCACGTGACCCAAATCAGCCAATCAGAATCTTTCTCTGCATTAACACCCTCCACGACCCCTACCTTAGCCGCATCCATCTTTGAAATTCCCAGTGTGGTGCACTGTAGAATTTATGCTTTGCCTGAGCTGGTTTGGGGTATACCCTTCTTCATGTACCTCGCTAGCTGAAGAACTTGCTCTTCGCCAAAGCCCTTTGTATGTGGAGTGTGTTCGGTAAATGTGTGTTCATGTATGTACTGGCGTATGTGCTTGTGCGAGTGCCTATGGAAGCCAAATGTCGGGGTCCAATGTCGTCATCAGTCATTCTCCACTTCGTGTTCTGAGTCGAGAGCCTCTCACTGATCCTGGAGCTCGCTGACTGGCTAGCCTGGACTGATTCGCTAGACTGGCCAAGAGACGGAGACAATTTAAGTAAAGAAGTTTTTATGGTTGGCTATGAGGTAGGGATATAACCGTGGGATAAAGTGACCCCCTTTCCCTCCCAAATCATAGTGGTCCAGATCTTCACTTACACTATGTCTTCAAATGATCCCCTGGGAAAGTGCACAGGTGGGAAGGGGCAAAACAACAATGTATCATGGAGGACAGGAAAGGTAAGGGCTGGGGCTGTCAACATGACAGAATACAAAGTCACCTGGGAGATTTTAGTGCCTCTGGTTACAGTAATTGGTGTGAGAAGGCCTACCTTTATTGTGTGTGGGATGGCTTGGGGGTCAGGGGATCCTGGACTGTAGAACACGGAGAAAGTGAGTACAGTGCTAGTGTGAGTGTTTCTATCCCGCTCTGCTTCCTGCCTGCCGATGCAGTGACCCGCTGCTGTAAGCTCTGATTTTCCTGGCAGAACCGACTTACCTGTAACTGTGAGCCGAAATAAACCTTTATAGGGCACGTCGATCGCGCCATTGGATTGGTGAGGTGGAGCATGCTCAAACCCCAGGAATCTCAGAGATTTAAAATGGCAGGAATAGGGCTGCTCCCTCTCCGCCTCCATGCCTGCTCTGGAGCACGGAACCACCACCCTCAACTGAGGCGACCCCAGTCAGTCAAATACCACAGCACCTGGAACACCTTCTCATGCCAATGAGGCATCTCAATAGCTTTAGCGTTCATCGAACCACCTCCCCTTCCTGGATATTCTCACACCCTTCCCCAAAATTAGATAATCCCCAATTCACTCCAAATAAAGCTTATGCATTCATCCACCCCCAACTAAGAAATATGAACAAAGGGTTGGGGATTTAGCTCAGTGGTAGAGCACTTGCCTAGCAAACGCAAGGCCCTGGGTTCGGTCCCGAGCTCCGGAAAAAAAAGAAAAAAAAAAAAAGAGATATGAACAAGCTAAGATTGTCTCAGTCAGCTGCTTCGTTAAAGATCACCACTGGGAAGGCCTTCACCTAAGCTAGCACAAGCCCTAAGCCTCCCAAAAAAAAAGCCTCTCTTCTGCCATTCCTCTTGGCGCTCACTCCTAACCAGACTGGGATCTTACTCGTCCTGGAGTCCCATCTCCTCTTCTCAGTACACAGGCAGGCGCAGGCGCTCTGACACCCTGGTAGGAGGCTCAACTGTGGACTCCCTTCTCAGACTTTGCCCTGTCCTTCCCAAGCCAGTGTAGTGTATCGGTGACCTCCAGATCCTGCCAGAGGAGAGGCAGAACATGAGACCACAAACCCTTTCTCCTTTAAGCTGCTTTTGTCAGGATGTTGTAGCACTTGGGGAAGAGGAAAAGAAACGAAGGGTGCTGACCCAGCATTGGCATGCACATGCAAAACCAAACCAAAAAAAACCTGCCCTAGTGCCGTAATGTCTGATGTAGCAGGGTCAACCAAACTGCAGCTTCAAGGATATTTACCCACTACAGGGCTTCTGACCTGACCACAGTTTCCTGGATCTCTCGTGTATAACTCCTTACCTACCTGATATCAAACACCTTGGAAGAAGTGTGACCTCAAAGTCGTACTTTCAGATTCTGAGGTTTAATAAGAATGAATCACAAGCCAAGTTCAGCTCAGTAAATATTGAGTGGTGCACGAAGCAGCGAGGAGCCAGGAGGACGACATTTGAGGTGTATGGAATGTTCCCGACCAAGCCCCAGACAATAAAAGTTTTCTTGTTCACTGCTCAATGGACTGTTGCTATGTGCCTGGCCGTGTCATTGAAGCTACATTAAAGAAGGAAGTTATTAAAAGCACACACAAAAGTACTTTTTGTTCTGTTACAATTTATCCCCCGAATCCACATAGCCCTGAATGTGACAGCTTTGGAAACTCAGGCTAAATGGGGGTGTCGAGGTTGTGTGGGCTCAGGCCTCGTGGACAGGTTTCAAGTCACCATAAAAATGGCTTTTGTGAGGAGGATTCTTCTCTGCTCTTCTCCACTGGAGGGCAGAGAGTGCCTTAAAGCAAGATGCTGGCATTCTGACCTCGGCCTTCCGGGCCTCCAGAACTGAGAAACAAATTTCTGTTATTTAGAAGTTAGCATTTCGTCTAAGCTCCGCCCCACGGTTACCTGGCAACAGCCAAGCGTGCCTGACTCACTGTAAAAGGGGCTGCTTCCCCCCTCACTCCCTTGCTCTTGTTCTTGTCTTCCCTACCCCCACCACTTCCCATTCCCTTCCCCCCCCCATTATCTTCTCTTGCCCATGGCCAGCCTCTACCCCTCCTCTCTCTCTCTCTCTCTCTCTCTCTCTCTCTCTCTCTCTCTCCTTTCCTCTACCCCCCTGACTCCCCTCCCCATGCCATAAATAAACTCTATTCTATACTATACCTTCGTCATGTGGCTAGTCCCTCAGGGGGAAGGGATGCCTCATCAGAATGGGCCCGCCAAGACGCCTCCTTCCCCTACACCTGGCTACACCTCCATAGAACATATCCCCCCCTTATCCTTTTATAAACACATCAGAAGTCACCTGGTATTACAATGTGAATCTAATATGCCCCTGGCTTCACGATTTTTAGCTTGGTTTGGTTAGATCTGGGATGGCAGTTTAGCTATTGTTAAGGCACAGATTCCATACTGTTGGTATCAGGGACCAGTTTCCACCTCAGAATCCAGCCACGACGTCACCCATAGGCGACAGGGACCCGCGGTTACATCACAGCCCAAATAAAAGACAGACCCTTCCTGACCTTCACCCCTTCTTCTTCTCTCTCTTTCCCCCTTTTGTCTCCTTCTCCCCACAATGAACCTCTCTCCCCTGGAACTGCATCGGCCTGGTGTGGTCTCTCTGGAGATGAGCTGCGATTCTATCACAACAGATATAGCCCAGGCTGCCCTGTAACTCACTATGTAGCCACAGATAACCCGATCTTCTTCACCTCCTGATATCTGGGGTTACAGCCACGAGCCCCTGTGCTTGTTTCATGGCATTCTGGGAAATCTAACCCAGCACTTGGCTTCGTGCATGGTAGGCATGCACTCTACTGCCTGAACCCCAAGCCCAGGCTTCAGGTTTATGCTTTGAATGTTCAGCTCCCAGTTTTTGGTTCTGTTCTGGAGGCTGTGGAGCCTCTGGCTGTGAGAGCTGACTGGAAGAAATAGTTCACGGAGGATGGGCCCCTGCTTCCAACGCATTCTCTTTATTTCCTGGGATGCCAATGTGTGAGTGGCCCCTTGCCCACAGCGCATGCCCTCACCACCATGGACAGACACCTCGCCACACTCTTGCCCCCACAGACGGGGCTGTCCTGCCTTCCCTCCTAGGCTGAACTGATGTGGGTCTCAGAGACCCTGAGCCCAAATAAACTCTCCTTTCTTCAAGTGGCTTCTGCAAGGTATTTTGTCACAGAGATTAGAGAAACGACCCAACTAGTTTGTGGGATTCTTCTCTCAGGATACAAAGCAGAAGACGACAACAGAGAGCAAACTAAAGCCAAGGCCAGGGAAGGTTCCCTGAGGAAGAAGCAAGAATAATCGATGACTACGAGACAAAAGGTGGGGGCACTGGGGGAGTGGAGAGGTGGAGATTCTGGGCACAGATAATAGTATTGAACAAGACTAAAGACGTGAAAGAGGGCTGGAGAGATGGCTCAGAGGTTAAGAGCACTGGCTGCCCTTCCAGAGGTCCTGAGTTCAATTCCCAGCAACCACATGGTGGCTCACAACCATCTGTAATGGGATCTGATGCCCTCTTCTGGTGTGTCTGAAGACAGCCACAGTGTACTCATAAACAAAATGAACTTTTAAATAAAAACTTAAAAAAATAAAAGATATGAGAGAGAAAGGAGGCCTTTGTGACTCAGGCTGGAATAGCGGGGAACTTGTCAGGGTAGGCTGAAGCCTTTTGGCTATTGGGAAGTGACCTTGAATCTCTTTATGGATTCGACAGTTTCCATGTAAGCCCCCAAAGACTTCTGGGCTCAGGATACAGTATGTTCTAAAGGGATAAGCTGAGATGGCACTACAGACAGAAGGCGTTCATTCTTGTGGCCCAGCAGTGTGCAGGGGTGGCTCCCATAAGCCCTGGACTGGCTTGTGCCTCCCGACCTAATGCTTCAAAGAAGCCACAGACTGCCCATTCATACCCTGAGACTGGCTGTACACACCCTGAGGTTGGCTGGCCCAGCCACACAAGCTTGCCAGTTTCCCTGCCCCCTGCTTCCACTTATAGACCTACCTTATCACAGGGCTGGTATTGGCATCCATGGGGTCAGGGGCTGTGATCTTTGCAAATCAGGAAGAGGTTAAGACTTGGGGCTTTCCTTCTGGATTGCCCTTAGCCGTCTAGAAGGTGAATAGCAGAAGTCTAAAAACCACAGGTTTTGAGGGCAGACAGACAAGGTCCAAAATCGGCTATCATTGTGCTTAGCTCTGTGACATATAGCCCATGAGTTTCACCAGCGAAAGGAAAGGAAAATATTAGCACTACTCAGTGCATGAGGTTACAGGAACAAACGCTAAAACATCTGTCCTGGGGCTTTCTGGAGTGCCTCGGGGCAATAAGAACCAATAAAAAAAAAGTGCCACCAATGTTTATCAATAAGGTGACATCAGTAGAGGTGCTGGGAATGTGGCTCAGTTAACAGAGTGCATGGGCCCCTGACACCTCTCAAGCAAGCACATGCTGGTAACTCCAGCTTTCTAGAGGCGGAGGCAGGAGGATTGGAAGTTCAAGATCACCATCAGGCAAAATCTGTTGGAGCACTCTAACATATCCAAACTGTGGTCACAAAATGTCCCTTCAAAGACCAAGGCATTTAGACACAGTTTCCTAATTGAAATGATGATTTTGTGGGCAGGGGAGCATGGGAGAACTCAGATTTGTAGCAGGGACAGGGCATTCAAACTAATAGAGAAAGATACTTCTGTCCCTCTACCACAGTCTCCCAGTTTGGTTGGCTTCTAGATCTGAAAGGTTTGCAGGTTCAGGGTGGAAGTCAGATCATCTAAGGAGGGGTAAAGACTCTGAACTCTTCCCACTGTCATCTATGAGGCCCCGCGAAGCAGGGCTGCTGGAACTGAAGGCAGAAATTCTACAACACTTTGGACGTTCCAAATGTCTGCCACCCGGGGCCAAACTCAGGGCAACTTTTGGATCCAGCAAATTCTGTGAAAAGGCATCTTTCCCAGGAGCTGGTGAGACCTGAACCGAGAGCCAGGTGGGATCCAGCCTGAGCCAGTTCTGTGTCAGGATCGAAGCTCAGGAGTGGTTCCTCTGTTCTGCCTGGTCTTCTTTTGTAGCTTCTGTCCCACCTGACCAGCTGTCACCAATACCCAGGCAGGGAACAGAGTAGTGACCCCAGGGGCAGTGTGACCACGGAGTCAGACAGGCCAGGTTCTGAATGGGACTGAGTCTGAGTCTTGTGCCTTCCAGCTGCATCAACTTATGGGACACTCAGAAGGAAGTTTCCACATCTGTAGAAGGGAAAGAATAAAGGGGAGAAAAGAAGAGTGGGGAAGGGAGAAAGGAAGGGGATCAAGAAAAAGGGAAGGAGAAGAGTGTACAGGAGGAGGGGGGAGGGGGGAGGAGGAGGGGAGAGAGCGCAGTATAGAAAACATGATTCCTACATCATGACAAGGGCCATGAGATGAATTGGAAAGAGAAGGAAATGAACAAGAATAGCTTCAGACAGAACTGAACAGAGCTGTCTGGTTTCGCCCTCTCTGAGGAGAACCAAGATTGTTCTCTTAGGAACTTTGGAAGCCACACTCCTCCCATTGACTACGCCATCCCCAAAGCTTCCTGCCCTCTCCTCCTGTCTTAGTCAGGGTTTCTATTCCTGCACAAACATCATGACCAAGAAGCAAGTTGGGGAGGAAAGAGTTTATTCAGCTCACACTTCCACATCGCTGTTCATCACCAAAGGAAGTCGGGACAGGAACTCAAGCAGGTCGGGAAGCAGGAGCTGATGCAGAGGCCATGGAGGGACGTTTCTTACTGGCTTGCTTCCCCTGGCTTGCTCAGCTTGCTCTCTTATAGAACCCAAGACCCCCAGCCCAGGGATGGCACCACAGACAATGGGCTGGGTCCTCCCCCCTTGGTCACTAGTTGACAAAATGCCTTACAGCTGGGTGTCATGGAGGCCTTACCTCAAGGGAGGCTCCTTTCTCTGTAATGACTCCAGCTTGTGTCAAGTTGACACACAAAACCAGCCAGTACACCACCCTAGCAGCATGTGCTTCTGCTGGGCTAGCTCCACAGTCAGACTCAGGAAATAAAACATTTTACTTCAGAAACCTCTCCACCTTAAGGGTTTTAGGTCTACACAGCTACAATTAATTTTAGAATAAGAGTGACCTTTCTTGTTGGAAAGCAGGACCTGTTACTTTGTATACAGATTTAATTTTTTTTAATTAAAATTTAAAAACAGATTAAGAGAGCAGATGCTTTTGAAGGAAAATGCTGAGTGGGGTGCTGATGCAGGCCAACAAGGCAAGTGAAAGTGTCTGTCTGAGTGACAGTGTAAGTTTAGGGCTAACCTGGGCTACTTAATGAACCATGACCTCCAGGGGGCCTGGAGGTACAGCTCGGTGTCAGTGTGCTTGCCTATAGTATGCCTTAGGCTTTTGATTCAATCCTCAGCAAGGTCAAATAAATTTTTTTAAAAGATCCTGTTGGGGCTGGAGAGATGGCTCAGGGGTTAAGAACACTGGGTGCTTTCATAGAGGACTTGGGTTTATTCACTTGGCGGCTCACAACCATCTGTAACTCCAGTTTCCAGGGGGACCTGATACCTCCTTCTGGAGTCTGTAGGTGCTATAGGCATGTGGTACTGAGTCATATACACAAACAGAGCACATACACATAATTCGAGTCCAAGTGGATCAAAGACCTCCACATAAAACCAGATACACTGAACCTGGTTGGAAAAAAAAAAAAAAAGGAAGTGGGGAAAAGCCTGGAATACACTGGCCAGGAGACAACTTCCTGGAGAGAACACCACTACCTCAGGCACCAAGATCAACAATTAATAAGTCGGCCTGAGGGGCTGGAGAGATGGCTCAGAGGTTAAGAGCACTGACTCCTCTTCCAGAGGTCCTGAGTTCAATTCCCAACAACCACATGGTGACTCACAGCCATCTGTAATGGGATCTGGTGCCCTCTTCTGGTGCATCTCAAAACAGCTGCACTGTACTCATATAAATAAAAATTAATAAAAAAAATAATAAGTCAGCCTGAAGAGAGATTTTAACCCAGCAACACGGTTGCCGTGGCCGTGGAATACCGACCTTCAGTGCACACCTTTAATCCCAAACAAGGAAAGTAAAGTTAGCTCGAAGAAGGAAGCACGACATGTTCGAAAGTCACATCTAATTGAGAGGCAGACAAAGTGACAAATCAGAGAAAGATTGGACAAGATACGATGCGCCCAATTCTCAGGAGAACGGAGGGAAAGAAGAGGCTACCTAAGAGAGAACAGCTCCGGGAGAGAGAAAGGAGAGAGGGCAGTTTTACAGGGACAGTTGTATAGGGAGAACCCGCAGAGAGAGCATGAGCTAGACACAGGTGAAGACAGAACTTAACTAGAGAATGAGAAGGAGCCAGAAGATGAGGACATATGGCCAAAATTAGTATGAGGCCAAGCAGAGCAATTCAGTCAGAAGCCAGTTTGAATCAGTCAGTGTGGGAGAGGAGTTTTGAGTCAGGAGAGCTGAGTTCACCAACCGCAGTTCAGGAAGAGTTAGACGGGGTGAGCTTATTCAGCAGCGAATCTCAGAGGTTGATGACAATGTAGGTCTAGATAAGATTGCAGAGAGTCTAAAAGCTTCCAGGAGTAGGCCGAGGATAACTGCTGGAGGCAGTAAGCCTCCGAGACAACAGTTACATCAGACAAACAAAATACATTTTTATAAGGGACCTCACGAAACCAAAAAGCTTCTGTGAGGCAAGGCACACTGTCAATAGGACAAAATGGCAGCCCATAGAATGGGAAGAGGTTTTCATCAACTCCACATCGAACAGAGGACTAGTATCTAAAATACATAAAGAACTCAAAAAGCTAGACACTGACAAACCTATTAAAAAATGGGACACGGATCTAATCAGAGAATTCTCAACACAGGACTGTCTAATGGCCAAGAAACACTTAAAGAGATGTACAGCATCCTTAACCATTAGAGAAATTCAAGTCAAAATGATTCTGAGGTCCTCCTTATACCTGTCGGAATGGCTAAGATAAAAAACACACACACACACACACACACACAAGTGACAGCTCACGCTGACGGGGATGTGGAGGAAGGGGACACTCCTCCACTGCCGGTGGGAGTGCAAATGTTTACAGCCACTTTAGAAATCAATATGGCAGCTTCTCAGGAAATTAGGAATTGATCTACCTCAAGATCCAGTTATATCACTCCTGGGCAAACACCCAAAGGATGCTCCGTCCTACCACAAGGACACTTACTCAACTATGATCGTAACAGCTTTATTCATAATAGCCAGAAACTGGAAACGACCTAACTGGTCCTCAACAGAAGGATGGATGAAGAAAATGCGGTGCGTTTACACAATGGAACCTTACCCAGCTGTTTTTACAAAATGACGTCATGAAATTTGCAGGCAAACGGATGGAACAAGGAAAAAAAGATCATCCTGAGCGAGGTAGCCCAAACCCAGAAAGATAAACGTGATAGGCACTCACTTATGGACATTAGCTGTAAAGGGTGATCGTGCTTCCAACCACAGACCCAGATGTTGCGGTGAAAATTACAAAGGGGCGTGGCCGATTCCCACGCGTACCCTTGCGGTTGCGCCCTCCCTAGTTCCGGCTCCGGCGGACCATGGGAACTAGAGCTAATTTATCTCAGCGGCTCCACGCTGCCCCCAAGTACTCGCTGACCCAGGTGCGTCGCTGCCACGCCAGTTTCGTACAGAGACCTATCTTTCCGCTCTCTTACTGTGGACTCTGCTCACATTCCCAACATCCACGCCCTGGACCCAGTGGCTGTCTCCTCCCTACTGCTGCTCTGTTTACAATATCCACCCCCTAATAGTTATGGTATAAACTCCCAGCAACCCGTTAAAATCAAGACTCAACAAACTGTAGCCCAACAATCAGATTTATGTGTTAAATTCTCAATCCACAATACCTCCACACGATAAACTTAAAACCAATTGATAAGGATATAAACTGCCCACCTAGATAAGATAAATTTGTCTACAGAAATCCATCCCAGCTACCTTGGCCATTCAAGACCACCCGGGTCTGGGTCATCCTTCTCCGTCTCCATCCTGATTCTCCTTCCTTCCCCTTCTCCCTCGCCTCACAAAAACTTTGTCCCCACCTTATTTTTTACTGTCCAATCATGGCCTTGACCTAACTGGTGCCAGCCCTCAACTGTATATAGACATCAGCCTACACCCAGAGAGGCTAAGTAAAAAGAAGGGCTCAACTGGGACACATGAATCTCCCTGGGAAGGGGAAATAGATTTTCAGGTGGACTGGAGAGTGGGTGGGAATGGGAGGAGAAGGGATGGGAGTGGGGAGGGAGGGAGAGAGAGAGAGAGAGAGAGAGAGAGAGAGAGAGAGAGAGAGAGAGAGAGAGAGAGAGAGAGAGAACTGGGAGAGATGCTGAGATTGGGGGGCCATTGGAGGTGAGGGAGAAACCTAGTGCACTGGAAACTTCCAGGAATCTCCAAGGGTGAGAATTCCTAGTAATAGGGGCTGTGGAGCCAATGGAAGAATTAAGACACCAACCCAATCACAAAAGCTTTGATCTATAATTTACTCTTCCTGCAAGATGTGCTGGGATAAAGGTGTTGAAGAAATTGTGGGATTAACCAACTAATGACTTGTCCAACTTGAGACCCAAGCCACAAGAGGGAGCCCACGCCTGACACTATCTGGAGTCTAGGAACCAGAGACTGGATAGCCCAGAGACCTGGGACAGAAGGGAAAAGTCAAGGAAATGGCTCCTAATGATACTCTGCTATACCTGTAGACTCGGGGTCTGGCGTGATCGCCATCCGAGACGCTCTAGCAACTGGTAGGAGCAGATGCAGATTCACAGCCCAGCATTAGGCAGAGCTCAGGGAATCCTACAGAACGATGGAAGGGAGCACTGTAGGAGACAGAGGGGTGCAGGACCCCAGGAGAACACAGAATCAATAACCATAGGAGCTCACAGAGACCGAGGTGGCGGTCAGGAAGCATGCATGGGTCTGACCTAGGTCCTTTGCACACGTTATATAACTTGGTGTTCTTGGGGAACTCCTAACAGTGGGAGCAGAGGCTATCTCTGACTCTTTTGCCTACTTTGGGGACCCTTATCCAGCCTAATCTTATCACAAGTTGATGTACCATGCTTGGCTGATGTCCCTGGCTGTCCTACTCTTTTCTGAAGGGAAATGGAGGAGGAGTGGATCTGGGGGAGAGGGGAGGTGGGAGAGAGGGAGAGACTGGGCAGAGAGGAGGGAGGAGGAAACTTCGGTGGGGGATGTAACGTATGAGAGAATTGGAAATTAGAAATCAATAAATTAGCATTGCCTTTAGAGTGAAATCGTTAACTAGCGTCTTTAGATTTCTCATCTCTGGGATATTGTTTGAGTTTCTGGGGAAGAGCAAGCAAAAAGCCAAACTTGCTTTTCTGAGAAGCAAGGGAGAGTGGTTTGTAAGTTGAAGACGGCCATGAGCCCCGGCACAGCGCTGTAGGGTGAGGAAGGAATTAGCTGGGCTTCTTGCCTCTATAACTAGCCCTTTGTTTACCTCACCTTTAACCTGTTCATATTAAAGTCATTATTGCGGGGAAAGGGTAAAGAAGGAATCCTCTTTACTTCAAAATAATGGCCATTACTTTAAAGGGAGATGTCTAGATATTTCTATGTTGTCTATGGAGACATAACTTTATCCAGCTTTTGTTTGTTTTCGTTTAATCGAAACACAGTCTTGAGTAGATCAGGCTAGCCTCAACTCCATATAAAGCTGAGAGAGGCAGTGGTCTTCACTTCAAAATAAGAGTCCTGGAGACACAGCACTCATTAGGTCTTCACTCCAGAATAAGAGTCCTGGAGACACAGCACTCATTAGGTCTTCACTCCAGAATAAGAGTCCTGGAGACCCAACCCAGACTGTTTTTATGAACCTGCAAGGTTTCGGAAGTCAGCCTAGAGAAAAGGCAAAGATGTTTGGCACACCAAATGTGACACAAAACGGGTTTTTTATATCCCTAATAGCATTTCTCAGCCCGCTTTAGTTCTCATTGGCTGAATTCTTCAGGGAGTTAACAGTCTTTCTGTTGTCTAGTACTGATTGTCCCCTTCCCAGATTCCTTCTCTAAATGCTACAGGACACAAACCCCTCCTTTTCTGATATGCGAGCTCAGTCAGGTCGGCAGGCTACCTGCAACTTTTCAACCCTAGAACATACTGGGGATGCCTAAGAAAGCAGACACCAGCTGCCGGGCAGAGGAAACAGGGGCCTAGAGCCCCACCTCCCTCCGTCTCTGATGAGCCCTAAACATACCTCATACTGAAAATGGACCATGATGGTTGATTTCTTACCTATCGAAGGTTGACCTTGAACTCCTGGTCCCCCTACCTCTATCTTCCCACTGCTGGAATTGCAGATGTGCATCTTAAAAGGCTAACGATTTTAGGGTGTGTCTTTCTGCTTCTCCATTATAGTTAAATAAAAATCCCAGACGCCCCTTATTGTGCTGGGCCTGAACAGAGCAGAGTACAAACAAACAAACAAACAAACAAACAAACAAACAAACAAACAGATCCAGTCATGTTAAATTTTGGTCCCCAGACAGAAACGCGCTGTCTATTGACCTCCTAGGAAATCAAGAGAAATCTGAGCTAGTGACCTGCCTTCCCAAAGGCCAGCTTTTGTTCTTTTTCTATCTCGTATGCATTCTGCAACAATTCCATATAGATATCAATGTATCTGTGTGGCATCCGCCCAATTCACCATTCCCACTCCCTGCCAGCGAAAGGCAGAAAACGAAGTTCACGACCCTTAATCCTTACACACAAAAGGACACACACACACACACACACACACACACACACCCCACACACCCCACACACTCCACACACACACACACACACACACACACACACACACACACACACACACACACACGTTGTTGTCCTAGCCTTGCCCCGACACTTCCTATAGGAAGAGTTAACTTGGAAAGAGCCAGTTTTCCTTTCCGTGGGAGTTAGAATATTTTGTGTGGTGGAATGAAGTGTCCCCTGTTCCGAGGAGGATAGATAACAAAGCCTGAAGCGAAGTCCTTTCTGGTTCGTGGCGGCACAGCATGCGTTGTGGCTTAGGACAGCCTCCTCCAAGCCTCTACCGCGAAGTAGGCGGGCAGTAACAAGCCTGCCCGGAATTCCAGCAGAAACTCTGGTGAGAAACTCGCAAGACAGGCTGGGTGCCTTCCTCCATCTCCAAAACAGGAGACCTGCCGGTGACCTCGAACTCTACCCTGGGTGCTGATTACTTACTCCTCATCGGAACCCCAGAGCTGGATTTCTTGTCTGATTTACAGAAAATGTTACTGAGAGCCCCGCCCCCACCCACGACGGCGACGCGAGGCGGCCCTAGGTGAATCCCCGCCGTTGGCACCGCCGGAGGCTCCTCCTCCCTGGGCCGCCGCCCTTGTCACCTGCCGCCCAGGGGCCTGGCAGCGGGCGGCCGGGACCCTCGGGACCGAAATGTGGCGGGCTGGCCGGTGGGCGCCCCTACTCCTGTTCCTGATGCAAAGCGCCCTAGGTAAGCACGTTCCGCGGGGACAGCGAAGATGTGTCACCCGTGGTCTGGAGAGGGGACTTGGTGCTGGGCCTCAAGGACCCTTTGCGTTCGCCGCGGGTTTGCTTGGTCCTTGGACGGCCTTTCCTGGCCGGAAGGAAGTGGGTTTCCTTATTCCAGGCAGGGCCGGGAGACCGAGGCACAGACACCTGGAAGCGGTTGCTGTATTTGTTGACGGAATCCTAGAGTGTATACCTGATTGGCCTTTATAAGTTGGGGACATACAGGAACTGCCCTCCTGCTCCTGGGGACCCAGCTCTGGTTGATCTGGTCCCCGCTATGAGACTCTTTAACGGTGCGTTTTCTCTCTGTGTCTCTCACAGAGAGAAATAAGACAGCAGAGGCACAAAATACCCGAGGCCAGGACCCAAGCACAAAACCCCAGTTTTTCACTGATCAGCTGCCCAGGGAGGAGAACCCATGGGCATACTTTAGATGCAGTCAAAAGGGCTGGAAGGGTTCTTAGACCGAATAAATAATCATAAAAAGCCCATATTATTTCTGGTTGCTTCTTTGTCCTGGGCACTCTGTTTTCGTTAAGGTTTTCATCCCAGTCACCCTAAGAGGCAGATAGTCATCATTTTTAGGTGAAGGAAACTGAGGCTCAGAGCACTTCAGAGGCTGCCTTAGAGGTACCCCAGAGGGGCACACACAGGGCAGAGGAGTAAGGTTGAGCCTTGGGTTTGCCCACGACCAGTGCTGTCCCTGACCTGGGCAACCTCACAGCTCTGTAACAGTATTTTTGAGTTAATGAGGGTCTTGGGGGTAGGGTGGGAGGGTATGTTGCATCCCCAACACAAACTGGTTCAGGAACATAGGTGTGGGTAACACCTGCCCCGGGGGGGTAATCTGTCCTGAGACCTGAATGACATTTTTATACAGTGCTACACCAGTCCCTGGAACCTTTGAAGACTCTGTGAGGTGTCTTTTCCCATGTGGCCAAGCTCGAACTTTGGTCCTGTTCTGCTCATGGATGGCTTAAAACTAAGGGGCTTTTACCCACAGAGTGTGGCCTCTTGCTAGGCAAACTGAGTTTAGCAAAGCCGGGTTTAAAGACAGTGTCTTGGTCATGAACCTTCAGGGTACAGGACAGGCTAGAAATAGACTCCCACAGCTGAGTTGAAAATCCCTGAGGTAAGGAGGCAGTCCTGGTGTGGGCTTGAACTGAGAGACATCATGTAGACCTGGACTTATCTTGCCTGGTACCTAAAATGTATGGGTCTCCATGGTGACTCATGTGACTAAATTCTCCCTGTGACCATGAGCTCCCGTGGGGCAGGAGATGGAACCATTTCCTTCTGTTCTCTGGTACACAAAGGAGCACAGGAAGCGTAGGTTAAAACTGCTTAGGTGTTTGTAATCCTAGTACCCAAGAGGTTGAGACAAGACGATCACGGCACGTTTGAGCTAGCCTAGAATAGAGTGGTCCCTTGTCTCTACTATAGTCAAAAGGGGACTGGCAAGGTGTCTCCGAGGGTAAGCGTTGCTGGCACTCATTTGACAGAATCTACACATCGGAAGGAAAGATTCAATGTCTGCAAATTGACCTTTTACCTCCACATGTACACCATAGCATGTGTCGCACACACAGTAAATAAATGGAAAAGGTGATCAAGCCAGGTGGTGGTGGCACACGCCTTTAATCCAGCACTAGGGAGGCAGTGGCAGGTGGATCTCTGAGTTCAAGGCCCGAACTAAGTTCAAGGCCTGAACTACGCAGATACACAGAGACAAAAAACAAAAAACAAAACAAAACAAAACAAAAAAGCTTTTAAAAAATAGAATAAGGCTGAGTCCCAGGAGAAACTGGAAGAGGAAGTAAGCTCAGAGGGCAGACCTGAGAATCGGCTTTTGAGTATCTAAGAGGGCCTTGGTTTCCCCATCTGTCTCAGGAAGCTCCTAGAACACTCAGGAAGTGCTCAGCTCAGCCAACCAGAAGTTACAACCCGATACAAAGGGTCTGGTATTACTTTGTTGCCATCATGAGTGGCCCCTCTTAGAGGTAGCAAGGCGGGCTACCTAGAGGAAGTGGCATTTGAGTAGAATCTGAACTCCAGGCAACCTAAGACACCCAGGTTCAAAGACATCTAAACGATGGTACCGGCAGCTTTGCGAGCCTACGGGAGCTGCTGGAGATGTCACACAGGTGGTCAGGCCACCCAGACAAGACATTAGACCCCTGGATGAGAGTATTAACTTTATTCTTAAGACAAGAGAGGGCAGGAAGCCTGGGCACGGAGGTAAATAATTGTATAGCTAGTTATCTGTGAGAATAATAAGATAACAATAACAATAAACAGAGACCAAAGATAGCCAGGGAACGTGTCACAGACAGAGAATGCCATCAAAGGAATGTGAGGGAAGCCAAGAGGAGGGACAGATGTTGGGAACACCATGTGGGAAGGCTCAGAGTAAGGAGCAAACCACGATGCTCCCCAAAGAGCCACTGGCCAGCATGTCTGGAAAGGAGGAGAAACAAGCAAGAGGTATGGGCCGTACTGGGAAGGCCTCTTGGAGGTTCCGATAAAAGCTATGAAGTTTTCTTGGAGTATGAAAGATGGAAACCGCAAAAGGGTTAAGCAGGAGGCAGACATGGTGTAATTGTCTCTTTAACCCTTGCCTTTGTGCAGAGGGTGGACGAAGAACTCACAGGGAACCTAGGATTCCAGCAGGAAGGAATGTTAGGGGGTTGGGGATTTAGCTCAGTGGTAGAGCGCTTGCCTAAGAAGCGCAAGGCCCTGGGTTTGGTCCCCAGCTCCGAAAAAAAGAACAAAAAAAAAAAAAAAAAAAAAAAAAAAAGAGTGGCAAGTGTCCTCTCTAAGCCTAGGAATGTTAGTATGTCAATCGGGCCCGGACCTCGGCAGGTGATGCAAGGGAGCTGACCATGGGGCTTTTAATGTGGTTTTCATGGTGAAATAATTCCCTCTTCATTGCTGTGCCAGCATTCCTGTAGAAGCAACCTAAAGGAGGAAAGACCGGTTGGGACAGCGTTCCAGAGGGTCTAGGGCCAGTGCACTGAGGAAGGCCAGATAGAGTGGTTTTATTCTACAGAAGCTGAAGTATGTGGTGAAGGTTGCTTGCCTGGGCCCAAAAGCAGAAAGAATGGATTGGAACAAGGGCTTGGATAGAATGCTCAAAGGCTCACCCCTCTTCTACCAATCAGCTCCGACCTCCTATGGGCTCCGAGGCTTTCAAAATGGCGCTCGGAGCTGCGGACTGATCATTCAAAACACGAGCCTGTGGGAGGCGTTTCCAGTTGAAACCAGGACACACAGGACAACCAGGTGCCCCTTACAGAAGAGATCTGTTTATCCTGGCAAGTCTTCCGTGGCTCTCGTCTGACTGACCGGCATTGGAGTCACCTCTACCCCTGTGCCATGGCATGCACACACACACACGCATACATGTCACACATGCACAGGCACGTACACTAGTGATAAATTCAAAGTTTAAAAACCTAACAAGGAAAACAGAAAGCTTGCTCCAAGAATCTTCTGGAATCCAGGAACAGAATGGGGCCATTCATTGGCTCCTGCCCCATGGCAATCAAGTGGAGCCCACCCTCAGGTGCCAGAGTTCATAGAACTCCGCTCTGGTGGCACTGTGGGCTGGGGACGGGAAGGATCTGCAATGCAGCAACTGGCAGATGCTGTTTCCTCAGTGGTGCCAAGGAAGTGAACACCTGTCATGCTTCTCATTCTTCGGCTGTTTGCACCTTTGCCAAGGTTGGCCAAGAGCTCCAAGCTTTATGACCTCTTTCTCTCCCACAGGAAGGCCCCGTCTAGCCCCACCCAGAAACGTGACACTGCTCTCCCAGAATTTCACTGTTTACCTGACATGGCTCCCAGGGCTAGGTAGCCCCCCGAATGTGACCTACTTTGTGACCTACAAAAGGTACAGGAGGAGCCTTTGTGCTGGTGGGTGGGGATATGGGAGAGTGGATGAGGAATGGAGGGGTTTCCCTGGGCTAGCTGCATTCCATGGAGTCAGCATTCAGAAGGTCTCTGGGTCACTGGAAGGGCTTGTGGCGAGTCCTTGAGGAGGGGCTTTTGATAGGGGCTAGAGGTGGTGGGAGAGGGACTTGATGGAGAGCCACAGGTGACAGGCTTGCTGGAGATTGAGCGAGTCTCTGTGGAAAGCTGGAGTAGGACCCAAATGGAGCCGTGAGGGCCAAGACACCAGGGGACAGAAATACTTGGGGTCCGTATTAGTCACTTTTCTGTTGCTATGGTAAAACACCACAACCAAGAAAACGTATGGAAGAAAGAGTTTGTTTCAGCATATAGGTCCAGAGCCCACAGTAGAGGAAGCATGGCAGCGAGGGCTGGAATAGGAAGCTGTAAGACAACATCTCCAAGAGAACGTGAAGAGAGGCTAGAAACTTTCAAAGCCACCCCAGTGATGTCCTTCCGCCAGCAAGGCAGCACCACCTCCCCAAACATCACCACCAACTAGGGACCAAGTGTGCTAATGCCTGAGCCGATGAGGGGCATTTTCACTCAGCCCCACCAAAAGATTGTTCTAGCCAATGGGTGAGGGTGAAGAGTGGCCAAGGATCTGGTCCTGCTCCTTGTAGAGCCTGGTCATTGAGCTAGACAGAGCTACAGGGTTCTTATGTTCTTGGAAGCCCAGGCCGCCACTACTTTATTAGTCTGAAGGAATCAGAAAAGGAAAGCCCATCTGCCATCTTTTAGTCATGATTGGCTATACCCAACTTAAATCCTTCTTTCTTCTCTCCTTCCGTCCCTCCCTCCCTCTCTACTTCCTTTCTCCCTCCCTCCCTCCCTCCCTCCCTCCTTCCTTGCTTCCTTCCTTCCTTCCTTCCTTCCTTCCTTCCTTCCTTCCTTCTTTCCAGTGGTGGGATTCAAACCCAGGAGCCTCATGCATGTTAGGTAAGCTCGGAACCACTGAGCTACACAACCACCCAGAGGAAGGTTTTAAAGACCAGATCCTGTGTTGTAGCTGCTCTGGTCTCTAACAAGCAGTTGCTTTAGGCCTTTGTGTCGAACGGCGATATCGATCTTGGACGAACACACACACACACACACACACACACACACACACACACACACACACACAGGTGTGTAATTGTCCAGATAGAATGACTGATGCATTCATTCAACCTGACACTTCCCACCTACATTTGATTCTTTGGGATTTGTGCTAAATTCCTCCCGTTGATGATGTTTCCTTATGCTACAGTCTTGGTTGTCGCGGCCGTGGGAGAGGATGGATCGCTTTCAAAGGACCTATACTTATTCACCACCCACTCCCTTCATCCTAAAGTCTGCAGGGCAGTCTCCAATACACGTTCGCTTTGCTCTAGAACAGTGGTTCTCAACCTTCCTAATGCTGCAGTCCTTTAATACCATTCTTCACGTTGCCGTGACTCCCAACCATAAAATTATCTCCGTTGCTACTTCATAACTGCAATTTTGCTACTGTTACAAATCGTAATGTAAATATTTGCATCTTAGGCGATCCTGTGAAAAGGTCTTTTGATATGCCCCTCCCCCCAAAAGGGTCGAGACCCACAGGTTGAGAACCACTGCCCTAGACTCTGCCAATTTTGCAGGGCTGGGCTGACGTCTGCCACTGCTTCTGAGCTGACATCTTTGGGTGCTCAAAGTCTCAAGTAAAAAGCTTTATTCTTCAAAATAAAGTCTTTTAATTTCAGAAAAGTTTTCTTAGTAATTTCATAAGGCCCTGTTCCCCAAACAGGAAATGGGGCTTTTTGTACCCATGGCTGGTTTTACTTACCACCTCTCTGGAATCCACCCACATCAAGTGTGCGTTCATTTCAGTCGTGACTGGACTTTAATGTGTTTCTCCATTTTCTCCTCAGTGGACTTTTTGGGCTGTTTCCAGGTTTGAGATGTGTATCAGTTTGCAATGGATGTTACATGTTTTTGTCACGATTCCCTAAAACTCATGTTCTCATAGACAAAAGGCATCCACTGGTGTCTCAATAACCCCAAAGGACTTTCCTTACTCCAGCATTCGCTGAAAGTCCAGAGTTCCATCTTTTATCTGAATCAGGGGTGTGACTAAGACTGTGACTCACGCTGCTGAGAGAGAGTTACTCTCCCTTGGTGGACCTCAGAAACCAGAGGACGTCATGTGCTTTTACACTGAAATGGCAGCACAGGGGGGAGAGAGACATGCCCCATTCCCAGAGGTCAAATCAGGAGAGTGACAGATGCCAGGCAATCCTGGTGAGGCAGCCTCCAGTAAGATATTTTATTTTACAGACTTTCTTTTTAAAGATTTATGGCTTGAGGTTGATGACAAATGCCGTTAACCCCAGCACTTAGGAGGCACAGGCAGGTAGATCATTGTGAGTTCAAGGCCAGCCTGGTCTACATAGTTCGCTCCATCTAAAAAAAAAAAAAAAAAAAAAAAAGCAACCAAAAACCAAACCAAAGACCAAAATCCAAACCAAACCACCAACAACAACAAAAACCAAGCGGTGGCAGCACACACCTTTAATCCCAGCACTCAGGAGGTAGAGACAGTCGGATCTCTGTGAGTTCCAGGCCAGCCTGGTCTACAGAGTGAGTTCATGACAGCCAGGGCTACACAGATAAACCCTGTCAAAACGAAACAAAACACAAAAGCAAAACAACAACAAAAAAAGATCGTGTGTGTGTGTGTGTGTGTGTGTGTGTGTGTGTGTGTGTGTGTGTAGGAAGAGGAGGAAGAGGAGGAAGGGGGAGAGGAAGACGAGGAAGAAGAGGAGTAGGAGGAGGAGGAGGGGAGGAAGGGGGAGAAGAAGAAGAGGAAGAAGAGGAGTAGGAGGAGGAGGAGGGGGAGGAGGAGTAGTAGTAGGAGGAGAAGTAGGAGGAGGAGGATGAGGGGGGAGAGGAAGAGGAGGAAGAAGAGAAGGAGAAGTAGGAGGAGGAGGAAGAAGAGGAGGGGGAGGAGGAGGGAGGAAGGAGTACCCACTTAAGCTACTCAAATTGACCCCCAGTGAACGTGATTGTTGGGGGGAGGGCGGCAATGAGGGGAGGATGGGGAGGGGAACACCCATAAAGAAGGGGAGTGGGAGGGGTTAGGGGGATGTTGGCCCGTAAACCGGGAAAGGGAATAACACTCGAAATGTAAATAAGAAATACTCAAGTTAATTAAAAAAAAAAAAGCTACTCAAATTGATTCCGGGGTCTTCAACCTCATCAGAGATCTGAGAATGAATTAAATATTACCTGAATATATAGGCAGCACAAAAACATATAGTTTCCAAAATTTAAACAAATTGTAAAGACAGTTGACTGCCTGGTCAGTCCCCTATATTCTTCATAACATTGTAGCATGTTTCTTCAGCCTTCTGGCCCAGACGCCTTTGACAGATCTTAAGTGAAGCAGGAACTATGAAGGACTAGTGACCCTGTCTCGGCAGAGCTGAGCTGTTGACTATCCCGCCTCTTGTGTCCTTTCTTGAACAGTATGTTTTGTCTGTAGATGAATCAGGGACGTTCTTGCCCAGTAGCTACCTCGTCACAACAGGAGCAACAACAGGTGGAGGTTATGATGCTCAATGTCTTCTTTGAGCTGTGAAGGGGGTACTGTCAGGAGCAGACATATCTCCTAATCAAAAGATCTATTAATATATGAAATGATTTTAAATGTCCTATTCCGTGGCTCTCTGATGCTTTTAAAGACTATCTAGCTATATATAGTATATCTGAACTGTTAAACCCCGACTACTCTTAGCTATCTAATTATCTTAATTATTTATCATAATTAAGTCAGAGTCTAATATGACCGTGAGTTTGCTATCTGGCTCTTACCTTGCGTTACTTAATCCCCCTAAACAGTTTGTGATGGCAGCTATAGAAGGACTGGGTCTGAGTCTTTTATTCTCGAATGAGTTGCATAGGCATAATGCCTATCTAAGAGTCACAATTAATTTTAAATGTGTATCAACACTCAACGATTTATATCAATGAAAACTTTAAACCTGTATCAATATATAAATTCTGTACCAATGTAAGAAAATATAACCTCAATTCTGCATCAAAATTTAGAGATTTCTACCAATGTAAGATTATAGCTATAAAATGTTTTGTGTAAGAGTGAACTTAGTAATCCATCCCATATATCTAATTTCTTATACTAGTACTCTATCCCCCTTTCCCTTTTCAACTTCCTTCCCTTTACCTAAGAAAGAAAGGATAGAGAAGAGGAAAGGACAGAAATCCCCACGTCTAAGCTCTCTATTTAGTTTCCTCCCTCTCCAAAATTATAACCATCCCCAGATTATCCCTTAAAATGACTATCTATAATTTATAAAATAAGCATAAACATAAACCATAAATTTATAAGACACCCAAAACTAAAGAATAGGGGTGATGACTCTCCATGGCTTCTTCCTGCTAAATAGGGATAATGTGTATGTGTGTGTGTGTGTTTACATATATATATGTATATGTATATACATATATACATATATATATAAACTTTTTAAGGGGTAAGAAGGGTTAGAAAAGTTGGACAAGTTGGTTAGACTTAAGAAAGCTAGCTTTAGCATTTGTTATCTAGTGTTTGCATTCTTAGAAAGTTCAGGGCTTGATTGAAGTTCTGACTGGATCCGTCTGAAAGGCTGGATGAACCAAGGTCATTGGGAACCAGTAGCTGATCCTGGAGCTGTTCTGGAAGCAAGTCTCTGGAAACGGCTGCAGGGAGAAGGGAGCTGGGCGAGCGGGTCATGTCAGCATCCCCAAGGACGGATCTTGTCAGAGCTGCGTCTTGGTGTTTCGTTCTGCAACATATGAATCCTGTCACCAAATTTTTTAGTATCATAGAGATATTTGTATGAATTGCACAAGGTGCATAGATCACTTAAAGATACATTTTTCACTCCTTGTTTGAGCAGGTGTCTTTTTTATGAGTTCATTTGGTCAATGACCGATTGTAATAAATCTTCATGCATGCGGTGTGATATGATGAATCTTAAGGATTCCGTGACCAACAAGATCTCTTGGCTGATTTTAGCTGAAGTTTTGACTGGTTTACGTCTGAGCCAATTTCAGGGCTGGTCCCCTGTGGTGGGATCAGCATAGCATGTCACCTGGTCTTCTTGAGTTTTTCTTTCCTGCCTGTAATCAAGACCCTTAGTGGGTCTTCCCCTATCGTATCTCATCCACATTACTCTGGAAGGGATCCAAAGCCTTTTCTTCTTGCCTGTTACCACAAATACAGAGCCTCTCTCCCAAATTAGCATGTCCTGGGTTCGGCAACCCCAAATCGCCAAAAATATAGATTGATTCAACTTGAAAGCCTCCTCTTTCTTTAGACCTGGTTTATTTTGACCTCTCGCACGGGTGATTTGCAATATCACCTACATTTTGATGATTAGCACAACTGAAAACAATTAAAGTACTCTTTTTTTTTATTTATTCATTTTATATATGATGAGTACACTGTAGCTGTCTTCAGACACACCAGAAGAGGGCATCAGATCTCTTTACAGATGGTTGTGAGCCACCATGTGGTTGCTGGGATTTGAACTCAGGACCTCTGGAAGAGCAGTCGGTGCTCTTAACCACTGAGCCATCTCTCCAGCCCAATTAAAGTACTCTTAAACAATTATTATTACCCATTGAGACTGAGTTCCTTCCCCGTCTCCTGCCTTCCCCTCCCCCCTCCCTTTTTTTTTGAGGTCAAAGGCCTACATTAATTTTATCTGTTGACACAGGGCTCCTTCCTTAAGATTAAAGGAGTGCGCTATTGCCTCCCAACTGGCCGTTTTGGTTTTTGTTTTAGAGATAGAGTCTTACTGTTTTAGCCTTGGCTGGCCTGAGACTTTCTCTGTAGACCAGGTTGGCCTCCAAGTCACAGAGGTCATCAGCCCGCGTGTGCGCTGCAATTAAAGTCATGTAGCCGGTACCCAGCCTCTACTTCCAAATTTACATGAGTTCTAGGGATCGCATGTAGGTGGCTAGGGTTGTATGATAAGTACCTTTACCTGTGGAACCAACTTGACAACTCCAAGGATGACCTCTTAAAACCACAGGTTAAATCACATCAGTGGACCTCAGCCTGTTCCTGATGCTCTAACAGAGTGCCTTAGCCTGGGTGATTGAGAGGTGGTAACTATTTATTTCTCATATTTCTAGGGGCTAGGGAGAAAGACTCCTAAGATTATGCCTTCTCACTGTGTCCCCACATGGCAGAGAGGCCAACCTATGACCTCACGTGAGAAAGAGACTGAGCATCCGAGCAGCTCTCTGAAGCCATATTTACAAAGCCCTCCTTACGAACTATGTTGTCCTCATGACTTAATTACCAGGAAGTTGGGTTTCGGTGCCAACATTTGTTTGGAGGAACACATGCTTTCAAACCGTAGTGGTTTCCATCAAGTGTCCAGTGACTTCCCATCACACTTTGGATAAATTCACATCCTAGCCAAGACCTGACACAACACCACTTCCCAGTCCCCCTCATCCCCTATCCACTTGGTCCTCCTCCTCCCTTACTTACTGGGTTTTGGCTCTCTGGCATTCTTGCATTTCTCTGGATATGACCAACTCCTTCCCATCTGTCCCAGTGTGCTTTCTTTCCATTGCTGTGATAAACATCATGACCAAAAGCAACTTGAGAAGGAAAGGATATTTTTGGTTTATGTATCCCAATTACAGTTGGTCATTAAGGGAAGTTGGGACAGGAAATCAAAGCAGGACAGAAACCTGGAAGCAGAAACTGAAGCTGAGACCATGGAGGGGTGCTGCTTACTGGATCACACTTCATTGCTTGCTCAGCCTGTTTTCTTATACAACCCAGGGCCACTTGCTGAGGAGTGGCGCTGCCCACAGTGGGCTTTTCTCTCCCATATCAATCATTGGTCAAGAAAATGCCCTTCTCTATGGACCAATCTGACGAAGGCATTTTCTCCATTGAAGTTCCCTCTTCCTAGGTGATCCTGGCTTGTACAAAGTAGACAAAAACTACCCAGCATGCCATCCCAGACCTTCATTCTCTTGCTCTCCCACTCCATCTCCATCACCCAGTTTCCTCTTCTTCATTACTGGGGAGTTCCATTTCTCTGGCCTTTTTTGAGCCTCCCTTTAGAAGCAGTGACTCCATTTTTTTTATCATTTTATCACTGCATCTACTAGCTGCTGAGTTTGTCTTGTTGGGTGTGATGACTGTCCCTTGTTCCCTCCCATCAGCTATGAGTAACTTGAGGAGGCAAGAACTCATTTGTCAGGAGGCTGGGACAGATGCCTGGATATAGATCACTTCTTTGACCTCCGTGTTCTGTAGGTGTTGCAGTCCAATGAAGCCCTATAGGTTCCCCTCTGATATCCCGTTCAGTACCCAGCATGGCCTCTAGCATACAACAGGCGGTCTACCGATGCCTGAGGAAATCAACAGAAAATATCCACTTAGATAAGTGACAGTGGTTCCATGAAAGCCTTGTGAGGAGAACTGCAGATAGGAAACTGGGTTTGAGGGGAAGTACCCCACGGAAGGACCCAGAGATAGAGAGGGGAGAGGCAGGATTCCCCTCCACACTTGTCTGCCAATGGCTGCGTGGCTGAGCAGATGGACCAGTGGCATCTGGCTGAAGGGGAGGGTATATATTTGGGAGGTCCTCTAACCATGACACATTCTCTCTGTCTCCCCACCTCAGCTATAACAATCATTGGCGAAGAGTAGAGCATTGTGCGGGCATCAGTACTCTGGTGTGTCCCATGATGTGCCTGAAGAAACAGGACCTGTACATCAAGTTCAAAGGTCGAGTACAGGCAGCTTCTGCCCATGTGAAGTCCCCATGGGTGGAGTCCAGGTACCTGGAATACATTTTTGATGGTAAGGAGTACTTGTTACTCTTGCAGAAGACAAACCTTTGTTCCCGGTACCCATGACAGGCGGTTGACTATTACTCCAGTTCTAGGGGATTTGACACCTTCTTCTGGCCTCCTTTGCTACTGGCACTCTATATACATACACACACATATATATATATATATACACACGCATATATATACATACATACATACATACACAAAATAAAATAAATATTGAAAGTAGGTCCTTTTTTATAAAGAGGCTGAGTGAGAACATTGGACAGCAAAACAACCATGTGTGTGTTAATATGTGCGAATATGTGTTCGTGTGTGTGCACATGCATGCCTGTGTGCTTGCAGGGGTCATTCCTCAGGCACGTCCCACTTTTTTTTCCCAGATAGGATCTCTCACTGACCTGGAACTTGCCAAATAGGTCAGACTGGCTTTTCCAGACGAGAGATCCAGGGAGTCCAACTGCCCCTCCGCCTGGGTCTCACCATAGACGTCCAGGGCAGAATGGATTTATGAGCTCAGTCAGAGTGCCAGGCTGAGGACCCTGATCCCTCATTTCTTATCAGCTAGGAGCCTCTCCAAGCTGCTGAGAATATCTGTTTCTCCTCATGACCCTACCACCCTTCCTCAAACCGGAAGTGACACAAATGGGTCCTGGTCACATCTAGCATCTCATCACCCTGTCCTCTGCTCTCAAAGGCTCTGGCCCATCCACATGTCCAAGGGTAAACACACCATTTTATGGCTCTAAACCTTAACCAAAAATTCTTTATCCATTCAACCATGACAACAGCAGGCTGGCCCCATCCAGGGACAGGGACAGAAGCCTACCGTGGGCTTTCTTCTCAGCCCCAAATTCACAGCTTTTGCAAGCACAGAATTAATTAAAGGACCCCATGTCAAGGTCCCCCAAAGTTGCCTGTTATTGCAACATCAACTCAAGTTCCAAAATCTCCCTGGCAGTATCTGAAACAGAGTGTCAGGTAGCTTTGGTGTAGTACACTCAGTCTGGCTTCTGGGCACAGTTCCTCTCCACCTATGAGCTGGTGAGGCTGAGGGAAGCCATCTCTGTTCCCTGTATAAGATGCAGGAGTGGAAAGTAACACTAAGAGAAGACCAGGGCTTTGGTCCAAAGCGGCTGTAAATCCAGCCGAGCAAACAAATGCCACTCACGCTGACTTTCTGGGACAGTTCTCCTTGACTCCCAGCAAAGACCTTTGAGATCCCGCTTCTAGGAGTTCCCACTTCCAAGGCAGGCTTCCTTCTCCACCATGGGCCACAAGCATCTGCCGCCAAGGAGTTTTGCCAGCCTCTCCCTGGTCAGCAGGAATGAAGTCGACAGCTCTCTTTGATTTCACACACAAAAGATCAGATGTCAATGTTTCTGTAGATCTATGAGCCCTCAAGAGTGATGGCTCTCCTGTCACTGCTTGGAGAGCCACCCCTGGGGGACACCTGGTGTTATATCTACGTACATTGTGCTGGGTGGCTTTCCCTGGGCATCTTTGACTAACCCATCTCCCCACCCCCATCTTTTTTTTTTTTTTAAACGCATTCTTCTTTTTTTTTTTTTTTTTTTCTTTTCCCGGAGCTGGGGACCGAACTCAGGGCCTTGCGCTTCCTAGGCAAGCGCTCTACCACTGAGCTAAATCCCCAACCCCTCCCCACCCCCATCTTTCATCTCTCTGGGACAGCAAGAGACAGAACGAAGTTTTGAGAGGTTACCGTTTGGTATTCACAGTCCCTTATGACCACCCTTCCCTACCTACACTTGACAAAATCAGAAGAACCCAGACTCCCATCCAACATCCACCCACTACTAACAATATATCCTGGCAATAGACTAGGCCTCTAGTAGTTCTCAACCGGTGAACCATGACCCCCTCTATGGGGTCACATATCAGATATCCTATATATCAGATATTTATATTACTATTCATAACAGTAGCAAAAAAATTTTTTACATGGGTCACCACAGCATGAGGAACTGTATTAAAGGGTCACAGCATTAGGAAGGCTGAGAATCACTGGTCTAGGGTCTTGTTTTATTTTTAAAAAATGGAGTTGGTGAAGGCTTGAGAGAGAGCTCAGAAGTCAAATGCTTCAGTGAGCCCCAGGCTCAGTGAGAGACCCTGACTCAAGACATATGGCTGAGTTCAACGGAAGATGACAAGCATACTCTGACCTCTCACCTTTGACCTCTGCACAGGGACTCACAGGCATGCTCACCCACACATACACATGCACACACTTAGTCGGACTGTGATGCTTCCCTCCCGGGGTTAGTGAAAGGCAGATAAAAGGGCTATGAGGACCTCCAGCACAGACGATATTTAAAAAATGCTAATGGGATGCTCTCTGAACCGGACAGAGGCAGAAGAATAGGGACTGGGCCCCCAGGGCAGTCTGACTGGTTTGATTCTGTTTCTGGCAGTGGAGCTAGCCCCACCCACCCTGGTGCTCACCCAGAAGGAGAAGATCCTAAGTGTCAACGCTACCTACCAGCTGCCACCCTGCATGCCTCGGTCACTGGAACTGAAGTACCAGGTGGAGTTCTGGAAGGAGGACCTGAGAAGCAAGGTAGGAACGCCTGTGCGGTCCCGTGCTGGGTCTCCTCCCCGCTTCAGACACTGCCTCCTGGACTTCCCTCCCAGAGGCCTTCCACAGTTTTTGACTCCAGTCAGCCCTTAATGGTGTGCAACACCCACAGCCCCACAACATCCCATGCAGCCAGAGAGGAAGCATCAGGCTTTGCCCTTCAAGGAACAGGCCTGGACTGCAACATTGTTTTCAACCTCATTTTGAAAATTATGAGCCTTACCTCCCTGGGCAAGACACAAGCTGGAGGATGTGCGCATGGGAGTGTGCCAGTGAATATACGTGTGTGTGTGTGTGTGTGTGTGTGTGTGTGTATGTGTGTATGTGTGTGTATATGTATATGTGTGTATATGTATGTGTGTATGTGTATGTATGTGTATGTGTGTGTATGTATGTGTGTATGTGTATGTATGTGTGTGTATGTGTATGTATGTGTGTGTATGTGTATGTATGTGTGTGTATGTGTATGTATGTGTGTGTATGTGTGTGTATGTGTGTGTATGTGTGTGTGTATGTGTGTGTAATATGTATGTGTGTATATGTGTGTATATATGTATATGTGTGTGTATATGTGTATGTGTGTGTGTATAATATGTATGTGTGTATATGTGTGTGTGTGTGTGTATGTATGTGTGTGTATGTGTGTGTATGTGTGTGTATATGTGTGTGTGTATATGTATGTGTGTATGTGTATGTATGTATATGTATGTGTGTATGTGTGTGTATGTGTGTGTGTATATGTGTGTGTAATATGTATGTGTGTAGTGTATGTATGTGTGTGTATGTGTATGTATGTGTGTGTATGTGTGTGTATGTGTGTGTATATGTGTGTGTAATATGTATGTGTGTATATGTGTGTATATGTGTATGTGTGTGTGTATAATATGTATGTGTGTATATGTGTGTGTATAATATGTATGTGTGTATATGTATGTGTGTATGTGTATGTATGTGTGTGTATGTGTGTGTATGTGTGTGTATATGTGTGTGTGTATATGTATGTGTGTATGTGTATGTATGTATATGTATGTGTGTATGTGTGTGTATGTGTGTGTGTATATGTGTGTGTAATATGTATGTGTGTAGTGTATGTATGTGTGTGTATGTGTATGTATGTGTGTGTATGTGTGTGTATGTGTGTGTATATGTGTGTGTAATATGTATGTGTGTATATGTGTGTATATATGTATATGTGTGTATATGTGTATGTGTGTGTGTATAATATGTATGTGTGTATATGTGTGTGTCTGTGTGTCTGTGTGTGTCTTTATATGGCAGCTGCAAGGTTCCTTTATCAGATGCTTCCACTTCTTCTTTTGACGGAGTCTCACCAGGTAGTCCTGGCTGGCCCAGAACTTGTTACGTAGACCAGGTTGGCCTCAAACTTGAAAGAGATCTGTGCTAGGATTGATGCTCCACCTTACTCTCTTAGTGAACCAGGCGCTCTAGATCAAGCCAGTCTAGCTGTCCAGCAAGCCCAGAGATTATGATCCTACCCCTACCTCCTTAGCAACGAGATGACAGGTACGCCCATCTTTTTTTATGTGGGTGCCAGGGATCAAATTCAGGTCCTCATGCTTGCACAGAAAGCACTTCACTGAGAAAAAGAAAGAAAGAAAGAAAGAAAGAAAGAAAGAAAGAAAGAAAGAAAGGAAGTAAGAAAGAAGCACTTCACTGACCCTCTCCCCGGCTCATCCTCCCCCACACTTCCAGTAAAAGTTTGACTGGAATATTTTGGACTGCAGGAAGTTGAGTCACCAGATTCATTACGGAAAGCCCTGAAAACCCAAATGAGCTCCAAGCAAAGAAAAAGCACCCAGAGATGTCCATGAACATCTCTCTGCACACCCAGCTTCGCCCGCGTCAGGCATCCAGCAGGAACAGGCCTGAATACTCATGCATGGCAGATTAAAGCATCGTCAGTGTGTTTACCACTGTGACTCCAGGGTCTGAGGCTGTAACTCAAAAGTAGCCACTGGTGGACGATCTGGACGAAAGCACGTCTTGCGGGGTTCTTCCCGTTATGAAATCAGGCCGTGGGGTAGAATTGGCCTAGCAGTAGCTGTTACTCATTTACATTCTCAACTCTAACCCTAGGGATGGGAACGCAAAGTGCTTTCTGCCTTCCAGAATCTCTCGAATATTAAAACATCACACTGCGCCCCATCAACACAATTTGTTCAAGTCTGGGACTCATTATGTAGTCCAGGTTAGCCCGGGCTCAATCTCCGTGCCTCAGCCTCCTGAACGAATGTTGGGATTACAGGCATATGCTATCATCCTCGGACTAAATACACATAATCTTTGTAAGTCAGTCACAAGTCAATTCCCTGACTAGCACTGTCCAGCAGAAACAAGGGCCAGGTATGCCGTTTCGTTTCTTTCAAATTACATATATTTATTTTGATGTGTGACTGTGGAAGCTGTGACATACATGCCCGCCTCTGGAGGTCAGAGGACAACTTTGTGAAATTGGTTCTCTCCTCCACTTCCTGGTCTTAGGGGTTGACTTAGGTCATCCGGCTTGGCGTCATGACTTCACTAAGTCATCTCTCTGGGGACTAATCCACCCCCAAGTCATTTTAAATGTTCCCCATTATGTTCAGGCTGGCTGTTGGCGGGGAGGAGAGGTCAAGTTGAGATAGGATTTCCTAAAGCCCAGGCTGGCCTCGAACTTGTTATGTAGCCAAGAATGACCTTGAACCCCTCATCCTCCTGCCTCCACCTCCTAAGTGTTGCTATTATAGGCATGTAACACATAGCTCGACTTTAGTATTTTGTCTGGAACTAGAGATCCTTCTGCCTTTTATCCCATAGCACGCTGTCGTGTCAACCCCGGAAATAATACAACCTCTGAGCTGTTTTGCCTTCTCTTCCTCCATCTTTGGAAACTGACAAGCATTTGTACTCGGGACATAGCTCCATTCGCACTAGCCATCTACCCCTGCCTTGTACTGCACTGGCTAGCCGGGGCAGCGCTGAGCCTTAAGTGATTGAATGACCCTCATTCCCAGTGGACTGGGAGGCCAGAGGGCTAGAAACCTGTAGAAACCCCTCTGAAGTGGGGATCCCCCCCGCCCCGAGGTCTTGATGAGCTTCACTGGAGTGACCCAAAGTACTACTTTTGAACTCCAAACGGTCTGCACAAGGAGATTCAGCTGAGAAGAAATCAGGTTGTAGCAAATGCCCTTAGAGCTTGCACTATAATGTAAAAGAAATGAAAGCTGCGTGGTCCCTACCCTACCTCTCCCGGCCAACCCGCCGTGGGTATCTATTAGCTCTGCGCATGCTCAGCCATCAGCTCTGCGCATGCTCACTGCCTCTTACTTCTCCAAACAGACCCTGTTTCCAGACACTCCATATGGCCAGCCAGTGAAGATTCCTCTCCAGCAAGATGCTCGTGGACGCCACTGCTTCAGCGCCAGAACCGTCTATACCTTAACCCACACGAAGTACAGCCTGTTCTCTGAGCCCAGCTGCATCTTCCTAGCGGCCCCAGGTGGGTGCAAAGTAGCACTAGGGTGAGGACTGACCCCCACCACCCAGGGACATCAGAAGTTTCATAATCGAATGGTTGAAAGGATAAACTGAGAGACAGGTTTACAGATGGAAATCCCAGCCCTACCACTGTATGTTTTGGGGTAGTTTACATAACCTCTTTGCGGCTTGGCTTCCGCTAGAATGGTCTTATTCTCCTAAGAGTGAACAGGACGGTCACCGGAAGCTCTTGGTACACTGAGGGACCGGGCCATTGTTCCGTCTGCAGTTTCTGTGTTCTCTCCTCCCTAGGGGCCAACAGGGCTGTCCTGGCGGTGCCCTTACTCTTGCTTCTACTGATAGCAGCGGCTGCAGCGGGTACGGCATGGAAGAAAATGGATGGGAACCCCTGGTTTCAGTGGGTGAAGATGCCCCAGGCACTGGTATGGCATATCCGGAAAGCATGACGTGGTATATAGAAGTGAGGTGTTGAATAGCAGGAAGTAGGGCTGAGTTTCCAGTGCTTCAGACAGAATAACGAACTGGCCCAGACTGTAGCATCATCGGCCATCTTGCCTTGGTGTCTCGATCCCCACCTCTGGGGGTGGATGCCTTTAGCCAAGTCCAACAGGCAAAGCTACCTCCCAAGGAGAAGTACCTAAGTCCCCTTCCGTGGAATCACTTCACCTTCTGCTAAGGCTTTGTCAGGTGGAAAGAGGAACACAGGGCCCTGAGTCCCAGCAGAGAGGACCAGAGCGTGTGGGCTGGGAGGTGGTACAGACAGGAGCATCATTTAAGGCTGCAAATGCTTGGTTTACAGCTTGATCAAAGCGGAGCGTCTCCAGGCTAAATCCTCTTTCAGAGCCATGAGCTAGCTGGGGGAGGGGAGAGGCCTAGAGAAGTCAGAGAGAGGCTGGACTACAGGGGGCTGTCCCTGGACCATAGCACCACAGCAGGGAGTAGTTTCAAAGGCTGTACAGCCCCTACCTCCCAGCCCCCACCCCTACCCCTGCTGCGCTTGGCCCTGGTGTTTCCTGGAAACTCCTCCCAAAGAAGCAACTTCCACTTCAACCCATGTGGACTATTATTGCTAGGGGGGTACCCCAGATTTTCAACCAGTCATGCTTCGAGAAGCCGGACTCACCTTTCTCTCCCCTCTCTGTCTTACATCAGGACTTTTCTGAAAACAGACACCCAGTGGCGACCTTTCAGCCCAGTGGACCTGAGTTCTCAGGTGACTTGATCCTCTGTCCCCAGAAGGAACTGACCATAAGGACCAGACCAGTCCCTCGGGTCAGAGGCCCAGCCACACTGCAGGCAGGATCAGAAAAAGACAGTACTGAGGATGAAGACGAGGACACAGACGACGACGGTGACAGCATCCAGCCCTACCTGGAACGGCCCCTCTTCGTGAGGGAGAAGCTCCAGGTTACGGAGCACTCAGAGGCAGATGAATCTGGGGTGGATTCAGTTGGGAGCGAAGGCTCGTCTGCATGGGACTCTTCAGGTGGGAGCTGGTCCAGCACAGGGGTCTCCTCAGGGGACTCCTCTTATAAAGATGAAGCTGGATCTTCCAGCTGTTTGGACCAGAAGAAGCCAGATCAGGAGCCTCATGGGGATGGGCACCAGGGGCCTCTCCCATGCCTGGAATTTTCTGAGGACTTGGGCACTGTGGAAGAGCTTCTGAAAGATGACCTCTCCGGTTGGAGAATATGGGGTACCTTATCCCCAAAGAGAGATCTGGCTCCTGTGGAGCCCCCAGTTTCTCTTCAGACACTGACTTTCTGCTGGGACAGCAATCCAGAGGAAGAGGAAGAAGAAGAGGAAGAGGAGGAGGAGGAAGAGGAAGAGGAAGAAGACTGGGAATCAGACCTTAAGGACAGCAACACCAGCTGTTGGGATGCTTCAAGCCCGCAGAGGACAGACGTCAGGGGTGGGATGCTGGGAGATTACATGGTCAGGTGAGATGGCCCCGGTGGTCCATCCATGGACCAGAGGCACCTCCAAGAGCTGTGTCCCTTTGAATGGTAGCCAAGGTCCTGGCCCTTCTTTATGGATCTTTATGGCACCTTGTCATTTTGTAAGATGCCACCTGCTGTAGGTGACCTGTGAGCGGGATGGAGCTGTGGTCAGAGACTAGTTGAATTCCAGTCTGCCCACTGTCCCTGGGATGACAGGTCTAATGGAAAAATCACCCTCGGACAAAATGAAGCAGGTGAAGCCGGGTGGCTGTGGACACCAAGGACTGACACGCCCTAGTCCATAAGTCACACACAGCATTGCACAAAACAGGCCTTGGTCCAAATCACTGCTCTGCCGTTTCTGGCAGTCACTGAGCAAGAGACTCTTAACCTCTGAGCCTCAGTTTCCCCTTCTGCAGCTGTCACATGGATATGGTGAGGGTTCGAGGAGTTTTCAGGTAATGGGTGACAGGGGGCCACCAATGTCATGTGTACTGACTACGAACTAAAACTCATCAGTCCAGACTCCTGAGAGACCCCAGGCACCTCTCACCAGCAACCCCTAAGCCAGGAGTAACAAAATACCTACCCTCCAACCTGTCCACCCTCTAGGTCACCCCATTTCTTCCTTGTCACCTTCTAGTCAGGAGCTCCCTGAAACTACAGCCTGACCAACTTTGCTTCTTTCTCAAACATAGTTCACCTTCCAGGGTCGACATTGGTCAGGGCAGAAATTGCACTCCTGGCCCGGTGTCCTTTTCGAATGCCATTGTAACAGGGTTTAAGTTTTTTGGGTGTTTGATTGTTTGTTTGTTTATTTGTTTTTATCTGTTTTGGTCATGATGAGGTCCTAGTATCTGAGAAGCTAGTGTCTTTTAGAAATAGACGACTGTCCTTTTGGGGGTGCGCGCGCGATATGTGTCCTTGGTCTGCAGGTGTCACTCAGAACCAATGTGTTTGTGGCTGAGGACCTCAACAGTCCATGATGCAGAAGAGAGCTCACAACTGCTTTACTCACGGAGCTGTGCGGCTCTGAGGCTGGTACAAAGCCACAACCTTACAGAACTCGTGTGAGGGTACCCCATAAGGCAGAAGTTTTCAACCTTCCTAACACTGCCAGCCATAAACAGTTCTTCATGGTATGGTGACCCCCCCCAGTCATAAAATTATTTCATTAATACTTCATACCTGGAGTTTTGCTACTGTTATGAATCACAATGTAAATATCTGTGTTTTCCAGTGGTCTTAGGTGACCACTGTGAAAAGATCATTGGACCCCTAAAGGGGTCATGACCTACATGGAGGTTGAGAAACACCATCTTAAGGGCATCTGATTCGAGGGTTCTCTAGCTCATTCTCAAAGGCCTTTGGGGCTCCAGGATCTTCCCCCTTCAGTGGGAGTGGCCTCACTGAGTTAATACACAGACAATGGCTTTGCACAGATGGTGTCTTGAGTGGGGTTCACAGGTAACAAAACCCTAAAGCACTGTCCTCAATACATACCTGTATCATTTCAAACAAACCTTTAAGTCACCTGGCAAGGCAGCCCTAGTGACTTAATATGTGTGTCCCCAAGAGTTCCCACAGTCATCAAACTGACAGGAGGTCTTTGTGACACACACACACACACACCTACCTCCTACCTCACTGGGGTTTCCCTGCAGTGATGCTTGACCACATCCCTGAGCCCAGAAGCAGACCAAATGCACATGCTTGAGGACGGTCATAGCACTGGAGCAGCTCCAGGAAATGTCCCAGCCCAGCCAGTGGCCTTTCTGAGACCCAGCTGAGCTGCGCCACAGAGGCTTTGTCAGAAATCCTTCCAACTGTGACAGCCTTGGCCTCGCCTTCCAAGCTTACTCTCCGATAGTTCACCTTACTGTTTACAATGTTTCCCAAAGTTTACTTTCTGATCGAGCCTTCTTGTCATTCTAAATCCCAGCTCCTTTCAGCCATTAGGTCATTGACAAAAGACTGTGGGAAGCCCATGGAAAGGGCAGGAGGAACAACCCAGAAGTTCCTAGTGTGTGCTCAGCACTTAACTTATATGTAAGCAGCCCTGGGCGACAGTCTCTGGGCACCTCAAGGATAACAAGGTCAAAGTGACTGACTGGATTTGCAGTGGTGGGCAGCATCAGTACACTGAGGCCATACATCTTTCTTACTTGTTTATATTACCTTTCTTGCATATTTGTATTTTTGTTGAATTTTGCACTGTATTTTATACCCTATTTAAACAATAATATCAGCTGGCATATAATACCCAAAACCTTAAATAAAGAGATCTATTTTTAGAGAAAACTAATGTCCACTCATTTGTTTGGAATACAGGGATCTAAAATTGTGCCCCCAAAAGGAGACACGGAGAAAGGGGTCTGGGGCACACAGTTTCCAGAGGACACCATAAGGAAGTAGGACGATCAGGGCAGGGAGAAGGAGGCCAGCCATTCAACATAACAATCAGGTCCCTGATCCTGGAGATGGGGCCTCCACATCCCTGGGGAGTCTTCTGATGTCCGTGTCTGGCCCGTCAGATTTGGTGCTCTGCAAGGACAGGAGCTGGGGTGACTCATGCTATGTGAACGTTGCCTTTGGTTTGGTTTTGAACCTGGGGTCTTACCTGCGCTATGTAAGTTCTGTACCACTGAGCTGTATCCCCAGCTTGGGGTGGGGAGCTGCCATGTGGCCTTCAGCAACTGAACTCAGGCTGGTGGGTTTGCCTTTGGCCTCCACTTCTTATTTTTGAGACCCGGTCTCACTAAGTTGGCCGTGCTGGCTTTGAACTCATGGTACTGCCCGGGGCCAATCTTGAACTTGTTTCTTCCTGCCTCTCTTCCGGAGTTGTTGAAGTGACAAGCCGAACCACCAGGCTGTCTCTTATACACATGCTGTTGGGATCCACATAGGCAGTGTGAGAAGAGTGAGCGCTGTGGGTCCGTGGGTCCGTGGGTCCGGGGGTCTGGGGGTCCGGGGGTCTGGGTCTTTGGTGCTACCTGCTGTGGTGAGGCTGGAATTTGCTCACACTGGGAGCTCACTCGATGGAGACAGCGGTTCAGATGTCTTGGCGTGGCCAGCCTTGCAACAGCAGCAGCAGCTCTTCACTAGGGAGGGTGTCCAGCCTCCAGTGACACTCCTGGGGACATGTCGTGATTATGTGGTACTGCGCCTACAGTTGTCACATGTAGACTGCTGCCGGCCAGACCCCAGACACAGGTTGAGCAGATCCAAGTCTCTGCAATTCAGTGAGGCCGGTGACAGGTGCCACAATGTCTTCCCTCGAGTGTGTGCTTCCTACTCTGAGAGGTGGGACATCTCAGCCTAGAGCAGGGATGCAGTCCCTGGAGGGAGAAGCCATAATGCGCCTGGTACCACAGAGGGCAGAAGAGGGCGTCAGATTCCCTGAAACTGGAGCTGCCATGTGGGTGCAGGAAGCTGAACCTAGGTCCTCTGCAAGAGCAGCCAGTGCTCTTCACCTCTGAGCCGTCTCCCTGTGTGCTAGTTTATCCAATGTCTTTCCAAATGACAGGCACAGGCAGGGGGCAGCGCAGTCTGTGGGCAGGCTCAGGAGTCTGTGACTCACTTGACTGTCATGTAATGAGACCGTGTGAAGGCAGGACAGATGCCCCTCAACGGCTCCTGGGCTTGTGTGCTGCCACCTGCTGGACGGTGGTGGGATGGCGGGACTGCCAGAGAAGCCTCAACCACTGCTCTGACAAGAAAGGATAAATGGACGCTACATCCAGGCTCCGGCACTTGGCCCAGAGTGAACATTTGACACTGAATAAATAAATGAAGGAAATAATAAGACCCCTAGGTAAAATGCTGACTAGAAGGGAGGAGAGTCAGAATAAGAAAAAAAAAAAAACAAACCAGATTTTATTCCAGACAGAAATAGAAGAAGAGCTTCAGAAAGTCACAAAGAGAGGGCCAAAAAGAAGAGTGGCCGGAAGAAGTGAGCGGAACCGCCCCCAATGGGGAGACGGGGAAACAGCCACTTCTAAAGCATGCTGCCTGAGAGCTGGGCAGCCCTGCCTTAGGAGACGCTCGCAGCTCTCCCAAGCCTCAAATCCAGCTGCTGGATTGGCAGTTTAGCAGTGCCCAGGGAGATGGTGATTTCCAATGGCCTACGAATCAGCTGCAAAGAAATCATATGTCGACACACCATCCTGAGAGAGAACCTGTGGTTTCAAAAGGAAAACAAACAACCCACCAGGCCTACTCCAGCGACCTGAGATCAGGGATTAACCATGTTAGATGACAAAGTCTTCTGCAGAGAGGGGTCAGTCCTATCAGGTACCTTCCCTAAGATGCTCAAGTCCTAGCCTGTAGCAACCCCAAGGTGGGGTAGAACTGCAGGATTCATTCCTGTGTTTTTACCTTATTCCTATCTGGTACCATCACCCAACTGCTAAACTCAGAGACACCCCAGCCCCAAGCCTATAAGATTACGGGGTGCCCTGCACTCTGGTTGCCGTTGAATCTCCCAGGTTACCCCCCAAAGCATTACTAAGATGTATTTCACTTGAAATCCATCTCAGCTCTTTTCTCTACCAACTCTGAAAGGAGTCTTTATTATGTAAGATAATCCACAGGTCCCAAAGCATCAACCTAGCCTGTTGTGGCTCCTGGGAAAAGAGATAGCTATGGAAAGCCGGAGGGAAGCCCCAGGGCTCAAACAGCAGGAGGCTGGGCTCAGGCTAGGAAACATGAGGGGAGAGATAGCCTCACCCTGCAGCTGGGGACACATCTTCTCTACTGAGAAGCACCCTAGAGCCCTGGTTCTCAACCTTCCTAACACTGTGATCCTTTCCTCGAGCTGTGGTGATTCCCAACTATAAAATATCTCATCTCGTTGCTACTTCAAGGCTGTAATTGTGCTGCTCTTATGAATCATAATGTAAATATCTGCGTTTTTCAATGGTCTTAGGTGACCCAGAAAGAGGATGAGACCCACAGGTTAAAACCACTGCCCTAGAATTTGATGGCTCTGATCTGAAGGCCAGGGGGAAGCGTCAGATTCTGGACCCTGGGTATGTTAGTTTGTCTGCTCCTCCCCTAGGCAGAACTCTGAAGTTGCAGCTCAGGGGTGTATATGATATCCAATGGCAGCATTGGATGGTTTTAAAAGGAAGCTTTGGAAATACAAAGACAGGTCCTTTGCCCATGCCAGCCTCAGCTTCTCACACTCCCAACACTCTCAGGAGACACACCCAGCTAGAACATGCCCCATGGATGCAAAGAAGGAAATACATTGATGTGAGTGTTGGTATCAGAAATTGCTTTTGCCTCCAGCCATGCGACAACACCTGGCCACCCGGTCACTTTTGCCATGGCAACGGCCATACATTCCCAGCATACCTTTGGCTTAGTTCCCACCGTCACCTGGGAGCAGTTACATCATATTCCAAATAAAAGGCAGGCATTTTCTGCCCCCTTTCTCTTTCCTCTCCTCTCCTCTCCTCTCCTCTCCTCTCCTCTCCTCTCCTCTCCTCTCCTCTCCCCTCCCCTCCCCTCTTCTCTCTCTCTCTCTCTCTCTCTCTCTCTCTCTCTCTCTCTCTCTCCTTCTCTCCCTCTCCTCTCCCTTGTCTCGTTCTCTCATTAAAACCTCTCCACGTGGAATTGTGTTGGCTTGGTGTGGTTTGTCCGGAGGCCAGTCGAGATTTCTACCCCAACAGTGAGGACAGCTCCAAGGGACATCAGACTCTTGTCCAGGTCAGACTCGTCGACAGCATAAGAAAACCATAAGAAAACTAAGAGTCCACTCAACTGGTCAGACTGCTGAGAATCAGTGTCTATTGAACACTCAGCCCTAAATGGGACACGCATGTCCGACCCTGCACCCGAGGGTCCAGGAAGACCCACAGAGATAGGTAGAAAGAGTGTGAGAGTTGGAGGAGGACTGCTGCGCAATGCCCTCATGGGACTTGAACTCATGGCAGCTTCGGTTCCCTGCACCAGATGACTCCAGCAAGGCCAGTCACCACCGCAGCAGGCATCACTAAGTGGGTAATTAGCAGGAAAAGGAGGTGCCATGAAAAAGGTAGAGGGGTGGTTGGAAGTGCCCTGGGGACAAGAAGAGGCTTGGGAACGCAAGACCAAGACACATTGTTTACACGTATGAAATTGCCAAAGAATAACAACATAAAAAGAAAGGGTTCAAAAGCTCAGCCGACCCTCTGGCGGCACACTGGCGAACCTTCCTCCTAGAGCCTGTCTCTGCCCAGAAGTTCTATCTTCCCTTCTTGCTTGACTGAGCCTCTATCTCTGCCCAGAAGTTCCGCCTCCCCTCCTTCCTTCAGACATTGGTTGTTGGCTCTTTATTAAGTCATCAAAAGGTGAGGGAGGAAGAGTGTTTACAAGATATGATACCAGAGATGAGCCGTGAGAATGCTCAGCTCTCTGCTGGCACAGAAATCAACATTTGAATATACAAAAACAACCTTTACACAGTACACAAAAAAGACCACCCCAACGCCATCCTTCCAGACCTCACTGCTCTTGTTAAAATTTTAGTCTTTATTTGACGTTCCCCTTCTTGCATTTATCTGACCTTTTCTCTCAGATCCCTGCCTCCTCCGTGAATCTCATCTGTGCTAGGCCTCACCAACCTCTAACTCTACACAATGTCATGCCTAGTTTACGAGCCCCAAAAGACCACCAAGGAGCCGACTCCAGCGCAATCACACTAGGGTCTCTTTTAATCAAGTCAAGCTCAGACTCACTCACTACTGACTCTGATGTCACAGGACCGGTGGGTGAAGCCCCAAGTCCTCAGCGGGACAAGGTTTTATAGGAAATGGTGAGCAAGTGAGGGGTGCCCGCCTGGCAAGCATCTAACTGAATGTCTATTGTAAACCAGCAGGTGAGCGCTCTGAAACAAGACTGGATACAATCACAAAAGGTCTGAAAGCACATTTGAAACAATCTGACTAATCTTTGATTAACTGTTGCTAGGAAGTAGCTAGGGAGTAACTCTGGGATATGGACCAAGGACAAACCATGGGGTCCTTCCTGGTACATGGGTGCAGCTTGGGTTCAGTTGCAGGTCAAGTCTCAGGGTTTTTTTTCTTTTAAGATGGAGGCCCGTCTGAAGATGGAGTAGGTCTGGCCTCTCAAGACTACTCACAGTTTCCCACGGGCACTGGCGATGTATCAGTGGGCTGTCACCTACTTTAAGCGTATTTCCATTCCTCATTGCTGCTATTACAATGGTTTGTTTTCTTCTTGTCATGTGGTACTGGGGATTGAGCCTCCCAGAGGAGGCTGCTCAATGAGCTCCTCCCCAAAACCAAGGCCATCCAAAGCACCTGATGCAAAAAGCGCAAAACAGAAATGTAAGAATGCAGAAAAGCCAGACAGCTCAGCTCGCCCAGGAGCTCCTAGCTCCACAGCAGTTGAACTCAGACACCCTGAACTAGGTCAGATGTCAGGTGAGTGATTCACAAGTTTCCCGGCAAAAAACTGTGAATGACCTGAAAGGGTATAACCCAAGCAGATGCATCCTTCCCAGGCCCGGAAAGGAAAGTCAACAACACCTCCTCCATCCCTGATAGGTTCCCTTCTGCTTCACCCAGTGTATGGGTGACACATGCCGCTGGTCTATTATTGTTTGCTTCATTAAAATTTTCATTTCCGAATTTTCTATTTTTTTCTCCCAAATCTCAATTTTCTCGCCGACTTTTTCTTCCATGTTGCTAACTTGCTCACTCATTTTTGTTGACAAGAAAGAAACACAATGGGGTTGGGGATTTAGCTCAGTGGTAGAGCACTTGCCTAGCAAGCGCAAGGCCCTGGGTTCGGTCCCCAGCTCCGGAAAAAAAAAAAAAAGAAAGAAAGAAAGAAAGAAATACAATGACAGACCAACTTCAAGACTAGTGAACATAAATAATTAATTTTATTATATATATATATATGTGTGTGTATCTGAATGCATATCTGTGTATTGGGGTGTGTATATCTGTGTGTGTGTGTGTGTGTGTGTGTGTGTGTGTGTGTGTGTGTGCACGCCCAAGGTCAGAAGAAGTATCAGATCCCCTAGAACTGGAGTCTCAAGAAGTTGGGAACTACAGACATTCTTCCAAACTGAGGGGCTGAAGAGAGGGCTCAATGGAGAATGCCACAAAAGTATGAGGACCAGAGTGTATTGACAATTTTGGAGGGTCTGTTTCTTTGAAAAAGAGAGAGAGATTATAAGACTATGTCTTCACTTTCATCCCAGGTATGGGGTATGGGGTGACTTCAGAGTGTCCACAGCAGCTGACTATGATTTGCCTCATGCTCTAGCAGGGGTGTGGCTTTGACAGCTGCAGATAGATTCTGCGACTGTGTGACGTTTGGAATTCTGGGGAGTTTTCAGAGAGTATATAAATGCTAGGGCCCCCAAGGGGTGGGGCGTTGCTGTTGTTGGCCATGGTTTGTTAAGTTGTCGTGATCAAAGAAGAAACAAGAAATTAGATATCCTGACAGCAAAGATCACAGCTGACCCAAGGAAGTCAACACCCCGTGTCACCAGGAAGCCCTCTAATGCTAACATCGCCCTCTTTCTGACCCCTGACTTTTTTCATGGACCTCTCCTTTCCTCTCTATCCTCTTTCCTCTCTCATCTAGTGTTATGGGTTTGAAAGGGTGGAAGGAAAGGGGTGGAGAAGGGTGGAAGAAGAACCCACAAAACAGCAAAAGACCCACATTAAAAGCCAGGCAGACATGGTGGCCCTTTGTAATCTGAACGCTCAGGAGGCAGAGACAGGATTCTCTGAGCAAGCTGGTCAGCTACAGTAACTCCAGGATGAAGGAGAGGCTCTACTTCAATAAAGAGAGACTGAGTTCACAATAAAGAGATGTGAACTTCAGGCCTCCGCATGTAAACATATACAAGTGCAATGCTCTCTCTCTCTCTCTCTCTCTCTCTCTCTCTCTCTCACACACACACACACACACACACACACACACACACACACACACCCTATACACATGCCAAAGTAAGTGAATAGATGAACACTGGGGGGGAGAGGCAGTTATCTGGGGCTGATTTGCATATCAGACAGGCTGAGGTCCCCAAGTCGTGTCTCACTGAGGTGAGTGTCCTCTGTCACATGATCCGGGGATCAGCTGCTCAGTAATCACAGCACAGGTGAGGGTAGCAGGAGACAATTCAAGATCTCAGACTGTGATCTGTAACAGCATTGCCTCTAGGACTCACAGTTTCGTCACGTCAGGACGCTGCCTGCCATCTTCCCGGAGCTTATATTCCCAAGTGTGCAGTGTGATCTCATTTCCCTTTAAAGAACACGAACCCTACTTCTCTCTATAACTGAATGAGTCAAACCCTATGAGTCATTGCTCAGACAGCCTGGGACCCAGCCCAGCCCAGGAAGCAGACTCCTCAGCATAAGAGGACGTGTTTGCAAAGCTTGCAGAGCAAGGTGTGGGTTTGTTTGTTGTTTGTTTCACCCTCTGCTGTTTGTGTGAATTAGAGGAGGAGCGCAGCATGGGCCAGCCCCTGTCCTGGTGCATAAAACCATCAGCAGATGCGGGCAGCCTCCTAGAGAGTATCTGATAATATCCCAGCCCCAGTGTCTCTGGGAAGCCAGATTCCCACAGAGCTCTGCAGCCCCACATTCCCAACTCTGAACCTTGAACAAAGTATCCCCTTTTCTAAATTTCAGCATCTTAAACTGTGGTTATGATCCCTCATGGAGGGGTTGCGTAATCGAACGAAGAGAATTGTAAAAATATTGGCAACGGTAGACTCTCTGACATGCGACGTGTATTGGATCGATGCTGCGTGTGCTGCTGCCTTGGCACCTGGCGCCCTGTATATCATCGTGCCACACGATGCCAGTAATCGCCGCTTAAACACATCAGGTCACATACAGGTCATTAGTTGTGGGACTTATTTCGTAATTATATTTATTTACTTGTATAGCTGTGCATCTGAGTTTGAGTTTTCTTGCTGTGAAGAGACACCGTGACCAAGGCGACTCTTTTTTTTTCTTTTTTTTTTTTTTTCCGGAGCTGGGGACCGAACCCAGGGCCTTGCGCTTCCTAGGCAAGCGCTCTACCACTGAGCTAAATCCCCAGCCCCGACCAAGGCGACTCTTATAAAGGAAAACGTTTCATTGAGGCTGGCTTAAAGTTTCAGAGGTTTAGTCCATTCTCATCATGTCGGGAACTATGACAGCACGCAGGCAGACATGACATCAGAGGAACCGAGAGTTCTGCATCTTGCTCCGAAGACAGCCAAGAGAAGACTGTCTTCTTCAGGCAGCCAGAAGGAGACCGGAATTCCACACTGGGCAGATCTTAGTCAGAGGAGATCTCAAAGCCCACCTACACAGTGACACACTTCCATACCTACTCCAATAAGGCCACACCTCCTAATGATGCCACTCTGAATGGCCAAGCATTCAAATACGTGAACCTATGGGAGCCACGCCTATTCAAACCACCACATATGACAGAAGTGTAGGGGTCAGAGACTAATTTAAGGGGGTTGCTTCTTGCCTTCCACAATGTGGGTTCCAGGAGTCAAACTTAGGTTGTCAAGCGTCCTTAGTGCAAGTTCCTTTACCCATTAAGACATCTCGCTGGTCACATAATACGGGGTTTTTTTTCTATACAGTAGAAATGTTCTACTCTTATTTTATGTATGAGTACACTGTAGCTGTCCTCAGACACACCAGAAGAGGGCATCAGATCCCATTACAGATGGTTGTGGGCCACCATGCGGTTGCTGGGAATTGAACTCAGGACCTCTGGAAGAGTAGTCAGTGCTCTTAACCACTGAGCCATCTCTACAGTCCTGAAGTGTTCTACTCTTAGAGAAACATAATGGCCTAATTATGAGGAAAAAGGCTTACAGGGACACCCAGAGGCCCATGTGCTATATGGCTTGCCTGCAGCAGGAGCCACCACAGTACATAAGTGACAAAGAGGTCGACGAGGAAGAGAAGTGGAGCAGCTTGGGCACTGTGAAGAGAGGCAGAACTGGAGCCAAGAAGGGAGAGAGGAACAGCCTGATATGAGTAGTAGCCTACCCTGCCACCTGAGGCCATGGTGAAGTCCCAGCCTGCGCTGTCACTGAGGGTCACATGTGGATCTGTGGCCATGCAGCCCCAAGGGTCTGTGTTGATGTCCATGACTCATATTGCCACTAAACACCACGTGAATGCCCTGCACTAGGCTGCCTCCCAGAACCACGCTCATGTTCAAGGGATGTGAAGAGCTGGCCCCACCTCTTGCTGGGAGCCAAGCACGCTCAGTCTCAGGAATTCTCAAGAATGTTCTGTTCATTATATGGCCCCTATCTTCTCAGGAATGCTCTGCTCACTGTTTGGCCCCTATCTCCAGGAAAATTAAGCCAGTTACAGCCTCCAGCCTTGGGACACCTAGCCAGTAGTCTGTTCTTATCAGTGTATACCTGTAATTTATGGTTTAGGGCTATAGGGAGGGTGGTGGCAGTGATGGATTGTTTTGGGTAACCTTCTTGCCTGCTTGTCTTTATAAGCTGCTTTTTTTTTAAAAAAAAAATAAACTTTGAGGATTTGATCAGAACACAGACTTGCTGTCCTTCTTTGTGCCTCCTGTCCCCCATTCTTTTGCCCCCTCCCAGGTCCACTCTGAACCCCACTGGCTGGGGCAACCTCTCACTGCTGCAGCCCTCGGGAGAGTGGGTCCTATACCTCACCTGGGCAGCGCCATAGAGCTGGTCCTGATGGGGAAGGCACAGGGAAGGCAGCCCCAAGGGCCTGAGAACAGGAGAGCTGGCCCTGCCCCTTACCAGCTGCAGCACTGGGTGAGGTAGCCTGAGCTGTGTTGGTGAGTTGGCCCTGGTAGTATGGGCTCAGGAAATCTGGCAAGCTGACCAACTCAACTACCACCCAGGCCCTGATCTAGAGCTTAGAGTTGGCCCACACCAACAGCTGCCCCATCTGTGAACTGCTGGAGTGTGTAAAAGGACCGGTCTTCTAGGTCCAAAGTTGCAGGATCTCCATGACACAGGGCAACAATTGGATATTTGGGAAGAGTCCCAGTGAGGATCAAGTATTGACAGCAGAAGCCAGAGGCCTCGAACTGACCAATGACTCCTTGCAATGAACATTTCTAAGATATGTGGACAAAAGGATGTACTGTAGGACACTCTGTGATTCACTGCAGCTTCCTAACCCTAACGAGATAGTTTTTATGTTTTGTTTAATGTTTTATTTTTGTTTTTTATTTTATTTTGGGGGGAAGTTGCAAGGACAATGGGTGGATACAAAGGGGCCGGGAGAAGAGTGGGATTGGGGTGCGTGATGTGAAACTCACAAAGAATAAAACGTTTTTTCAAACAGACAGTATTTTTCAATCATCGTCTCTCAGAAGGTATGAAGCTTTCACATTTTTGGACTGTACCATGTTAGAATACTTGATATTAAGATTTGTTTGCTTTGACTTGGTTTTATTTATATGTAGTCTGTGGCGGTGGGTATGTGCTTGTGTGTGCAGGTGTCCACGGGGGCAGAAGAGCACACTGGATCTCTGAAGTCAGAGTTCCCAGCAGTTGACAGCTACCCAACCTGAGGGCTGGGAACTGAACTCAGGACCTCTGTGAGGGCAGCACTCTTCACCACTGCTTGGTTTTAAAAACTGATGTCTGAATTGCTGATTGGAACATTTTAAAAAATGTTCATAAAAAAATGTTAAAGAAATTTTGTCTTTGGGACTCTGTTTCCAAGACTTTCTGAAATGCCCTAAAAAAAAAAAATTAGTTTTCTTCTAGGTGCTTATAAAAGGTGACACTCTCAGCGGTGACAATAAGATTGCAAATCAATTCTCGCAAACACGGAAGGTGCTCTGGACCCTGTGGTAACAAACACTTGACCAAGGTTTAATTACGTCTATGAAAATAAGCAAGTATGTCCGTCTCATTAATATGCAAATTTCCTTTGTATATTAATGGATGTTAAAGGTATATACACAGAAAATTGCTTTTAAAAATGTCCCTATGGTTTTTCTATCAGTAAACTTTCAATATTTATATTCCTACACACACACACACACACACACACACACACACATGCCTTGTGTAAAACTTTCTCAGGAGGAATGAGGTCATAGATGGGAAGTTTTTAAGAAGGCCTGTTCTAAGTAACGATCCCACTGGAGACCTGATCAACAGGACTAAGTAAGAATGCCCTGCCCCTGGACTTAGCCTCAGAAACCAAACCTGCCCACCTGACCTCCCGGCTGAACGGCCTCACCATGCCCTTCACCAGAGCTTTTACAAAAGTCCCTCCTACTTCCACATCTGGAACAAGGGAGTCCTCATTAGGGTTACTATTGCTGGGATAAAACACTACGTGGTGGTTTGAATATGCTTGGCCCACAGGACGTGGCACTGTTAGGACGTGTGGCCTTCTTGGAGGAAGTGTGGGTGGGCTTTGTGGTTCTATGCACAAGCTCCACTCATTGCAGAAGAGGGACCTGCCTTCTGGCTGCCTTTGGATGAAGACATAGAACTCTGAGCCCCTTCTTCAGCACCATATTAGCCTGTGTGCTCTCATGCTTCCTACCACGATGATAATGGACTGAACCTCTGCAACTGTAAGCCGGCCCCAGGTCATGGTGTCTCTTCACAGCAGTAAAACCCAAACTAGGACACAGTGTGACCGAAGCGACTTGGGGAGAAAGGGTTTATTTCACTTACACTTCCAGGTAACTAACTGTTCATCACTAAGGGAAGTCAGGACAGGAACCCAAACAAAGCAGGCACCTGAAGGCAGGAGCTGATGCAGAAACCATGGAAGGGTGCTGCTTACTGACTTGCTCCTCAAGGCTTGCTCAGCTTGCTTTCTTTAGCATCCAGGATCACCAGTCCAGGGATGGCTGCACACGCAAGGGGCTTGGCCCACCCCCATCAATCACTAATTAAGAAAGTGCCCTAGAGCTGAATCTTACAGAAGCATTTCCTCCACCGAAGTTCCTTCCTTCCAGGTGATCCTACCTTGTGCCAAGTTGGCATAAAACTAGCAGGGGGAAGAGATATGCACTCCCCGAGTCCACCCCCCTCAAAAACCGCCCCAAGGCAACAGCGTAGCCGTCAAGGAGTTGCCGTCAAGGAGTAGTGAGCTTCGTTTCCACATTTCCATGTTGTAGATGAGAAAGCTGAGGGGGAGAGAGTAAGCAATCTACACACAAAAAGAAGAGGGAGAGCCAGGGCCTGAACCCAGTCTGTCTGCACCGCCATTCCCCACTCACATGCATATTACCATCCACAGCAACACTGAAACAACGGTGTTCAAGCCTCAAGGGGCCATTCCACGCCTTCTAAACCAAACCTTCCTCACAAATGTAGCCACTGAGGCCAGCACATCGTCACCTCGAGGCTGGTGCAGGAACTAGCCCCAGGCTTCAAAGTTGGGGTGTCTATTCAGATGCTCTTGGCTGATGGAGCCCAGACTTGTACTCAGATTGCTATGAGTCCGATCAATGGCATGTGATACCCCAGGTAAAAGTACAAAGGGTACCAAAGCCTTGCGCCTGCACCTCATTTCTAAGAATACCTCAGGCTCGGCGGTACCTCCTTTGTACCCACAAAGGCGCTGCTCTTTCTGATGTCTCGTTTCAGAAGAGGAGGTTCTGAGGTCTCTGGGAGCCGAGGAAAGAGATAGGAACACACCATATTTCTGATTTCATATTTGTAATTTTAGGATGTATTTTTATGTGTTTTGTTTTTAAGACAGGGTCTTTTAACATAGCCCTGGAATGATAGGCCAGACTGGTCTCAAACTCAAAATCCCATGAGTACCTGCTATCCAGCTAAGATAAGCTTTTTTCTATAACCGAGGGGTACTGCTTCGAAAAGGACTAGCCATGGGCCAGCTCACTCAGTCAATCAACAAATATTACTGAGTATCTATCTGCTGTGTCAGCCCCCACACAAAGGTGTGTGGGACAGCACGTTTCAGGCTCAAGTCAGCACTAAGGGAACAGAACTAGTGGAGTGCTCTCTAGGCTCAGGAAACAGCATTTATTGCATATGGCGACTCACACAGTGATGCTGGGGGAAGATTTGAATTCTGAACAACAAACAGGGAAAGGGAACGGAAGGGACATTCTGGGCAGTGGGAGCATCTCCTGCGATCACCCTGAGGTGAGTGATAGAGACATCAGACACAAGACAAGGGCTTTTCCTCACGGCCTGAGTCCTGCTAGCTGATGTCAAGCACCTGTTTTCCCAGAGTTCAGCCAAAGGCTGTTTGCTGCTCTCAGAGCACATCTTGCCCAGGGACTAAAGAACCATCTGCTTCTAGAGACCCAGGAGTGAAAACATCCAGGGCCCTCATATAGAGCCAACCCTCACTTCACACCCCGCAGCAGGGAGAGAGATGTTTATCACATTAGGCAGTGCAAGCTAAACTGGTTCGGTAGGGAGAGCTCGCTCCATAAAGTGGGAAATCATGTCTCCCTTCGACAGCCCCCACTTCCTCTCTAAAACTGGTTATGCAGAAAGGACTCACCTGCATTCATCAGCCTCTACATGTTTATAAATGGCTCCAGTATTTCCCCTCCATTCCAACCCAGGCGTCTTTCTTCAATCATGAGTGTGTCGACATTAGCAAGCTACACTGTACAATACTACATGTGAGGTAGACTACAGTTCTGGGAGGATTTTTTACAGATTTTTTTTTTGGTTCTTTTTTTCGGAGCTGGGGACCGAACCCAGGGCCTTTACAGATTTATTTTTATTTTATATGTACGGGTGTTTTGATGTATGCCTGTACATGACACGAAAGAAATTCCAGCATAGGCCAGAAGAGGGCATCAGTTCCCCCAAAGCAAAAGTTACAGACGGTTGTGAGCCAACAAGTGGATGCTGGGAACCAAACCCGGGTCCTTTGCAAAGGCAACAAATACCTCTAACCACTGAGTTATCTCTCTAGAGCCTCTGGAAGGATTTTTAAGATGAGATTATTTTGGGCTGAAATTGCCAATCATGTGCACATTTAGAGGGGAAAAACAATCCCAGGTGGCTTTGGAGATGTGAGAATTCGGCTAAGGGAGAGGAAATAACGTTCCAGGAAAGGCTCAGTACTGGCAAAGGCCCTTCTTGGCTACCTGTTCGCCTGCCCAGTAACTCCCGTTTCCCTTACAGAAGTTAATATGGCTTCTTGTAGTGATGGGAGTGAGAAATGTCTCCCACAAGCTCATTTGAACTAGTTCACTTGCTCCCCAGCTGGTGGCGCTGTTTAGGGAGGTTTAGGAGGTGTGGCCTTGCTGGAGGAAATACATCACTAGGGGGCGGGCTTTAGGAGTTCATAGGCTGGTCAGACTTCCAGTTCTCTGCTTCATACTCACAGTAGAGACGTTCACAGTAAACAGAAGTCTCTCTCGGCTTCCCGCTCCTGGCTCTGTGCCTACCTGCTGTTTGTGACATTCCTCCCCTGAGTTCCAGATGGGCCCTTAACCCTCTGGAACTGTGAGCCAAAATAAACTCTTTCTTCCAGAAATTGCTTTATGGAAAATGCAGCTATGACATGGGAAGAAAATAAAGTGACTTCTAAATCCACTACCACCCAGAGATAGTTCCACTCGTGTTTATGTGCCCTTCATGGCTTCCTTTCTGTTGGTAGAAGGATGTGCTTTGGTGAGCTGTTGCTGTTTGTGGGTGCTGGGACTGGGGGTAGGACTGGGGTTGGGTGCAGGGGCTGGGGGTTGAGGTGGGGCTGAGTGTTGGGTGTTGTCCATGCTGCTTCTCATTTCAGTGGTCAGAGACTCTTTACCAGGACGCAGATGTTTCCCACCACTGTTATTGCAAAGTCTATGTCTGTCTTGTGTATTGGTTACTTTAACCATTGCTCAAATGAATACCCAGCAGGCAGAAGGAAGTGGCTCATAATGCACCCTTCATCACGGTGGAGAAGGGATGGGGGTGGGAGTGTGGGAGACTAGCCACAGTGTGTCTGGAAGCAGAGGACAAAGGTGACAGCTGGGGTTCAGCTCACTTTCCACTTCTTATTTAGCCTGGGACCCCACCCACAAAATGGCGCTGCCCACACTTAAGGTGGATCTTCCCAACTCAGTTAATCTAATCCAGAAGCTCCCTCCCTCACAGGCATGAGCAGTGGCTTGTCTCCATGGTCTCTTAGTTACTGTTCTGTGTCTGTGAAGAGACGCCATGACCAAGGCAGTTTTTATAAAAGAAATCACTTCACTGGGGCTTGCTTAGTTTCAGAAGGGTAGTTCATTTTCACCATGATGGGGAGCACGGGGTAAGCAGGGTGCTGGAGCATAGCTAAGAGCAACATTGTGATCTGCGAGCAGAGAGAAAGACAGAGAGAGAGACAGAGAGAGAGAGACAGAGCGAGCCTGGGCTGAGTATGGGTTTTTGAAAACTCAAAGCACACCCCCATTGACATACTTCCTTCAATAAACCACACCTCCTAATCCTTCTAATCCTATCAAAGAGTTTCAGTCCATGGTGACAAACATTCAAATGTCTGTGCCTATGGGGCCATCCCTTTCAACTATCACAGTGAGTCTAAATCCAAACAAAGTTGGCAATCAAGAGTAGCCATTGCGTCTCTGAATGGAAACCATCATTCATTTAATGGCAGCCCCGTTGTGAGACATGGAGTGATCTCTTGCTCTTATGGGAGCGATCTCTCTCTCTCTCTCTCTCTCTCTCTCTCTCTCTCTCTCTCTCTCTCTCTATGGGAGCGATCTCTCTCTCTCTCTATGGAAGCGATCTCTCTCTCTCTCTCTCTGGGAGCGATCTCTCTCTCTCTCTCTTATGGGAGCGATCTCTCTCTCTCTCTCTATGGAAGCGATCTCTCTCTCTCTCTCTCTCTTCGTGTGTGTGTGTGTGTGTGTGTGTGTGTGCGCGCGCGCCTGTCTGTCCTCTGCCTCTGTGTCTCTCACACATACACACAACACCACTCCCCATCTATTTTTAAATTCTGTTGTCTGTTTGCCTGTGGGACATCTGTGTGCCTGAGTGTGGAGTTCAGTAGGAGTTGCTTCTTTCTCTGTGAGATGCTCCCACAATGCGAGTCCCAGGGATCCGACTCAGGTTGTTTGTCTGGGCGGCAAGTGCCTTTACCTGTAGAGACATTTTGCCAGCGCCCAAATTCCGTAACATTCCGTTTCCTGTTCTAATTTGCCTTCTGTTGCTATGATGAAAACCATGACCAAAAGCAACCAGGGGAGGAAGGCATTTATCGCAGCTCACATTTCAGGTCACAGCCCATCCCTGAAGTCCTGATTTGAGTTCTGAGTGCTGGCTTCCTCGCTGGCTCATGCGCAGTTAGCTTTCCTATACGGCCCAGGCCTACCTGCCTAGGAATGGTGCTGCCCACAGTGGGCTCTCCCATAGCAATCACCCAAAACACTCTTTTACAGACATGACTGCAGGCCAATCTGATCTGGGCAGTCCTTCAGCTGAGACTCCCTCAGACGATTCTAGGCTATAATGAGCAGACATCAATGGGACATGTCCCCTCATTCCTGCACAGATCTAGACAGAGCTAGAGGACCTCATCAAATGCCTTCTTCTCCTGCACCACGGAAACCCCAAGGGAAGCCGTCCTGTTCCACCCGTCTGGTGTAACTGCAGCTTGTCTTCTTGGCCAGGCATCTTGGTCCACCACTGTCCCCTCTCACTATGGGTCTCCTTGGCACATTGGAACTCAGGCCTCCGGATGTAATCTTCCCACTCTAGCTTGTCCCTAAAGCCATTAAAGCCCCTTTCTCCACCAGGGTCCATCCCTAAGGGACTTTAGTACAAAGGAGTTGGTTCTCAAGTGACAAGAGACTGTGGTCCAGTCATAACTAGGAAGTAGTCAGCATCCCCGCAGAAAAGTGTTATCTGTCCTCCCATCTACAGGGAAGGACAAGGGGGTCCTGGTACCTGTGCTTCTCAGGTTTTTGTTTCCTTTGGTTGTTTGGGTACTTTCTGGGGGGTTCCTCCTCCTCCTCTTCCTCCTTCTTCTCTTCTCTTCTCTTCTCTTCTCTTCTCTTTTCTTTTCTTTTCTTTTTTCGGAGCTGGGGACCGAACCCAGGGCCTTGCACTTGCTAGACAAGTGCTCTACCACTGAGCTAAATCCCCAACCCCCTCCTCCTCCTCCTTCTTCTTCTTCTTTCTTCTTCTTCTTCTTCTTCTTCTTTTCTTCTTCTTCTTCTTCTTCTTCTCCTTCTCCTTCTCCTTCTCCTTCTCCTTCTCCTCCTCCTCCTCCTCCTCCTCCTCCTCCTCCTCCTTCTTCTTCTTCTTCTTCTTCTTCTTCTTCTTCTTCTTTTCATTTATTTGTTTGGGTTTTTTTTTGTTTGGATTTGGTTTGGTTTGTTGTTTTGGGTTGTTTTTATTTGTTTTTGTTTTGTTTTGTTGTTATTTTGGTTTGTTTTTTTATCCATGTGACATAAAATAGGGTCACTTGACAGGAGGGACCCTCAGGCATAGTAATGATAACCCCATCAGTGATTTTTCTCCATCAAGAATGCCAATAAGCAGCCACCTCCGTGACTTCTGTGTCAGCTCCCACCTCCGGGTGTCTGCCCTGGGTGAGTTCCTCCCATGAGTTCCTTCCTGGACTCCCCTTGGTGGAGTAAGTAAGTTACAGTGCTAACCTGTAAACTGGGACACCTCTTCCTTCCCAAGGTGTTCTCAGCTGCTGTGGTTATCACGGCATGAAGAACAAATTAGGACAGTACCAAGGCTGGCCATGTGACAGGGCTTGACAAAAGCAGGGTTGGGAGGGCCCCAGAAGAGACACAGCCACTGCTGGGGTGGCACCCATACGGGGTCACAGTGACTGAGAAACACCTGGCTTCTCCAGCGCTCCGGCTTGCCTCCTGTCCCTCCCTCCGGCTCAGCCAATCAGGAGGCAGCTGGCACAGCTGAGAAATGTGGTTTCTACAAAGGATGGAGAGGGCATATCTGGCTCTCAGTTAGATAAACTTTAGTAGAGCTTCAGTGCTCACAGTTATAACTCAGAAATGAAAACTAAGTGCAAGTCCCTACGTATCAGAACCCACTCAGTCTAAAACGCTAACCCCAGGGCCAAGGGTCCAGTTCGGTGTGACTTACTGCATTCTCATGTGAAGTGGATGAGTTGATCCCCTTGACCTGGTTCTACAGTTGATAATGGGAACAGGCAAATGTGCTACAAAGCATGGTCCATTGTCCTGTGCACCCTAAACCTAGACCAGATAGCTTCTTCCATCATCTCTGGGACCCAGCAAGAGAAAACACGTCTTAAACACTCACACACCTTTGTTACCATGAGGTCTGCTCCCCCACGCCCCCACCCCGGCCGTGTCCACAGACACTGATGTCAAGGACAGCTCTTCCAGGTGGAAGAGAGCTGAGGGAAGCAATTTCCACCTTTACTTCCCTAAAGTCCTATGGTACTGTCAGATTCTGGTCTTCCCTCTAACGCAGCAGAAAGATTCCCCCTTTGTTAATAGTCCCTTTCTCTCTGTGCACGCATATGCGTTTGGGTGAGTGGGAGCAGACACACGTGGGGAGCTTGGTGGACACTATCAGCGTTGGCACTCGCTTCCTTTTTCTTTGAGACAGCATCTCTTGTTTGTTGCTCAGTGCTGCAAAGCGGGGCTAGCAGAACCGCCACTTTCCAGAGATCCCCCTGTCTCTGCCTTCGAGCCACCCGCAGGAGGGCCGGGATTATGGACTTCACGCTTGCTTGAAAACACTCAACCCACTGGGTCACCTGGACCCCAGTTTCTCCCCTTCCTTTTTATAGATTCTTTGTCCAAGATTCAGGCTGAAGATTGCCTGGGCTATTCCACCTCAGCAGCCTTGCCAGGAGGAGGCTGTTCCAACTGCTCTGCTCGGCCTTGTGGGGCAGCCTCGGGTGCGCACGGGAAGGGGCGCGTCAAGATCCCTGCGTTTCCTCCGGCGAGAATCAAACCGAGAAGTCATTGCTGAAGGTACGCTGTTACGTCCTGTTCTTTTCCTTAGGATAAATCCTCTTGTAATGGAATTATTAGGACAGATGATACGCACGAGGGGCAGGCTTTGATAGCAGCCAATTGCCGTCTGATAAGATTGCACTTCGGCCTTGCCTTTCCTACCTCTTCAGTGAGCTGCCGCACCACCAGGGGCCTTGGGATGAATCAGTCACCAGACCAGATAAACAAGCCCTTCCGCTGCCAGTGCCTTGTCTGCACCCAAGAAAGGAACCTCCCTTGGATCTCGCCCAGGTTCTGGAATTCCTCAGTACCAGGCTAGGCACCTTTGTACCCCTGCCCCCACGAACCTAAGTCTTACTCCTCTCTCCCCGCCCTGTGCTGGGCGGAGCCAGCTGCCAAAGCGGCAAACCTTCACACACACCTCAGCCTCTGTGCAGGGGTCCAGAACCGAGGCCCAAAGGGGCCCTGGAGGGGACCAATGAAGACACTACTGACCATCCTGACTGTGGGATCCCTGGCTGGTAAGTACCTCGACCTGTCCTCAGAGCCTCCTACCCCGCAACCAGGGAGCACAGTTGCCTCCTCCTGCCCCGTAAGACTCTTAGCAGCCGGTTTCATTTTCTTCCTGACTGAATGGCGGGTTTTCCTGGAGATGGAGATGACCTAGTCTAAGTAGCTGGAGAGGATGGGAGATTATCCCAGATCTGGTTTCCGGAAGGGACTCAGTTGACCTTTAAGTATGCAGACATTGATTGACCAGCTGTCTGAACTGGGGGTGCTGAGTTCTCGCCCCCCATGGGTAGAGTCTTGGCCTCGGGGTGCCATTGGCCTCGGGGTGCCATTGGCCTTGGGGTGCCACTTCATGCTCAGTTTATCACTAAGGAGAGGACAACAGGCTAGATAAAGCTGCCCGGGTCAGGCTACTGTCTCCATCCATGTCTCCTCAGGCCCCTCTGGCTGGATCAGTAAAAAACACTTTCTCCAGCAGCAGCCAGAAGGCTGCATTAAGGCACCAGAGTGTCCCTGCAAATGCGACTGGGGACTATGGCTGTGAGGTCTCATCAAGTGAACTTTGGGGTTCATACCTATGAGACCTTCGCATGAGACATGGGCTTGATCTGTTCTCTTAAGTGGAATCCAGGGGTTCTCTCTTAGGAGACGGAGCTGAGGCATGGTGGAAGGACGTGGTCCAGACATCTCATGGACCTTCGTACATAATATGGTCCCTAAAGACACAGACCTGCAGCCAGGCGGTAGTGACTTTAATCCCAGCACTCTGGAGGCAGAGGCAAGCAGACCTCTGTGAGTTCCAGGCCAGCCTGATCTACAGAGGGAGTTCCAGCACAGCCAGGGCTATTCAGTTGAAAAACCAGGGGGCACGGGGAGGGGGAAGCGAGAGCAAGTGGGAGCTCGAGCTGCCCTGGCTCCTATTCCCCAAACAGTATTTATGGGTCCTTATCTTCGGGCAAAGCTTCCTCCACAACCATCCTATGACAGACTGTGAGGATTAGATGCAGCCCCTAAATTCTCCAAAGCATGTTCTTTTACACCCCAGTGTGGAGCCCTGGATGTCCTGACCCATTAAGACGGAGGGAAAGTAGGGCAGAAAGGAGCCCTGGGGTGGCAGAACCCTAGCATTAGCCACAGCCACAGGCTCCGGCCCCAGCTCTCAGGCTGGCTCCAAGTCACTGTAGATTATGGTTTTCCCTCAGCTCCCAGGATAGCTGATACATTGTTTTTCCACACAGATGTGAAACTTGTCTTTTATAATGCGGCCAGACAGCCAGACTTCCCCCACATGTCTCCTTCTTTTCCAGGTTTCACAATGTAGACTTTCAACCAGGAAGTGTAGGGACAACACAGGCGGGGAAAGGGAAGCGGCGGGATTTAAAAAGGGAAAAGAGGAGGAGGAAGAAGAAGCCTCATTAGCCCCCGAGGTTAGGAGAGGCTCTGCCAAGATCACCTAGCCCACTTCAGAAAGCTCACCTCCGCTCCTCCCCTCCCTGCTGTTCCCCAATTCTTTTATTGGGGTAGGCGAGCCTCAGCTCCCAGCCTCTCCTCACCCAGACATCCTACTCAGAACTGTCCCCAGTACCGGCATGCTCTGCAGCAGAGTCTAGCCATAGGAAGAGAGGTTAAACTACTCCAGACAGACCCCAGCCTTCTCTCAAATCTACCCTCTCTCTCACCTGAGGCTCACCCCCATGTCCACTCAAAAGCCTTTGCTCAAGCCTGTACTCCTTCTGCTGGCCTCTCTAAGCCCAACCAATGAGCCCATACCCAGGTGAGAACTCTAGAACTGGCTTCCCATCTGCCCAGTCTAGGATCCAAGCAGAATGTTATCCTCGTCTCATCTTGGGGCTCCTCAGCACAGCTGTCACATTGGGTAAAAGGCAGTGAGGACACTTGAACACTATCCCCGAGGCCCCACCGTGTGGGCTCCCAGGGTGCCTGGAAAACAAAGATGGCTACAGCTGCTGCCCCAGACTGACCCAGATTCAGGGAGGTGTGACCAGGAGACCAGCAACAGCAGGGATGGTTCCCATCTTCTGCCCACCTCACCCCTGCAGCCCACAGATCCCTCCTGAGAGATCCATGCAGACTAAGACTGTAGGACTAGCCATCCTCCTCCCCTCCGGCTGCTGGTGTCTGTAGTCAGGCATGGGGGAGGAGGGCATAGACACATCAAACGCATATGTTCTCAAGGCCCTCACAGAGCTCTGCAGCTGTCTCTTTCCCACCCTTGCCAACCAGGCTGCCCTGAGTACGTTTAGAGCCAGGGCTACTCTGCTGCTAGGGTCTGTCCATTCTTTCTCACCACAGGTCTAGACTGAGGGAAGGGCACTGTGAGCCAAGGGCTCTTCACGGACAGGGACATTGCTTCAGAGGCAGCAAGCCCCTCCCTGGTCACCCTGGGGACAGGCCTGTCCAGCTCTCTCCCTGTCTAAAGCTGAGGAAGTCAGAGGCGAAACAGCCTGGGCTAGACGCAATGACCAACAGACAGGTTCTGGTTTTGCTTTGGGCTTGGGGTTTTTTTTGGTGAGAGGGTTGGAGCCAAGGGTATCATGGGTATTGAGTTGTACTCTGTCTCTGTGCTACACCCCAGTTCTGTTGTAAATTCCTCAAACTGCCTTCTGACCTCTCTCCTCTCACTTTCCTTGAACTGGTCCCCCACTGGGGCTCAGACCACTAATAGCCCCTCTTCAGAGATAGAGGCGGGCACTTCTTCCCACACACTTTTCTTCGCTCAGGACAGAGTCCTGTGAAGTGCTGCCTTGCCTTGCTGCTCCGTCATGCAGCCCATGTAGCCCTGGGACCCCACCAAACACTAGTATCAGTTCAGCAGCCCTGGATGAGTCTCAGTTTTTCCCATTCATAAAATGGGAACGGCGGCAGTCAGCATCTAGATAGAGTGAGAGCGGTGAGTGAGTGAGTGGAGAGGCTTGGGCCGGTGGCTGGCAGCTGGCGGGTCCTTCCCCAGTGTCAGTGGCTGTTGTCATCATGATTGCCTGTTGCTAAGTAAATCAAGCTGTCCCCGTCCTAGACTTGAAGAGCCAAGATCAAATCGCTTAAATAATTTCCCCATGGCGACCCAGTCCTTACGTCAGCATCCTGCCCCCTGCAAGGTCTGAGTGTAGAAGGTTGCCTCTGCCAACATGGCCGGTAGTGACGTGAAAAGAATTCACCAGAATTCACAATACCTTCTACACCCCTGTGTGACGTGATTGACTTTGGACGTGTGCAGTCTCGGAGCTCTTACTTGAAGAACTCTAAAGTAGGACTAAGAATGTCAACCTCGAGGTTGGGGATTTAGCTCAGTGGTAGAGCGCTTGCCTAGCAAGCGCAAGGCCCTGGGTTCAGTCCCCAGCTCCGAAAAAAAAAAGAAAAAAAAAAAAAGAATGTCAACCTTGATGTTAAAAAGTGGAAGCGAAGGGCTAGAGAGATGGCTCGGCGGTTAAGAGCACTGGCTGCCCTAGCTAGAGGACCCGGGTTCAATTCCCAGCATCCACGTGGCAACTTACACACCTGTCTGTAACTCCAGTTAACACTTCTCCCACTGACATACCGGTAGTGCAGGAAAATGCCAACAGACGTAACATAGAAAACTAAATTACATATTTTTAAAACGTGAATTGAGACAGTATTCACAAGATGCAAAGGAATCTGACAGCCCAGTTACTACTGGGGAGGTGGGGCTAGAATTTAATACACTGTAGCCCCTTTAGGAAACCACCTTGGTAAATGCCTCAAGTATTAAGAATAAAGGCTTAAAGAATCAAGGCACTCAGCGGCAGAGTGCTTCCTGACAGAGTGCATACCTATGGATGCCTGACACCATGGGTTCCAATATCATGGCACTGCAGAAGATGGCAGGAAGGAGGAAGGGAGGGAGGGAGGGAGGGAGGGAGGGAGGGAGGGAGGGAGGGAGGAAGAGACAAAGTTAAAGATGTGTACCCGAGAGAACTGTATACACAATTGTATCCACTCCGGATGAATACCCAAGGGAGTTAGAAGCAACTGTCCACTTAATTTTTTTTCCACAAATGGTCGCATTATTCAAAGCAGTGTGGGGAAGGAGTGGAGATCCAAGTGTCCATGAACCGATGATAGATAAACAAGGTCTGATACATCTATGCCCATACAGTGGAGTATTATCCTGTCTTAAAACATAAACACATAAACAACGCTGGTGCATGCTGGGGATGAAACTTGAAAACTTGCTGAGTGAAAGAAGCCAGACATGGGGGGAAAAGCCAGGATGTTAAGTAAATGAAAATTGCAGAATTGGAAAATCCCAAGAGAAATCATATAGATTTGTGGTTGCCAGGAACCAGGGTGGCAGTATGGAGGAGGGAGGGAGGATGGGCCATGACCACCAGATATGCAATTTCTTCTGTGGATGGTGAAAATATTCTAGAATTAGGTAGTACTGACAGCTGCCCCGGGGGTGGGGAGGTTCTCAGAAGACGTTGACCACAACACGCACGGGGCTGATGTCAAAGGGTGTAAACCATGCTTGAGAATGAGGTACCCCTCTCCCTGAAAGTGGAGGTGGGGGTCCACAGTCTGCAAACCGGCCTCGCTCACCCTGCTTCCACCCCCTGCAGCTCACACCACTGAGGACACATCTGGTCTCCTTCGACACGTGAAATTCCAGTCCAGCAACTTTGAAAACATCTTGACGTGGGATGCTGGGCCAGCTAGCACCCCTGACACGGTCTACAGTGTGGAATATAAGAAGTTAGTATCTCATCCATCCCAACCCTCTCCTGACCCTACTCTGCCTCGAGCTCCTCCGGACATCCCAGTTCCAAATGTCCCCACACATTACATTTCCCTCACAGTGGGGAGATAGCAATTAGAGTTAATAGTACAGTTAATAGTGCCTGAGTATGAGAGCCAGCTCCAGCCATCTAGCCTAGGGCAGTCAGGGAAACTTCTCCAAGCCTCAGTTTCACCGTCTGTCCAGTGTGGGTAATGCGGGTACTGTTCATCACAAGATCTCAAATGGAGAAAGATGATGTCACTAGCACGCGTGCCCTCTTTCTGATACAGTACTAATAACTATCAAGAGGAAGTCTAGGTCCATGGAAACTTCACCCAGCCCCTCCTGACTCTGTCTAGCTTCAGTGTGTTTTGCAAAACCCAGGCCCCCTCTTGGTCCTGCCACTTTAACATGTGGCAAGTCACTCCCTATTTCTGAGCCTCAGTCTCCTCCCCTGTGGACTAGGGCTTGTGAAAGAGCTGAGTAGCAAGGAACACAGAACACGGGCTCAAGTTGGCAGGGTTCTATCTAGCTCATCGATGGTATGCCCACTTCAAATCATTGGGCACAGTTTTCTCCTCTGAGCATAGCATGCTCCCTCGAGAACAATACACACCTACAAGGACCGTTATGAGAGCTGACCTCAGTGTCCACTCAGACAGCCTCGATGCTGAGTAGATGCTAGGATCCCTTATCATCATTAATAAACCACAGGCCTAGCGGAGCTGTTCATTCACAGGACATCCTGCCTGTCCTCACCTACAGGTATGGAGAGAAAGAGTGGCTGGCCAAGGCTGGCTGCCAGCGGATCACCCAGAAGTTCTGCAACCTGACTGTGGAGACCCGAAACCATACCGAATTTTACTACGCCAAGGTCACAGCAGTCAGCTCGGGAGGCCCACCGGTCACTAAGATGACTGATCGCTTCAGCTCGCTGCAGCACAGTAAGTAGGGGGCCTGGACACCTGAGGGGAGGGGAGAAGATGGCATTTGGGGTGACGGGGAGTTCTCAGATTTTCTAGAGTGGATGGGGACCCAGCAGGTCTCTGTACCTGGGCAAGTAGGGGATGTGGCTTTCTGAGAAGGTGTCCCCAAGGCCAAAGCACACCCCAGGGGGTTGTTTTCTTTTCTCTATGCTTACTCAAAACTTCCTAGATTAGAGGATGCTCCCCCCAAGCCAGGACTCCTCCTCCCTTTCTCCATTATACTAGTACCCCATCTGTCCCACCAACTTTTCCCTTACTGGTGAGTCTTAGAGAAGATTCAACTCTTCCCCGTGGCCCAGCCCTGCCTACCCCAGTCCTCAGGAGAAACATTATTCATCAGGTCCTACTCTCTGCTGGCCCCTGCTTCCGTGCCTACGCCGCTCCCAAGGTCTGAGGGCTTAGCTCAACTTAGATTTCAGAGAGTTCCTGCCTCCAGCCCTGACGACCTGACCTCAGTCAGTCAAAGCCAGCAGCCCTCTGAGGCAACCAAATGCAAATGCAAATTATTTGGGGGAAATATTGCATCTGTATTGCATCTGTCCACATAGCTCTGGGTGATACACATCTGTTTACATAGCACTTGCATAGTATTAGGCATTGTTCAGTGACAGTATACAAAGGACATATTTGTCGAGCACAGAACTCTACATAAAGGGCTAAGACAAGGATGGATCTGTGCATTGGTGAGGCAATCCAGAACCAAGTCCCACAGACACCGAGAGACCCTGTGCACTGTTGATGATGTCACAAGAAAGAAAGACTGTGTTTGCTTAACCTCCCCGACAAAGACATGAGCTTCAGGACAGCCTGAGGGACCCACTGTGTTCCCAGCAGTACATGAGCACAGCGCTTAGTACACAGAAGAGGCTTCATACATGACTGCTGAATGAATGAATGAATGAATGCATAAATAGCAGGTGACAAACCTTACACAAGCTAAATGTGTGGTGATATTGACTGACTGACTGACTTATGAAGTCACCATTTCCTCTGTTTTGAGACAGGCTTTTAGTTTGTTGCCCTGCCTGACCTCGACGTCACTTGGTAGCCCAGGCTAATCTCAAAATAGTAATGTCCTAGTTTGCTTTCTGTTGCTGTGATAAACACTGACCAAAGGAGAGGAAAGGGCTTATCTAAGGCTTACACATCCAGATCCCAATTTATCACTGCGGAACACAGGGCTCAAGGCAGAAGCCGCGCAAGGAAACTGTCTTCTGACTTCTTCATAGGCTTCATGAAAGACAGTAACTTTCTTATACAGCCCTGGCCTGCCTGCCTAGGAATGGAACCACCCACAGTGGGCTGGACCCTCCCATATCAATTAGCAACCAAGAAAGTGCTCCCACGGTCGTGCACACAGGCCAATCTGATACCCCAATTCAGCCTCGGCCTCCTGATCTGGTGTCACAGCCTTGTTTTGGAACCCTTTCTGCCATGTAATGGTGTTGTGAACTGAGCTATATTATAAAACACTTTCCAAACCTGATTTTCCATAGCTACGAAAGAGCTCATTCTATGATAGAAGCCTAACTCCCTTCCCTTTTTAAGGACATTTACTTCCATTTTTCTTCTTTCTTTCTTTTAAGATTTCCTTTTCACATTTGTTATTTATTTGTGCATCTATGCATGTGTGCATCTATGCGTGTGTGCGTGTGTGCGTGCATGCGTGCGTGCATGCGAGCGTGCGTGTGTGTGTGTGTGTGTGTGTGTGTGTGCATGTGTGTGTGTGTGTGTGTGTTTCAGGAGTTTGTTCTTTTCTTCTGTCATGTGGGCCCAGGGAATGAACTCAAGTCATCAGGCTTGGTGGCAAGCACCCTTACCCACTGAGCCATCTTGCCAGCCCCATCTCCACTTCTCAATTTAATTAGAGTAAACATTCTTCGGCTAGATTGTTCTAAATCCTAGAGGACCACAAATCAGTGTTAGACACGTACAAATTACACGGGAAAAATGAGGTATAAAAATCCCTTAAAGGGCTGGAGAGACGACTCAGCGGTTAAGAGCACTGACTCCTCTCCCAGAGGTCCTGAGTTCAATTCCCAGCAACCACATGGTGGCTCAGAACCATCTGTAAAGAGATCCGATGCCCTCTTCTGGTGTGTCTGAAGACAGCTACAGTGTACTTGTATATGATAAATAAATAAATCTTTTTAAAAAATCCCTTAAAAACACATAAAAATCCAATGATGCCAGATTTCGTATGTTTGCATTGTCACAGAGTCACAGAGATCACTACAGTATCAAAAAAGGATGTAGGGCTGGGTGGGGACATGGCTCAGTCAGCTCCTGCTGTATACCTCTGAGGACTTGAGTTTGAGTCTCCAGCCCCCATGTAGAAAAGCAAAAATAGGGGCTGGGGATTTAGCTCAGTGGTAGAGCGCTTACCTAGGAAGCGCAAGGCCCTGGGTTCGGTCCCCAGCTCCGAAAAAAAGAACCAAAAAAAAAAAAAAAGAAAGAAAAAAAGAAAAGCAAAGCAAAAATAAAAATAGCCAGGCAGGGTTGTGCTTGCCTACAGGCCTGGCTGCACCCCATCACAGCAGTGCAGAGTCAGGAACATGCTAGGAGCTCAGTGTCCGAGCCAGGCTGGCAGAAATGAGTTTCCAGTTCAGTGAGAGCCCTTAGCTCAAGATGCCCAACATTCTGACTGGCGAGCTAGCTTAGCGGTTAAGAGCACTTGCTGTTCTTGCAGAGGGCCTGAGTTCGATTCCAAGCACCCACGTGGCAGGTCATTCAGTTCCAGGAGACCTGAAGCTCTCTTTGACTTCCTTGGGCACCAGGCGCACATAGTGCACAGACACACATGACAGCCCAATACCTATGCACACAGAGTAAGGCCAACATCTTCCTCTGGCCGACACACACACACACACACACACACACACACACACACACAATTTAAGGTATTGTAAAACAGGGAGGGTCATTTGGAAAATTCCATCTTGAGAGAGCAGAGTCTTGCAAACAGAAGCAATAGTATCGGGCCTGGTATAATTTAGACTCTCTCTGGACTCATCAGCCATTGACACCCCCAATGTTGCCATTGCAGCAGACTCAAGGGATAGGCGTTCCAAGCACACTCACACCGGGGATGCCAGGAAGAGGATGCATGAGTCTGTCAGGGCTGGTGTCTTTCCTGCCTAGCTACCTCCCATCCACCCTCTCTCAGCCCTGGGCAGCCTTGTTCTTGAACACCTGCCACTCAAAGGCCTCTTTTGACATGTTGAATTCATTGCTGCTCCCCCCCCCCAAAAGCATTCTGGGCTTTTCTCTCTCCCGTTTCTAGCTACCATCAGACCACCCGATGTGACCTGTATCCCCAAAGTGAGGTCCATTCAGATGCTGGTCCACCCCACGCTCACACCCGTCCTCTCGGAAGATGGCCACCAGCTAACCCTGGAGGAGATTTTCCATGACCTGTTCTACCGCTTAAAACTGCACGTCAACCACACCTACCAAATGGTAAATATAGGTCACGCCCCATCCCTCCTCGGGAATCCCATCCCCTCCCAAGCATATTGGGTTGCTTTCAGCAAAAGGGAATACATTCGATAAAACGGCACTTCCCCAAAACATAGGTTCCTAGGATGCTAGTAGGGCCATGAGCCATGCCCTCCCTCTCTAGGCTCACACACACACAGCAGCCTGCTCAAGGGCCCTGACAAGCCCTACAGAGCCAAGGCTTCGTGCAAAATTTTCGTATTTATCGGACAAGATATCCTTTGTTTGTTTAGTACATTGGTTGGTGTTTGTCTGTTTGCGGTAGATTATCACTGTCTCAAGCTGGTAGAGAACTCACTACAAACTCACAGCAATCCTCCTGTCTCAGCGCTAGTAGTATTGGCGTGTGCCACTGGTTCAAAGGGCTTTATTAGCTCTTACCTGGTATCTGTTAGCATCCCAGGGAGCAATACATCTCTAGTAATGTCCTCGGTCATTCTCTTTGGAAGATGTTGATGTCATGGGGCTGCGGTCGTAGGTAGAGTCCTTGCCTAGCGTGTGCGAAGCCCTGGATTTGATTCCCAGAACCATAGAAACCAAGTGTGGAGCTGTGCGTCTATAGCCCAAGCTCAGACACGGAGGGTCAGGAATCCGGAACCATTCTCAGGCAGCAAATTTAACATCAGCCTCTACTCCTGGAAGTGTTTGGGGGAAACCGTGTGAGGGCATGGTTCAAGACGGGTCCTACAGGCTGACACAACTGTCAAAGGATATGCAAATGATCCTGTCTTGTACACTCCCCAGCAGGTGCCTTTGGTCTGTGACTCAGTGGGGTGAATGTTTATTTCCTCTTCTGCAGTTCTGAAAAGTCCCTCAAAGAGTTTATGACCTAGTGGGTGAGGGAGGGGCTAAACCAAGAATCACACCAGGCGAGCCTGTGGGGACCGCTCAGCACAAGAGACTTGTGGGAGACTCTGGGGTGTTGATGCAACTTTCTGAGGCATACAAGGATGTTGCTTATCTCCTCCATGGTTCCATGAGCAGGGGGTAGCATCTCCATCTGATCTCCAAGGTGAGAGGTTAAGCCACTCGCTGGACCACGTTCCGCTACCGAGATAACCACTGAGATGAGCTCAAAGCTCTCATTTATGGCGGTGGGCCTCCGTTGTTGCGCCGTGATCAGAGAAAGAAGCAGGAACGAGGACAGCGTTCTTCAAAAGCACAAAGGTGGCCCCTGGGGCTGGAGCGTGAAGTTCCTGGGGTACTTACTCAAAACACAGCTCCTGGGTGCCCAAACAAACACCTGGCAGAAATAACTTAAGGGGCAAAAGATTTCTTTCGGCTTGGAGTCTTGGAGGCATCCTCTGGCAGGATGGAGGGATGAGTCAGAGCAGGGCAGTACAGGCTCACAGAAGCAGGGAACACAGAATGGGGACACAGGAAGAGGCCAGGACAAAATTCAGGCTCCAAGGACACACTCCCCGTGACTCCAGAAGACCACTTCCCACCCCTCGATGCTTCCTAGGGAGGCCGCCAGATTCCAAGTCCATAGAGGGACTGATCCATTCATTAAGTGAGAGCCTTAGCAGTCCGCTTTCTCTCGTTCATACCCTCACAGACACACCCAGTGACAGCCTCACTAGTCTCCTGGGTGGCTCTCAATTCCATCAAGCTGATGAGATCCGCCAGAATCAGCCACTCAAATGTTTGCAGCCGCCTGTCTGAGACCTGGATTTTAGTGACCAGCCCACAGGGGACTCCTCCCTCGACCTTGAAGGTTGAGAGCCTCAAGTGTGGAGGGAGAACGGGACACAAGTTTGAGGACCCTGTTGGGACTATGTTCTGGAGGCCCCGGGGTGCAGGTGGTAGAGGAATTCTAATCTATTCGGTCATCATGGAAACAGCTAGAGATAACAACAGGAAGAGAAGCCCTCACTGTAAGAAAAGCAGCTCCTTTGGGTAAATATTTGGGGTTGGACTAAAGGTTTTATGATCCTTGATTTTTAATTTAATTCGGCCTGTGCTCCATGAACCTGCTCTATCTGAATTAGTCCTTTTAAACTCATGAAGGTTTATTTTATGGGCTGCCATCTGCTTGGCTTCTAAACAAAGCAAGTGTGTTTGGAGGGATAAGGTGTAGGTGCGGTTAGTATAGTCTACAAACACAAACTAGGTACTGGAGGCTAATGAGTCCTGATATGCCTGTGTGTGCGTGCATGTGTGGGTGTGGGTGGGTGGGTGTGTCTATGTCTGTGTGTGTGTGTGTGCGTGCATGTGTGTGTGTGGGTGGGTGGGTGTGTCTATGTCTGTGTGTGTGTGTGTGTGCGTGCATGTGTGTGTGTGTGGATGGGTGTGTCTATGTCTGTGTGTGTGTGTGCATGCATGTGTGTGTGGGTGGGTGGGTGTGTCTATGTCTGTGTGTGTGTGTGTGTGTGTGTGTGTGTGCACGCGCTTTTTCTTTTAGCTGACAAGAACACTGAACTCTTTAGCTATGCGTGTGTAAGTTTAGTTTTCCCTGTGGGTCTCACGCTCATGGACTGTCTGCTGTTACAGTTCATGAGGGCTCTGAGATGTTGAACAGGAAGCCCTGTGAGTACTTATGGTGAATGGCCACAGCGGGACCACTTGCCAGTAGGCAGATTAACTTTACTTAGGGCGACAGAAAGCTTATAAAGTTTCTGGGGGGCTGAGAGTAGGGACATCCAGGATGGACAAAGGTTTTTGGGGTCTTAGAGTGCCTGGCATACTTCATTACTGTGGGGAAGCATTTCAGGAATCTCAGGGGCTATCTGAACAGGTTTTGTCAGGAGAAAGGAAAGTAATCCTATAAGCTGAGGCTATGTGACATTCCTCAGGCAGAGGCATATGTATGGGCTTGGAATTCCCGGGCAAGGTCAGAGAAGGAGAAACTCTGCTAACAAGGAGTCCCCCATTACACACTGAGCCCCAGAAGGCTACGCGGTCAATGGTAGACTCCCACCTCAATCAACGGTTTCTCCTGCACTTCCTCCTTAGTTCTGTGTGTTTTCCCGTCATGCACTTGAGACATTTGCTTTATTACCAGTCTTCTTATAAGTTGGCCTCTGGTCATGATGATATCCCCCTTTGTGTCTCTTGTTGGAGTCCACTTAATCTGATATGAATATTGCCACTCCAGTGTCCTTGTACTGTGTATAATATATGTGTGTGTGCTTATACATGTATATGTGCATATATGTATGTGTGCATATGTGTATGTATGTATGTGTATATGTGTATATGTATATATATGTGTGTGTATATAGTATATATATAAAGATTTGTTTTATTTTATGTGTATGAGTGTTTTGACTGCATATATGCCAGGATACTACATGCGTGCTTGGTGCCCCTAGAGGTCAGAAGAAGGCATCAGATTCCCCTGGAATGTAAGCCATCATATAGGCGCTAAGACCTGAACCTGGATCCTCTGCAGGATTAGCGAGTGCTTTTAACTGCTGAGCCGTCTCCCCAGGCCCCAAAAGGGAAGCTTGGAGACATGGGCTCTGACATGGGTACTGGGAATGGAACCCTTGGGAGTTTTGGTTGTAAACCTTGGCCTTTAATGTCTGAGCTATCTATCCAGCCCTGGTGCCTTTTTTATTTTATAGCCATTCATCTTTAGTCTATATTTTGATATCTGAAATGCATCTATGTGGACAATATTCTGACAGTTTTTCTATTTTAAGATTTATTTTTGGGGTTGGGGATTTAGCTCAGTGGTAGAGCGCTTGCCTAGGAAGCGCAAGGCCCTGGGTTTGGTCCCCAGCTCCGAAAAAAAGAACAACAACAAAAAAAAGATTTATTTTTGTGTCTGTGTGCATATGAGTGGGCGTTCATGTGTCACGGCGGGTATGCGCTGGTCAGAGGACATCTTGCAGGAGCTGACTCTCTCCTTTTATCACAGGGATTTGAACTCAGATGGTCAGCCTTGGAGGCGAGCCCCTCTACCCACTGAGCCACATGGCAGGCCTTTTTCACTGAGGCAACTCATACGCCATTTTTGTGATGCGTGGGATCAAACTCAAATCCTTGCTCGTGTTGGGTGAGCACCGCACTGCTGGGCTACATACCCAGACCTGAGTCCAGCTGTCTGTTCCTTTGTTGGTCTTGTCTTTTCGAGATAGGGTTTCCCTGTGTAGCCCTGGCTGTCCTGGAACTCACTGTGTTAACTAGGCTGGCCTCAGATCTGCCTGCCTCGGTCTCCTGAGAGGGAGAGTAAAGGCCACCACCACCACCACTAAATTCACCCATTTAAGATGCAGAATTCGGAGATTCTCCATATACTGCAAAACTAGATATGTTGTTCCACATGCACTGTTGAGACTTCTTATGTATTCGGTACAATTTGTCTATTGTGCGTTCTGTATGTGTATGTGCAAAATGTACACGGTGCCAGGGCACAAATATAAAAGTCGGAGGACAGTGGGCAGGGGCTTGTTTGCTCCTCCCTCCATATGGGTCCTGGGAATTGAACTCAGATCCCCAGGCTTGGCGGCAAGCACTTTTCCCCGCTGAGCCATCTCGTTCGCCCTCCTTTATTCACTGTAAGCATATTTTTCTTTCGCTTCTCTGAACACAGTTTTGCAGCTGATTCACAATTACCCTATGTCGAGCCTGACGTCCTGGTCTTGTGGGGGAATCACAATTTTTGCTTTCCTCGCACGTTTTGCAATGTATCCTGGATATTATGAAGGCCATGTTGACATGACTCTGGCTTGTGTTATAGCCTCCAAAGGGTGTGTATAAGTCTTTTGTTCTTTGGGGGTTTGGTTATGTTGTTCATTTGTAACAGAGTCTTCTGCTGTAGCCCAGGCTAGCCTGGAACTCATTGTGTAGCTAAGGTTGGCCTCAAAGTGGCTGAAATCCATTCTCTCCAACTCCTAACTGCCACCACGCCCAACTCCCTGTGGTGCTTTAGCAGGACATCAACATGGCCGAGCTGCAGCCTCTGACACCTTCATATTTGAATTTTACTCAGGCTTGGAGCTGCCTCATGCATGCAGCACACATTTTAAGGCACCAAGGGGTAGAGCAGAGTTCACACGGAGAACCTGTGTCTCCTCCTCAGGGCACTCCTGTCTATGCTTGACTCCGCATTTCCCGGATGCTGTGGTCACCGGAACTCTGTCCTCTGATCGTGCCAACCAGTAAGATGGCATAGCCTCTCGGCTTTAGCTACCCCATAAAGTGTGGACTGGAATCCACCTTCAGGATAAAAGACGTTTAAAGTTTCCCTAGCTGTTATTCCTTCCTTACCTCCCAGAATTCCCTCTGTGGCTTACTCTCCAGCACCTTTAGACAGTTTTCCCCCATTTTGGTCATTTTATTAATTGCCTTCTCATAGCTGACCCCTACAGGACAACTTAAGGGGGAGGATTTGCTACTGGGCTCACGGTTCCAGAGGACTCAGTCTGTGGAGCTGGTACTTGGGCAGAATTTGTGGTGGCAGGAATGTATGGCAGAGAAGACATTTCATACACAGCAAACAGAAAGCAGAGAGGGGGAGCAGCGGGGCCGGAGAGATGGCTCAGTGGTTAAGAGTATGGACCACTCTTACAGAGGTCCCAAGTTCGGTTCCCTAAGCACCTAAGTCAGGCGGCTCACAACTGCTGGTAACTACAGCTCCAGTGGAGTCTGGCTTTCAAAGGCACCTACACTCAGGTGTGCACACACACACACACACACACACACACACACGCACACACACACACACGCACGCGCACACACATACACACACACACCTAATTTAAAATAAAGTAAATAAAAAGAAAGCAGGAATGAGGATGTGGGAAGGAATTGGGGACACAGTATCTGCAACATCCCACCCTTGGCCCTACTTCCTCCAGCCCCAATCTGGGAGCCAAGCAGTCGAAACAGGAGCCTATGTGGGATGTCTCGCACCCAGCCATCACAGACATGTGATGTATGTTATCTGAGGACAGTTGGTCCCATAAACAGTATACACAGAATCCTAGTGAAAAGTGATCTTCCCCATTTCACGCAGTATTCCCATCCCCACCAACATGACCTTGAACCTTGGCCCCGTGTGTCCAGAGAGCATGGACGGAACACAGAGTTAAAAGCAGGAACAGAACCCTGCACCTTTAAGTGAAGCTGTCCGCACAGAGGATGAGCAACGTTTGCTTCGAGTTCAGACCTCCAAGATGAGGAAAGCCAAATCCTATAAAGAGAATCTGAGGACAGGAAGCGGGTGTGGGCTTGGGTTTGGGAGCATGCCACCCGGAAGGGGAATGTCTCATCAGAAACCCTTCAGGGTCATACATCAGTAACCAGAGGCCACCAGTCCAGACGAGATCATTAAGTGATGAGAGACAGAGAAAGATGGGTGAAGAGTTCTTCCTGCATGGAGGGGCTGAAACAGGTGGAACCAGCCAGAGAATAACGGGAGCTGATAGGAGCCCCACCCCCAACCCCACCCCAAGGATGGCATAGGGCAAGCAAGTTAAGAGGATCCGAGGTAGGGGAGTTAGAGAAACCTGGGAAGAGAGAAGCATATATGGCCCCACAGCAAGACAGCGAAGGCAATGAACCCCTTACTCAAGTCAGGGGTCACCAGAGGCCCAGGGCCCTGTATCCTCAGAGCCTTGAGCCAGGCAGGTATTGATGGGTTTGACCTGGATGTTGCCTTGCAAATATGCACTGAGCAGCTGAGGCTCTCGAGGCGATCCCTGTAAATCTAGGAGCTTTCAGAAGATCATGCCAAGGTGAATGTGCCAGTGGACAGGGACCAAGCCAAAGATGAGTGACCAACAAGGGGCTGGAGAGAGCAGGTCAGAGCCGGCAGAGGGTAAAGGAACCTAAGAGCGGGGGCAGGGTTGATGGTGGAGGAGGCAGGGAAGAGGTGTAGTGATGATGGTGGCAGTCACATTGTCCCTATAGCACGCTCGTATCTACAGGCTGCCGCAGCGTGACAGCCCAGGTTCTGTGAGAAGGTTCGGAGAGCTTGAGGGCTTACTGAACTGAGGATAAGAGAAGACAGGACAGCAGAGGGCTGCCCTGTCAGGATGGCTCCTGGGGTCATTCATTGTAATGTCAGGAGGAAGAAAGAACAGTGGCGTGTGTGTGTGTGTGTGTGTGTGTGTGTGTGTGTGTGTGTGTGTGTCTGTTTTTGTATAGTTGAGTGCATTATGTGTCTGTGTGTCTATGTGCACATCTGTGTATTTTTGGCTGAATGCCTGTGTGTCTGTTTTTGTCTGAGAGTCTGTGTCTGTATGTCTGTTTTTGTCGAGTGTGTGTGTCTCTGTGTCTGTGTATGTCTGTATGTATGTTTTATGTAGTTGAGTGTAAGTATGTATCTGGGTGCCTATGTGCATATCTGTGCGTATTTCTGTCTGTCTGAGTGTCTGTGTATCTGTTTTTGTCTAACTGTGTGTGTCTAAATGTATGTGTGCATGTGTCTGTTTTGTGTAGTTGAGTGCATGAGTTGTGTGTGTGTGTCTATGTGCATGTCTGTGTTTGTATTGTTGTCTGTGTCTGTGTGTCTGTCTGAGAGTGTGTGTGTATATGTATCTATGTATATGTGTGTGTCTCTGTGTGTGTGTCTCTGTGTGTGTGTCTATGTGCATGTCTGTGTTTGTTTTGTTGTCTGTGTCTATGTGTCTGTCTGAGAGTGTGTGTGTGTATATGTCTGTGTGTGTGTGCATGTGTGTATGTGTGTGTGTGTGTGTATGTGTGTGTGTGTGTGTGTGTGTGCCTATGCAATCATCCTGGGTTCTCTGCCCATTTCAGAACCTTGAAGGCAAACAGAGAGAGTATGAGTTCCTTGGCCTGACGCCCGACACAGAGTTCCTCGGCTCCATCACAATTTTGACTCCAATACTGTCCAAGGAGAGCGCCCCCTACACGTGCCGAGTGAAGACGCTGCCCGGTGAGTTCAACTAAGGCCATGTGGGGAGGATTCCTGGGTGCACTGCTTAACCCCACTCCTCCCTCTCTGTAACCAGGGGGATGCTTAGTGGTGCTCTGAGAGCCCTGGGAGGTTGGCGGTGTCATATTAAGATGGATGTTTGTTTATCCACAGCTGAGCCGTCTGATGGGTTCACTTAGAGAAAGTTTAATCACCACCCTCAGCCAATGCCTGGATATTTCTCTCTCTCTCTCTCTCTCTCTCCCTCTCCCTCTCCCTCTCCCTCTCCCTCTCCCTCTCCCTCTCCCTCTCCCTCTCCCTCCCCCTCTCCCTCTCCCTCTCCCTCTCCCTCTCCCTCTCCGTCTCCCCCTCCCCCTCCCCCTCCCCCTCTCCCCCTCCCCCTCTCCCCCTCTCCCTCTCCCTCTCCCTCTCCCTCTCCCTCTCCCTCTCTCCCTCTCCCTCTCCGTCTCCCCCTCCCCCTCTCCCTCTCCCCCTCTCCCTCTCCCCCTCTCCCTCTCCCTCTCCCTCTCCCTCTCCCTCTCCCTCTCTCTCTCTCTCTGGCCAGCGTTGTGTGAACTCTGGCAAAGCAAACATATATATTTATTATCAACTCAAGGAGCATACACTGGGGGATAGAGATGTGGGAGGGTGGGGGGTAGAGAGGACAAAATGGTCCTCACCATCTTCAAAGCCAAGGACCCATACTGGTGATAATGAAGGCTCGGGTTTCTGCCAGGCTGACCAGGGAGCACACTATGAACCACAGGCTCCCGCACAGTCTGGGAGGCAGGCACTTCAGTCACCTCCATTCACGGGCTGGGGGTATGGCTCGATAACAGAGTACAGGCAAGGTTTGGGGTTCCATCCCCTACAATGCAAAGCAAGCTCGCAAAAGCGCCCTCTCCCCGAGGAGCATCTGTTCTCTGCTTAGGCTCACGTTCCGAGCAAGCAGAAGATTTGTGATGCTTCCAGCTGTCAATTAGGGCAGGACAGTGACGTCAGGGGGCAGGGATGTCTATGAGGACAGGGTCCCACCCAACCATCGTGTTCAGGTGACTTCTGCCAATCGAAGTCTCCCTTGGAACTCAGTTTGAGACATGCACAACAGTTCATGGCCCTAGGCGAAAAACAGTCCCTGTCCTCAGTTTTATCGGGAAACTCAGCCCATCAGAGCCCACAAGACACTGCTTCTCTGCCTGAATCCCAGGGCACTCTCTGGCAGGAGACGAGGCTGGAGGACAGCCAGCCTTGGCTGAAAGCACGAGGCATGTCCTTCCCTCGTGAGGGACCCAGGCACCAGAATAGAACCTGGTAAGCAGGAGGGTAGGAACAGAAACCACTCTGTGGATGCCAAGCCCGGGCATGTATAATGTGATCTTTGACCTTCACCCCAACCTCCTTAGATATGTGTCACCTGTCCCAAGACAGCCCAACACCACCCTGCTTCTGGATGGTGGACAGGCCACTCCTCACCCACCCTCCTGTGGGCTTTACCTCACGAGAACTGGACTGAACTGGCACACAGGTTTTGTTTGAGTTTGGATTTTTGTTGTTTTAAGACAGGGTCTCCCTCCATAGCCCAGGCTAGCCTCCAGCTTTTGATCCTCCTGCCTCAGCCTCCTGAGGATGGAGATAACAGGCGAATACCACTTTCACCCGAGACGGTCTCTGCCTCCATCCGAAGCTTGCTTTTCTTAGGTGTTCCTTGCTAACGGACCTAAAGATTTTTTTCCCTGAAGACTGGAGTACGTTACCAACACTCCCTGCTACTAGTAGCACCCCATTGTCAACATATCAGATGTTTTATAAGCTCTTCCATCCCTACTCCTGCATATATTACCTAATTTTTAAAACAATCCTCCCCACAAAAAAAAAATGTTGGCAGCCTCATCCTCATTTTACATAGGAGGAAACATGGTTCAGAGAGGTTAAGTAACTTGTCCATGGCCACACAGCTGGTCAGTGAACCCAGTTAGCGTTGTCTGGTCCTGAAGCCAGACTCTAACCATCGCCTGCTGTACAGCTAGCCCCTTCTGCTGCAGGATTACTCTGCGCTCCCATTCCAGAGCGAACCTTCCTACTCTTGACCTTAGTCTAGGCTTTGCCTCTTCTCCCCAGATCCCAGAAACCCTTGTTTTAATTTCTCAAGGATGCCTGGGAGTTACAGAATATCATCCCAGCCTCTTGATGGGGAGGAAGGGGTCTCAAAGTTGACTCACCTCGTCTCTTTTACTGAGGGAACCGAGGCGCAGTTGTACATTTCCTGTGGGGATATGCTCTGGGGTTGTACTCATCCACTGAGGAGCTGTGTGACCTTTGGCAACTCACTGAACCTCTCTGGGCCTCAGCCTTGCTGCTTGGAAGAGGAGAACATCCCAGTCCCCTGGTGTGTTCTGGTGATTTGCTGGGCGAGCCTCGGCATGCAGCAAGAGCCCAGTAAGCACAGGCAACTGTCACTACAGATGCTAGACCAGCGAGGGTGGCCCAGCAGGGAGGATGCTCAGAGTTGATGTCGATGCTCCTCCTCTTCAAGTTGCCATCATCATGTCCCACCCTGACTGAAATGACATGATTCTTTTCTCTGTAGCAATGACAGGGGTGCCAGTGCCAGGAGGCCAGCCTATTACTTCAGGCTGACCCGGATACCCCAAGACCCTGGACTGGAAGAGGCTCAAGGTGGAGGTTCTGAGACCTCAGTGACCCCCTCACTAAGGCCAGCTGGGGTGACAGGGGAGTCATGAAGAAAAGGAGGCAACATGGGAGGGGACAGAACCCCAGATAGTGCAAACATCTGGTCTCTGAAGCTCCACTAGCCTCTGCCTCCCAAGCTTTCCCAAGTACCATTCAGACTGACAGCAGGACAGATCATGACAAGAACCCTCTGTGCCTGTCCTGAGACAACGGGAAAGCACAAAGTCACAGTGTCAGCCTTCCTCACTCTTCAGTGGCCTGGTACCTCTCTAGGCTCCTTCCCAGCACTGAGCTTCTTACCTTACACAGAGAAAGGGCACTGGTCCTCCTCAATCTATCCTCTGTCCCCTGTTGGGGAGGCAAGATGGCCCTCAGACCCAGCTGCGGGGACGGAGCCTGCTCACCACCCTCCTTCCCGAAGGCATGATGGGAAAGCCTCTAGCAACAGCGACAGAGTTGTCTGGACAATGGTTCTCAACTTTCCTGACATTGCTGTCCTTTAATATAGTTCTCACGTTGTGGTGACCCTCACCATAAGAATTATCTCTGATACTTTGTAACTATAATTTTGCTATTGTTATGAATCATAATGTGATCTTAGGTGACCCCTGTAAAAGGGTTGTTGGACCTCAAAAGGCATAGGACCACAGGTTAAGAACCACAGTTGTTGGGGTTTGGGATTTAGCTCAGTGGTAGAGCACTTGCCTAGGAAGTGCAAGGCCCTGGGTTCGGTCCCCAGCTCCGAAAAAAAGAACAAAAAAAAAAAAAAAAAAAAAAACCACGGTTGTTGATCCTTCTAGACCACACTCTGAATATCAGGAACTTAGAGGAAGTCCCCGTGTCTATGATAGAGACTGGTCCCTGAGCAGGGTCACATCCTGGCTAATGCGCAGGTTTTGTGCCCAGGGCGTTCAAGTATCTAGTATCTAGATGTGGAGTATCTAGATGTGGAGTCTGAAGGAGCTGCCCATGTGGGCTGGGACATCCATGGCCCTCTGAGGGCCCTGGCTATGAGAGTTGGAGCCACCCTGAAGACCTGCGCGAGGCCTTTACTCTATCTCTTGTTTTCAAGGCATCGTCTCATGCAGACATGAATAGCCTTGACCTCACCCTATGCCCGAGGATTGTCTTGAGCTTCTTATCCTCCTGCCTCTACCTGCCAGGTGCTGAGATTGCAAGCCTGCACGCTGCTCGCGTGGGGCCTTGTCGAGTCCAGGCCTTTGCGCTTGCTAAGCGAGTACAACGCCAGCTGAGCTGCGTCCCTAACAATGCATTTTGTGTTTGAAGATGGTGAAGAATTCACCATGACCCGAGGTCACATCAGTTTTGCTCAGTACAAGGCCTAGAGGCCTCCAAGCCTCACATAGCCTTCTCCTGTCCTCTTTTGCAGATCGGACGTGGGCCTACTCCTTCTCAGGTGCAGTGCTGTTCTCCATGGGTTTTCTCGTCGGCTTGCTCTGTTATCTGGGCTACAGATACATTACCAAGCCACCTGTACCTCCTAACTCCCTGGTGAGTCACCCACCTAGGGCTAAAGAGAGGCATCTTGGAGAGACACTCCAAGTCCCAGAAGACAGGGGAGCCCCTGAGCAGTGCAAAGATGTGACACAGAGCAGACAGGGCTGACCAAGGTGGTCTGGCAGGTGCCAGGGTGTGTAAAGAATGCATTCGATCAGGGCACTGGGATTGACCAGGGATGCCCTGTGGCTTTGCGAGCATCAGAGCCAGGTGGGGATGCAAGTCTTAGGGAGCATTGAGGGCTGAGCACTGGGGCTCCACGGAGCTTCAGAGCACCTCACTATTTGTATAGAAAGCCAGCACTCAGTGTGTAGGCACAGCTATGTAATCCCATGACTAGAGAGGCTGATACAGAAGAATCTCAAGGTCCAGGCAAGCCTGAAATATACAGGGACATTCTGTCTTACAAAGCTCCCCATCCCAGCCCCACCCCCACCAACAAAAACAAAACAAAACACAACCAAAAGAAGGAGGAGGTGGTGAGGTGGTGGGGTAGAGGAGGGGGAGGAAGAAGAGGAGGAAGAGGAGGAGGAGGAGGAGGAGAAGGAGCACAGATGTAGTGGCAGAGTGGCAGTTATTCCAGAGCTCAGAAGGTGGAGGCAGGAAGATGAGGATTTTGAGTTCATCCTTGGCTACATTGTGAGAGCCTGTCTCACAAACTGTAACAAGGGCTGGCAGTGCAGCTCAGTGGGTAGAGTGCTTCCTGAGCATGCACAAAGCCCTGGGTTTGACCCTTAGCACTGCAATGTCAGCTCTGTGATCCCAGTCATAGAGGAAGGTGTAGGTAGGAGGAGCAGGAACTCAAGGTCATCCTTGGCTATATATCCAGTTCAAAGCTAGCCTGGACCACATACACAACACGCGCACACACACACACACACACACACACACACACACACACACACACACACACCAAACTAACCAATCAAAAAATAGCCAGGCGGGTTGGGGATTTGGCTCAGTGGTAGAGTGCTTGCCTAGCAAGCACAAGGCCCTGGGTTCGGTCCCCAGCTCTGAAAAAAAGAAAAGAAAAGAAAAAAAAAGCCAGGCATGGCGGTGCACACCTTTGAACTCAAGAGGCAGAGGCAGGAGGATCTCTGTGAGTTTGAGACCAGCCAGGTCTACATAGCAAGTTTCAGGACAGCCAGGGCTACATAGCAAGGCCCTGTCTCAAAACAAAAACAAAACTTAAAACCAAACAAAATGCAAAATGCCCCTATGTGGGCAGCCCAGGTCTGCCCTGCCTGGTCACCCTCTGCCAGTTTGTTTGATGAGAATCCAGCCTCCAGACAGCAATATGAAATCTCCAATGTTCAGATACTGACACCTAACTTTATCACTAAGCCCTTAAGGATTCACCACATCTCATCAATGGCCCCACTTGGCCATGGGCCCCGCCACTGTCCCAGCAGAAAGGTCCCCTTCAGAGCCTCAGGCTGAGCAGTGATACCCTGGAGACAACTCTCTCCATCTGAAGGGCTCAGAGGGCATTTTCCATAGTGCCACAGCCCTGGCTACCCATAATCTCCCAACCTCTTCTGGCCTTCCCTACATCCCTGTCCTTCCCAACAACCTCAGCCCCTCAGGGCAGTACAAGCCACAACCTTGAGGCAGCCCAAAATCTGGGCCCTCTACTCCCCGGCTGTCAATCACCTGGAAGCTCCTCCGCCAGGTGTAGCAAAACATGGTCTCACTATGTAGCCTATGCTGACCTCAAACCAAGATCCTTCTGCATCAGGTGCATCCTCAGAGGCTGGGTGCATTGGGGAGAACTCAGTGGGCAGGGGACATCTTGAAAGGAGCCCCTAAAAAAAAAAATAACGAAAGGAGCCCCTAGTGCCTCTACAACCTTCTCATAGGGCCTTGCCTGTCCATATCAAAAACAAAGAAACAAGCATAAAAACCACCATGGCGCTGGAGAAATGGCTTAGTGGGTGGGGCACTTACCGTGCTGCAAGCATGAGAAGTAGAGTTAGGACCCCCGAACCCACATAAAGTCTAGGAGGGTGTGGCAGGACATCCATAATCCCAGTGCCCTAAAGACAGAGACGGGATTCTCTGGTCAAGGTAGCAAGTTTCACCAACCATGGCCTCTGGGGTCTCGATCAACGCCCTGCCTTGCTCTATAAAATGAAAAATGTCAAAGATGCTGGATCTCTGGTTTCCACACACATGTATTTGCACAGACATTGGAGCAGCCATGAGCACACGCACCAGACACAAGAGCACGTTTAAAAAGAAAAGGAAAGGGGTTGGGGATTTAGCTCAGTGGTAGAGCACTTGACTAGCAAGCGCAAGGCCCTAGGTTCGGTCCCCAGCTCCGAAAAAAAAAAAAAAAAAAAAAAAAAGAAAGAAAGAAAAGGAAAACAGAGCATGTCCTAAAGGGTGGATTCTTGTCTCCCTACAGAATGTCCAGCGTGTCCTGAGCTTTCAGCCCCTACGTTTCATCCAGGAACACGTGCTGATCCCTGTCTTGGACCTCAGTGGCCCCAGCAGTCTACCTCAGCCCATCCAGTACTCCCAAGTGGTGGTGTCTGGGCCCAGGGAGCCACCTGGAGCTGGGCGGCGGCGGCACAGCCTGTCTGACCTCACCTATGTAGGGCAGTCAGACGGCTCCATCCTCCAGCCTACCAATGGGCCAGCTCAGCAGACACTGTCCCCACCATCCTACGCTCCAAAGGCTCTCCCTGAGGTGCAGCCCCTTTCCTATGCACCTCAGGTAGCCTCAGATGCCAAAGCTCTGCTCTACTCACCACAACAGGGGATAAAGACTGGGCCTGCCACCTACGACCCGCAAGACGTTCTGGACAGCTGGCCTGCTTCCTATGCTGTGTGTGTGGAAGACTCTGGCAAAGACTCCACCCCGGGGATCCTCTCCAGTCCCAAACACCTCAAGCTCCAGGAAGACACACTTGTTAGAAGCTGTCTCCCAGGGGACCTTTCTCTGCAGGAAGTCACCTCCTTGGGTGAGGAGGAGGCACAGAGACCAAAATCACTTCCTCCACCTCTGGGGTTCTGCACAAACGGACCTGACCTTCACACATTGCACAGTGAGGAACCAGAGACACCTCGGTACCTGAAGGGGGGGCTGTCCCTCCTGTCCTCTGTGCAGATCGAGGGCCACCCTGTCTCCCTCCCTTTGCACCTCCATTCTGTCTCATGTTCCCCCTCAGACCAGGGACCAAGCCCCTGGGGCCTGCTGGACTCCCTTGTGTGTCCAAAGGATGAGGGTCCAGTGGCTGAGACTGAGGCCATACTCCCCAGTGCTGTGGCCTCTGAGCTGGAACAGTCCACAGAACTGGACTCACTTTTCAAAGGCTTGGCCCTAACTGTGCAATGGGAATCCTGAAGGGAAATCGGAGCGAGCAGGCCTAGGCTTCTTCCTGCCCCACCCAGCTAACGACCCCTCACCCAGTAAGCCACAGGTTCTAAGGCCCAGCCCCGCATGGGTTCCCTAGAGAGAATGAGAGGGAGATTTGGGCCCCATGTGGGAATCCAGATGTATGGTGAAGACTCTAGTGGAGAAGTAACAGGCAGGGGGCATGTGCAAATGGCCTGTGGCACAGAGCCCAGCAGACAGGACAGAGTGAGGTAATGCAGGGAAATCTGGAGAGCCATCCAAGCTCCCTAATCTAGTTTAACCAAGAGTGAGGTGTCCACCATCTCCGAAGGATCTTGGACTGGAAGGTGGGGGGCCAAGCATACTAGGCACTTTGGCCGAGCAGCAGCAAGACTCGAGGGCAGAGTGTGGTAGAGGCTTACTCCCAGTCAGGGAACCTTTCTTTCCCTGCTATGGGTGGCTTCACCCAGGAATGACTCCTTAATCCATCAGGGGGTGAGCGGTGTCGCCTAAAACATTTCTGCAGGCAGGGGTCCAGAGAAAAGCATTTGAAAGGAACATGGCTCCTTGGAATCCAAAGGCCTTGGAATCAAATCCTGTCTGGGCTCACATTCCAGCCCCTCTACCCATCATCTACAGGATATCAAGCAAGTGACTGAGCTCAGACCTCAGCTTCCCCATCAATGAAATGGGCACTATCACACTTACCTTCTGAGGCAGTGCCGAGGATGACATTAATGTCTGGAAATCGCTTTGTGGCACCCAGCACATGGGCGGGGTCCATTACTTGGCCGCTGTCTCATGCTGGGATTTTTTTTTTTTAATCTGGAAACATGAGGAGGGCCTCCTGTTCACATTGGCTCCTGGGCGTTCTCTCATGGATTAGAGACTGCTGCATGCAGGAACTGGACTATCTAGGGCAGACAAGAGGAGTCTCTACAGAGCCTTCTGGAAACTGGCCCAGAGAAGCAACGAATGGCACAGAGCCTTCTCTTTGATGCTATAGAAGCCATTTGGGCAGAGGCCATCTCACAGGGCCTTCTTTGCATGGAGGGAGCCCCAGGCTTCTGTCCGCCCCACCCCAGACACATCGTATGCACTATGCCAGCCTGGCCCTCTGGCCCGTGTCTGCACACAGCACGAAGAAGCCTTTGCTCTCTGCTGTCAGGAAGCTGCATCTGTCGTATCTCTCTCCTGTTAGACAGGCCTTACCAGGAGGCACCCAAGGCCAATGCAAGGCCCTGCTGTGGAGTTTACAACTCAAACACAGGGCCTTTGTGCCAAGGGTAGATGCTCTCCACCCTGTTTGAATTCTTGGGGGTTGAGTTTGGCAGAATACAAAGTATGGGGTCCCTAAGGGGTTCCTGAGAGATAGGTGCCCTCTCCATCACTTTCTTGCCCTAGATCTCTGACACCCAACCGGACTCCATTTGTGTCATCACGGCCTTCCAGAGATACACTGTATCCTTCCGCTATGCTGGATTATACACTGTATCCTTCCGCCATGCTCACCTGTGTTTCCCCTTTTCTTCCCCACCGGATCCCCTTAATGACATGGTGACAGGTGGGTCTCTTATCTATATATCATTAATATTTAACCTCCCTCCAAGGTCACTGACTCAGTATCTCAGGCCAAAGGTTAACCGTCTTTACTTTGTTTACAACTGAATGACTGGCCTGTTCTCACCTGGTCAGTACAACCAGGGTTACAGAGCACTTTTATGGAAGGCCATAAACTGGCTGTCAGCTCCCAGGGCAACCATAACAAAAATGTGGAAGAACCTGGAGTGTCTGGGGAGGAGCCTTCGGCCTCCTTCTAAGGGCCTCTCTCAGATCACCATACACACTCCTCCCCTGGCATCCCAGGCCCATAGCTGGGGCGGATCCTGCCTGCTACCAGACAGGCTGTCAAAGTCCCACCAGGGCCAGATGGTAAGCTTGACTTTTCTGAGAGCGCTACACTCTGACCCAGTAGCCTGGAAAGTCTCCAGCCCTGCCTGCCGTGCCCTGTCCCAGCCAGAGAAGAGGGAGTCTCCAAGTCACCTGCCTAACAAGGAAAGGCAGAGCCAGGGGTAAAAGAATAGTGACCTCAGAACCCCCCAGGGAACATTCCAAGACCCTGGACCCCTGTGCAGCCGGAACTCACAAGCTGTGCACAGACAAGGAGAGCTGTGAATGCAGCCCAACATAAATAAATGGGAAACGCACCTAAAACGGCATGGTTTGGGGGTTTTTTTGGTTAGGTTTGGTTTGATGCAATTGTCTGGTTTTCCAAGTGTGAAGATGACAGTGTCTCGTCCAGACGAAGCTTGAAGCCACAGACGCTACCGATCCTGCAAACGTTCTGCTCTGTGATAAAGCTTAATTTGTAAACCAGGCAGGAAGGGACAGACAAGCACATAATAGAACGAATGGCAATGTAGGAAGTGCAGTAAAGGTTACTTGAACACAAATACCAAAAGCTAGACTGACTGAATGATGTGGTGTTTAACATGCAGAGTGGACACACTGGACCACAGGACGGTGTACATCTGTGGCTGGATGAAACAGGACGGCAACTGACATAGACATGATGGGAGAGGGAGAGGGGGGAGGGGGAGAGGGAGAAGAAGCCCTGTTTCCTTTGGATCCTCACTGTGTTGAGAGTCAGAGCTCTGAGATCCCTAACCCAGCCTCCCTGCTACCTCTGCCATTTTTTGTTTGGATATAAGGAGGGAGGAAACCAGGAAGTTTCCCCTGCTGTGTATAAAGGTGGACAGCAGCCGGAATGAACCAGAGTGAGAGCTAGAGAGCACAGGAAGAGACTGAAGTAGACCCAGAATCTCAGAGGACTCAAGGGAGGAGACATCTAGGTAGGCAAGTCTCTATGGCAACCCGAAGTTGGTGCCATCGGCCATGGACAGCTCTGTGGGGGGAAAATCAGTTGTGGAGTGAGTTGTTGATAGAGGTGGCCCTTGGTTTAGTCATAAGTCCAAGAAAATAAAAAAAAATAAAGGAAAAGGAAAAGAGAGAGATGTAAATAGAAGTGAGATGCTAAGCCAAGCATTTCCTGTATTTAGTGGCAATTTAGTCTCACAACCATTCAACAGGCCATGGCATGCGTGCGAGCATGGTGCAAGCATTGGGGGAGGGGGGGCGCGAGTGTAGTGCTTGTGCGCACGCGCATGCAACTAAGTGAAGGCCAGAAGTCAACATTGGTGTCATCTTCAATCCCGCCCTACCTTATTTTCTGAGTCTCTCATTGAACACGGAGCTCACTGATTGGCTAAACTGGCTGACCATCAAGATCCCAGAATCCTCCTGAATCTGCCTCCCAGTGCTGGAATTACAGCCACATGCCTGGCTCAGCTCCTCAAGATTGCTCTACAGGCAGTTTACCCACTGAACCATCTCGGGAGCCCTCAGATGCCGAAACTTAACCATTAACGCAACGCCCGGAGGAGGGGAGGTGTCTTTACAACCTGATTGGGTCACGAGGAGGAGTTGGTGGGCGTGTCCTAAGCTCTTCGGCTCTTCTGTCACATGAAGACACAACCAGAGCTGTTCTGGTTAGTTTTATGTCAACTTGACACAAGCTAAAGTCATCTGAGGAGGGTGCCTCAATTCAGACTCTGTCACATCTGACTGTAGGCAAACCTGTAGAGCGTTTTCTTAATTAGTGGGTTGATGGGGGAGGACCCAGCCCATTGTGGGCTGAGCAAACCATGAGGAGCAAGGCAGTAAGCAGCACCCCTCCACGGCCTCTGCATCAGCTCCCGCCTCCAGATTCCTGCCCTGTTTGAGTTCCTGTCCTGGCTTCCTTCAGTAGTGGATTACGATGTGGAACTGTAAACTGAATAAACCCTTTCCTCCCCAACTTGCTTTTGATCATGGTGTTTCATCATAGCAATAGAAACCCCCTATCTAAGACATCCGGAATGTGAAACCTGACCTTGGACTTTTGTGCCTTCAGAATAGTAACAGATGTCGTCCTCTATAAATGACCTAGTATATACCAGGCCAAATAGATTGAGACAGCATTTATCCACTCATTTTAATTAATTTATTTTGAGACAGGGTCTTGTTAGCACAAGATGGCCTCAAACTTGCTACATCCTCTAGGGTGGACTTGAACTCCTGGTCCTCGTGCCTTGATCTCCCAAGTGGCATGCACTATCATGCCTGGCTTTCCATTCATTGTTAAAGTCAAGTTGAGGGCCCACTGCATTCCAGGAATTATTTCTTTTGGGGTAGGGACAGAGAGAACAAGACAATTCAGCACACCTACTGTCTAAAACGTTCTCCAGGCTACAATTAAAGAAACTGAGGCTCAGGAAGAAGGCTGAAGGCTGAGTATGATGCTACTCACTTGTAATCCCATCACTCAAGGTACTGAGGGTCATGGGTTCGAGGTCAACCTCGACTATGTAGTGAGACTTGTCAATAATAATAGTAACAACAATAATAATAATGGAGAGAAGGCCCTTGTTTGTGAATAGAGGTGCCTGTGCCTGTCATCTAAGCAAAGAGCTGTGGGAGTTGGATCATCTTATGTCTGCTTAGTTTCTTTTTTTTTTTCTTTTCTATTTTTCGGAGCTGGGGACCGAACCCAGGGCCTTGCGCTTGCTAGGGTCTGCTTAGTTTCTTGACTGAGGTTTGACCATACTTACAAAGGACCCAGTGATATGGGGCTGCATCACCATGCGTGATCAGCTGAGGGATACAGGGGAATGGACCCCAAGCCCAGATGGGTGCGGTGAGACACGCCCTTCAATATCCCCAGAGTTTGAGTGACTAGTAGAGCCCTGGTCTATCAACCGTCTAAACTATGTCTGGTGTTGTGGGGGAGGCCATGGACATTACTGGGACCCTTTCTTTCAGAGGATCCAGTTGGAGACAAGGTCTCAGTGTGTAGCCCAGGCTGGGTCTGGATGCCTGGATCCATCCTCCTCAGCCCCTTGGAGGCTGAGATTACAAATCTGCAGCACCTTGCCCTTCCAGAAGACTGTGAGGCAGTCATCACTGTCCCCTGAAGAAGAGATGAACCGGAACAAGGTGACTTGCTTAAGCGATAAAGCCAGGGACTAAATGGGATCCTGAACAGAATATGAGGTGTCCCCCCAACTCTGCCATGTGCCTGAGTTCGTCCCTTTAGTCTGCCTCAGAGGACAGGGACAACAGGTCAGCACTGTGCTGTGCTGAACAGAGGCACATCACACTTAGCCGTCACAGCAATTGTCTGAGTCCACAGAACTCTTTCTAGACAGGGATCACCATAGGAAACGGGAAAGACAGGGTGGGGTAGGCTTGGAATCATGGCATTCAAAGTGAGGCAGGGAAATTGTCAGTCTCGAGGTAGCCTGGGCTACATAACAAAACCTTGTCTCTAAACAACAACCCCTAAAATATGATTGAGGGCTGGAGAGACGGTTCAGTGTTAGAACACTGGCTGCTCTTCCAGAGGACCCAGGATCAATTCCCAGCCACTCACATGATGGGGTAACCCTCCCTCCTGCTGCTCCTACCGAATCTCTAGCCTTCTCCCCCACTTCCCCACCCTAGTCCCTACCTCCGGGAACTGCCTAGGTCTCCAGCCTGGGTTTAAGGAAAGTGGACACAGTGTTCCCAACTATAGAGTTTGTTTGCAACTGTCCTTCTGATTGCAGGTTACCCTGGGGAGGTTTCCAACTTCTCTGATCTGAATTCCTTCCAGACACACAGACAGCAGCGCCAGGTTACCTGGCTCTCAAACATTTGTATCTTCAGCCTCAGGGGATCTGACGCCCTCTTCTGGCCTCTCAATAACTAGGCATGCGTGTTACTAGGCACACATACAGGCAAGTAAAACACTCGTATACATAAGTTGTCCTTAAGGATAAAGAAGAAAGAAAAGAAAGAAAGGGGGAGGGAGGGAGGGAGGGAGGGAGGGGGAGAGAGAGAGAGAGAGAGAGAGAGAGAGAGAGAGAGAGAGAGAGAGATGTGGAGCAGAACGTGACAGCATCCTCCCCTGGAGTTGCTACACACTGGTCTGGGGAAGAGGGGAATCTGGGAAGCTTAGAAAGGGCTTTTCAAGTAAAGCAGGAGATTAAGATTAGGACTGAAGAGCTCAGTGTTACTCCTCTCTCCCCAGGGAGTCGCCTCTGAACCTGTAGGAGGTGCAGCCAGCAGAGCTGACCTTGGTGCTGTGGTTTGAGGAAGAGGCTAGAAGTGAAGCCATGTTCTCGGACCTGGAGCTGTACAACCTTCCCAGACCTGCACATGCTCTGGAGGGCCATATTCCTTTCCCATGTCTCCCTAGCTCCTGTCCCCACCCCGCCTCACCACACACAACCATGGGCAGACCCGGAGCAGCGCCAACAACTGCTGGGGTGAAAGACAGGAAGAAGCCACACATCTCCACCTTAGTGGAGAGAATCAAAATTTTCACGTTTAGGTCACACTCTCTGTGCTATCTGCATGAAGCCAGGCACTGTGACACTCTCTGTCTCTGGGGAAAGAATTCAGATCTCAGCTGGGAGAAGCTTCCCCAGGGTACCCTGCAACCAGAAGGACAGTTGCAATCCAACTTCTATAGCCGAGAGCATGTGTGTCCAGTTTCCCCAATCCAGGCTGTAGCCCTAGGCATGGCTCTCACTCTGGGCAGGGTGGGGTGGAAAAGCTAGGGGTGGGGGAGGGGCAGCAGGGGGTGGGGGCCACCCCACCTGTTGCTGCTGCCTAGCAGGGCTGGCAGGAAGAGACGGCCCTCCCCTCTGCCTCCACCCTCACCATGCTCCCATCCATTGTCACCGCTCTGTCCCAGCGCTGCTATATTTAAGACGGTTACAAGGCTCCGGGATCACATTCTTCACTCGTCCTCACTGAGCTGAGGGCAGGAAGAGACCAGGGAGCTTCTTACTGTCCTGAGTGGACACCGCTGTTTCTGTGAGTCACATGCAGGGATGCCTGCTGAGGAACACCCCAACTTTCCACAGCGAATGACCTATGGGGGTGGTATCGATGGTACATGTGTAGTGTAGGTAACTCTAGTGTATGTGTGTATCTGTGGTGTATGGGCTTGTGTATGTGTACATGATGCGGGGTGGTCTGTGCATAGGTTTTCATGTATGTGTGTCTACTGTGTAATAGGGGTAGTATTTGTGTGACAATGATGTGTGTGTGTTATAGTGTGTGGGGTATGTGTGTTTGTATGACGTGTGCATCTATAGTGTTTATGTGTGTATTGAAGGCTATGTGTCTGTGTGTGTGTTATAGGGTATGTGTGTATATGTGTGTTATAGGGTATGTGTGTGTATTTTGTAGGGTATATGTTTCTCTGTGTGTGTGTGTGTGTTTTATATAGTATGTGTCTATGTGTGTGTTGTAGGGTTTGTGTCTGTCTTGTGCTATAAGGTGTGTGTGTGTGTGTGTGTGTGTGTGTGTGTGTGTGTGTTCATGTCCTGTAGGGTATGTGTGTATCTATGTGTGTGTCTTTATAGTGTATGTGTGTAAGTATGTTGGGAAAGGAGTTTGTTTGGTAGATTTGAACTTGGCTACCCCAAGTGAAAACAGGGTACCCCGGAACTCCATGCCTCGTTTCACTAGTCTGTGCAGCCCTGGGTCTTCTGAATGTCTCATGGAAGGTCCTCCTTGATATGAAAGCTAAATATAAAGAAAAGGAAAGGCCCTTGGGAATGATACTTGGAACTGGAGTCTTCGCTGTGTGGAGCAGCAGCCAGTCAGGGAGCCCAAGCTGGCAGGTCCAGCAGGTCCAGCAGCAATGGAGTGTGCAGGTTGAATCCTGGTTGTTCGACCCCAGAGGCCGAGAAAAAGCACAGACCCTGCAGTCCCAAATCCTCGGGCTGCCGTGTTCATCCCACACAGGGGATGAGGTCACAGGGCTCTGCAGGGAAAGGAACATCCTCCGCTAACCAGGGCCAGATCATCACAGCCTTGGTGAAGCAAGGAAGCCGTGCCTGTCCCGGCCTGTGCCGACCCACTGGCCAGGGAGCATCCAGTCCCGCTCATACTGCTTCTCATCCTGTGGGAAAGGGCAGTGGAGGCCACTGACCTGTCCTGCTTAATCCCACACTTTAGTCAGTGCTTTAAAAAGCATTCATGGCTCACCACAGAGGACGGGGTCTGAAGGCCAAATGCCAGTGGGCCGCTGTCCTCATTAGGACAGAGAGAGGGCCAGGGCTGATGTCAGAGCACAGGAACCCTCCTTGTTGGCTGGAGCCTTGCTCCCCACCCCCCCACCCCCGGGGTCAACCCTGTGGGCTGAGGAAGAACCGTTAGCGTTAGCATTAGCGTTAGAGTTAGCGTGAGCTGGCTTGGCTAGTTCTCTGCCGGCAGAGATGCTATCTAGCCAGGAGGAGTCACAGCCAGGCCTGAGTGGGCAATTGTCCTCTGGCTCTGCTGAGATGCTTGTCAGGAGCCAAGGGACCTTTGGGAGCGGCCCTTAATGGTTCCCGATTACTGCAAGCCAATGACCTCCCTGATGGTTACAGCTGGGGGCAGCACAGAAAACCAAACTTTAAGCCCATGGGCGACACTCAGTAGCTAAGCCCCACAACCAGGGAGTCATAAGCAGCCTACATACAGGCAGGAACTGAGCAGGAAGAGGAGGCGCTTTCTAAATGAGAAGCAAATTATAGGGTGCAGGTTAAAAAGACCAAAGGGATTAAAGAAGAGACCTTCTAGGCCTCTTGTGTTTTGACAAGGCTTCCGAGGAAGTTGGTGGGAGTGTCTGACACTTAGGTGGGACTCGCTTCTCCAGGCCTTCAGTTAACCTTTTGGTCGCCCATCCCAGGAGTGTGCTGGACACATTTTATCCAAGGGAAAGCCAAGTTATAAAGTCCAAGGCCACTCCCTTAGAAGCAGGAATGAGAAACTAGGGTCACAGGATTGCACCGGGTCACAGACTCATAGTCCCCATACTGTGTATTAACATGGCCCTCAGGCTAAGTCTGGAGGAGTGGCTGGGGTCAGGAAACCAGCGAAGGCTCAAGGGTATGACTAGACAGAGAGAGGATGTCTGCCGGTTCTGAGACTAGACCCAGCCTGGGAGAGCAGCGTGCAGTCTCTCATCATCTGGAAAGCCAAGCCCAGGAGAGAGGGGTGGACAGGACTGCAGCTGGCAGCCAGGGCTCTGCTCCTCACTGGGTCCCTGCTCACCCACTGCCAAGCTACAAGGGACAATAGAGAAGCTGTGTCACTGCGGTCCCTCACCTTCTCAGGCCTCAATCCCTATGCTCCTATAGAACAGGGGTTCTCAACCCCTTTTGGGGAGGGTCACATATCAGATATCCTGCATATTGGATATTTGTATTACAATTCACAACGGCAAAATTACATAAAATACTTTTATGGTTGGGGCCACCACACCATGAGGAACTGTATTAGAGGGCGGCAGCATTAAGAAAGTTGGAACCACTGCTGTACAGAGAAACAACCTCTCGTGCACGCGCCCGGAGCACTTGGGAAGGGTAGGACGGCTGACCATGCATGCACCTTGGTTTTGACAGGTTATTGTGCTTGCAGCCATGACTCTGCCCCACAGTCCTGGAAGTGCCGGGGAGCCCCAAGCCTCGCAGACCGTGCAGGTCCACAGGCTGGAGCACAAGCATGAGGAGGAGCAGAAGGAGGAGCGGGAGCACAGCCTGCGTATGGGCTCTTCTGTGCAGAGACGAACCTACCGCAGCAGGTGTGCCCTGGCCCTGTGGCCCCTCCTGGCCGTGGCTCCACCCCAGGACCCCAATTTGAAGGGGATGCATAACACGTCTGTCCAGAGACTGCCATCTTAGATGGGTAGCACAGGCCCACCTTCTGAGATACCCCACACCCCCAACTGAGTAAAAGTGACAAGGGGGCAGTCTTCTACAGAGAGGAGACACAGTGCCTCAGGAAGTGTGTTGGGGACTTTTTGTCCCCATGACAAAGTACCTGAAAAACACATTAGGAGAAGAAGAGTGAAGTTTTTGTTGATTTATTTTGTTAGTGTTTGTTTTCCTAGCCCTTTATGGGCTTTATGGGGTGCACTTCAGTCTTAGCTCTATTGCTTTGAAGCTGACGAGAGGCAGAACAAACATTATGCTGGCAGGGTAGCCAGGAACACAGAAAGAAAGAGGGAGGGAGGGAGGGAGGGAGGGAGGGAGGGAGGGAGGGAGGGAGGGAGGGAGGGAGGGAGGGAGGGAAGGAAGGAAGGAAGGTGGAGCCTGGACCAAGGCAAAGCCCCCATAACCTACTTCCTACACCTCTAGATGTTTTTCTTCTGCTTTCTATAAAACCACCAAACTGAACCCATCAGGGATTGGTAATAATGAGTACACAGTTCCTGTGGCCCCCATGGTCCTGTGGTCCTCGTGGTCCTGTGGCCCCTGTGGCCTCTGTGGCCCTTGTGGTCCCTGTGGTCCTGTGGTCCCTGTAGCTCCCATGGTCTCTGTGGTCCTGTGATCCCTGTAGCCTCCATTGTCCCCGTGGTCCTGTGGCCCCTGTGGTCCCTGTGGCCTCTGTGGTACCTGTAGCCCCCATGGTCCTGTGGCCTCCGTGGTCCCCGTGGTCACTGTTGTCCCTGTGGTCCTATGGTCCCTGTGACCCTGTGGCCCCTGCGGTCCTGTGGCCCCCATGCTCCCTATGGTGCAGCCCCTTCTCAGTGAGTATCTCCAACAGCTGAGGCCTAAGTTGCCAACACAAGTCCTTAGGGGATGCCTCATATCCTAAAAGGAGGCTCAGCCCTGTCCAGGGTGGGTAGACATCCTTGCTCTCTGAGACCCCCACATCGAGAGGGAGGTTCAGTCTGAGAAGGGAGCTCAGGGTTGCCTCTGGTACCCTAATGTACGGCCATGGTCTCAGGGACCCCAGGAAACTCCCCCAAGATCCGTGACCTCCCTTTCTCCTGCCAGTGAGGAGGAACAGCAGTTCAGCCCTGAAGACTATGCCCTGGCTGCTGCCCTGGCCCTCACAGCCTCCTCAGAGTTGTCCTGGTAAGTCACACTGTCACTGGACAAGGAAGGGCTGTTTTATCTTGACCCTGTCCCTGGTCTCCAGTCCCCTACCTCTCCGTGGGCTCCCACTGACACACAATGGATCTGTCCAAAGTTCCATTTGGAGGAGAAGGCCTGAGAGGAGTACGAACCAGACACTGTGAGGCCAAGCCTCACACCACCCCCTGGACAAGTCCCCACGGCAAGAAATGACTGTCCCCAAGCAGCCAGTCTCATTACCACAAGGTTTCAGAGAGGAACTTTGGTCATGGGGTACGGGCTGGTAACATTCACAAGCAAGGGAAGGTCCCTGCATGCCTGTGACCAGAGGGACCAAAACTCTGGGACACAGCCATGCTGTCCTTAAGCAAATCATTGGACTTTCCTGCCCTGTGAAATGAGGAGGGGACATCTGTCCACTTGGACACATTGAAAACCGGCCAATTGTTTGTTAAGGAGTCTTACACGCTCCGTTCCTAACTACACACTCACTAAACTCTGGCCGTAACACGCACACAGCTACATGTGCGCTTTTTTGAGACAAGGTTTTACATGGACTAGGCTAGCCTCAAGCTTGCTACATAGCCAAAGATAGCCTTGAACTTCCGGTCCTCCTTTCTCCTGAGTGCTGGGGCTGAAAGCATGTGTATTATACGGTGCTGTAGATCACACCCAAGGGCTCTGCGCATTTGAGACAAGCACTCTGCTAACTGAGCCACATCCCCCAGTCTCCTTCCACTGTGTCTGCCAGATCCAAGGATACAAGGCTGAGCTTCTCCCTAAAGGGTATTTCCAAGTACCGCTAGCGTGTGAGTGCGGGGTAGGACTGCTCCGGCCTCTACGGTATGTCTGAGTCCTGTCTTACAGGGAAGCTAAATTGAGACGCCAGACCACCAGAGTAGAGCTGGAGGAGCGTGGACAGAAGCGGATTGGCTTTGGCAATGACTTAGAGCGGATGGAGATGGCCTTCCTACGGACGCAGAGACTGCTGCGTCAGAGACGAGACAGGAAGGCCCTGCGACAACGGGTGAGGCAGGCGCTGGGGAGACCCCAGCCTTGAATCTGACCCCTGCCCATGCTCCATCCTCACTCCTCCCCCTTCTGCACTTTTATTCAGGAAAAGGCCCTAGATTCCGATTCTGATGCCCCTACCCTTAGCTAGGTGACCTGAGAAAAGTTCGGGCTCTTCTTGAGCCTCAGTTTCCCCTCCGTGACTCGGACGTGGTTATGGCAGCTCTGTGCTGAGGTAGAAATCAAATGAGCTTAGATTTTTTTTAGAGCGACTTCCTAGGGTCTAGAAGACCAATTGTGGAAGGTCTGAGGTCCCTTCCCTGCGCCCTGCCCAGGTCACACTTCACAGGGCTTCTTTACATAACCCCTGTGTGCTTCACAGATTGATTTACTCCTCGCCACAATCCCTACAGAGATGAGCAAATAAGTCTCTTCACTGTCCTCATTTTATAGGCGATAAGAATGAGGCTCTGGGGGCTGGGGATTTAGCTCAGTGGTAGAGCGCTTACCTAGGAAGCGCAAGGCCCTGGGTTCGGTCCCCAGCTCCGAAAAAAAGAACCAAAAAAAAAAAAAAAAAAAAAAAAGAATGAGGTTCTGCCTGTACTCCCTTAACATATTCCCTAGAGCACATTCCCTGCCCATTGAGCAGCACTGCCTCAAGATGGTGGGGATGAGGGCTCAACCAGTGTCAGGGGGCAATGTGGTGGGGAAGCCATCCCTGGCCTCTGGAAGTCACACCCCCCTTCACCTCCAGACAGAGCAGAAGGTCCTGGAGGCCAAGGAACTGATTGAGCTGTGCTCTGGCCGGGGCCCCTGGTTCTGGATCCCACTTCGATCGCACGCTGTCTGGGAGTACACCACAGTACTGCTGACCTGCACCATCCAGGGTTCATTTCCATTCCAGGTCACCTGGTAAGCCCCTCGGGCTGGAGATGAGTCTTCGAGTTATTCGGGGGTCTCCCATCTTCACCCAAGGTTCCTCTGCTTCAGCAAGGCAGACTCTGAGTTCCGCCCACCCTACACACAGAGCAAGAACAGCTGCCTGAGAGTCTCAGACCGGCTTGGGACTTAGTTATTCTTAGCCTGGGTGGGGAAGATGGGAGCCCCCTGGAGAGCCAGCCCTTGTAAAAATATGATTCCGTGACCTGAGAAGGCAGCTGCTCTGTGCTGGGCATCTTCAGTTCTGGGAGTCAGAAGAGAAAGCCCAGAAGCTAGGGAGGAGGTGGGGAGGGCAGGACCCTGCTGAGAGGATGGGCTCAGATCTAGAGTGTGAGCCAAAAGCCAGGCCTAGCTTTCTCTCCTGCCACAGAGTCAGGGCGTGGCCACAGATAGATGACTTAACCCCTTGGATCTGCTTCTGGTTTTGCTTCTGCTTCCAGCCCAGATAATAGGCTGAGGACCCTTATGCAGCTGATTCAGGCTAAGAGTTTAATGCCCCTCAGAAGTGCCTCAGAACTTGACAAAAGCTGGGAAAGAACCAGGCATGGTTGGTGGCGCATGCGTGTGATGCCAGCATGCAAGAGACTGAGGCAGGAGGGTCACGTCTAGAAAAGAGAAGTGGGAAGAGCTGGGAAGACAGGAGACAGCATTTCTTGAAGCATACCAGCACCCCAGACGCCTTATAGCTGGGGGATCCTCTGAGCAAGGTGCTGGAGATGGGGTGCTTGTGGCCACTTCCTAAGGAGCCATTGTCCACAGAGTGGAGTCCCTGATTGCTGGGTCTTAGAACTACTGCCAGCAGGCCACAGATTAAGAAAGGAGTTTCAACAATAGTCGTCATCAGAATCACCATCCCAGGCCCTGTCAGGGTCTCACTCTTTTTTTTTTTTTTTTTTTTTTTTTTTGTTCTTTTTTTCGGAGCTGGGGACCGAACCCAGGGCCTTGCGCTTCCTAGGCAAGCTCTCTACCACTGAGCTAAATCCCCAACCCCAGGGTCTCACTCTTAAAGAATACTCTGCCCAGGGAGAACTGGCCACAGAGAAGTATTTTCAGGGTCCTGCTCAGATCATTGTGGAGAGGGCGAGAGAGGAAGGAAATGGTTATCCTGGCCTGAAATGTCCAGGAAGGCTCCTCAGAAGAGGCGGCATGGGAGCAGGAGGATGAATATCACATGGTCCAAAAACAGAAGTAGAAGGCATCATCTCGCTGGGACCACCTTTACACAGACGGGCACTCTGGTCCCATCTGAACCTTATCTGAAGTCGCATAGCCAAAGTGGACCAGGATTCAGATTTGGGGGTTCTCCTAGCAGTCACAAAAGCAAGAGAGCAACAGGTTAGGGTTTTGGAGGGGTCTGCTGTTTTATTGTTGTTTTTAACTTAAAGCACACAGGTGCTTGAAGAGGGGAAACGTAGGCGGGTCACGACCAAGGGTGACATCTGAAGGAAGCTGGCCTCCAGGCTGGCCAGTTCCAGCTGGCACACTTTCAAAGTCATGCACTGGACACTGTGCTGGGCAACGGGGTGCTGTGGAGACCAAGGCAGTCCCACCTGCCAGTGGCTGGCCCCAGTAAGAGGTCTGCTTCCAACTCAAGTCTGGGCTAAGTCAGCAGAGGGCAGGGCAGAAACCGCTGGCTGTCTACCTGTGGCCAAACCCCACCCACCCTGGCACTTAAGCCCACATCTATGGCATTCCATAGGAGCCTCTAGGAGGGGGGCTGGTTTCTGCTCCAGCTAGCAAGGCCAGCACCACAGAGCCAAGCGTTCTTGAGAGGGTAGAAGCCAAGGCCAGACCCACTGACTTGGTGACCCCTGAGGTTCCTGGCTTGGTGATCCTGGATCAGAACCATAAGACTGGTCTCTGAGGGCGTGTTCCTGTTCAAGAGCCAGGCTTGTCAGGAGAGTGTGTTCACTCAGTACCTACTGAGCATTTCCTAGATGCAGAAGCACTGAGAGGACTCAAACGTGCAGCGTTACCCTAGTGAGGCAGACAGGCTGAGCACTTGGTTACAGTTGCTGAGGACGGACTAGCTACGTAGGGCAGGCAGGGGTGGGGGTGGGGGTGGGATCTGTTCTCAGGATGGTGCATACTTGGGACCGCCGCACATGAACAAGAAGAAACCCAAGAATACCCCTGGGTATTTGGGGGAGCTCAGTGCTCAGAGGCGTGCTAGGAAAAGGCAAAGGGAGGAGACAGCAACTGCTAGAAGTACCCTTTAAAAATGTAATCTAGGGTTGGGGATTTAGCTCAGTGGTAGAGCGCTTGCCTAGCAAGTGCAAGGCCCTGGGTTCGGTCCCCAGCTCCGAAAAAATGGAAAAATATGTAATCTAGGGTTGGAGAGATGGCTTAATGGTTAAAAATGAATACTGCTCTTTCAAAGGACCAGAGTTCAATTCCCAGCACCCGTGTTGGTAGCTCATAACTGTCCACAACCCCAGCTCAACGGAAGTCAAAGACTCTGGCTCCTTTGGGCTTTGCATTAACACAATTCCCCACATACCTCCTGCACATAAGTTTTTTTTTTAATTAAAAATAAAAGGCAAGGCAGTGGTTCTAGGACAAGAGTAAGACCCTGTCTCAAAAAACAATAAGTAGATAGATGGATAGATAGATAGATAGATAGATAGATAGATAGATAGATAGATAGATAGATAGAATAGATTAGAATAGAAAGAATAGACCATGTAATCAAAATATACCAGGAGAATAAGCATAGAGACACAAACCTGTGATCCCTGGCCTCTGGAGGCTAACACAGGAAGGCCACAAGTCTGAAACTGACCTGCGCTGCCCAGTAAGGCAATATCTCAAAGTTAACAATGGAAATTTTAGGCAAATAGTAAGTCACTTTCTTGAGGCCGCTAGGCTGGAGGGGCAGGCAGGATGAGGCTCAGGGTCTGGCAGCTGCTGCGCCTTGAGAGGAAGGCAGACCCTGGACAGCCAGAGGTGTCTGGAATGTTTCCGACAGGTGTGGCTAGTGGGCCTGGCCCTCGGAGCCTGGAGAGATGTGTGCCCAGATTAGGCACTGCCCTCCCAACAGGAGACTTAGATGGGCCCCTTTCCTAAATGGGTACAGCCTGGGGACAGCGTGGATGTGCCACTGTTCCGTGGCCATGGAGATAAATAGAGCAGCCAGAGAAACAGGCCAGGGCCAAGAAGGCTGGTCCTGAGGCTGGGGCGCCCTCTGTCTGCAAGAAGACACCTTCCTCTTCAACCTCATCTGTCTATGCTCGAGCCGGAAGAGGCATTTCTGCATTCACCCCTGAGACACACATACCACACAAGGCACCAACACTGCCACTGCTGCCACCACCAGAACACAAAAAACTAGAGGTTGTTTCGAGTCCAGCACTTGCCTAGCACTTATAGGCCTAGGAGTCAATGCCTAGCCGAAGTATACACATATGCATATGCATACACACACATGCACACACACACACGCACACACATATGCACATACACATATGCGCACACACATGCACACACAAGCACATACACACATGCACACACATACATGCACACTCACACACATATGCACACTCACACACATGCACACACGCATGCACATACACATATGCACACACACATGCACACATATGCACATACACATATGCACATACACACATGCACACACATACATGTACACTCACACACATATGCACACTCACACACATGCACACACATGCACACATACACATGCACACTCACACACATGCACACACACACACACACACACACACACACAACACCAGTATCCAGGTCCTATACCCAGAACTCCTAATTTTACTGGGACACAGCACTAGCCACTGGCTGCTCTGTCCACAGCCTCCCAGCCTTCTTCCAGTCACAGGACACAGAGGTGGTCAAACTGATGCAAAATGGGTCAGCTGTGGCCATGTGGCACCTGTCCCCACTTGCTGTTGACCATTGTCATAGGACCAACCAGCCTCCCAAAGGCAGGGCAAGAAGACAGGTAGTATTTTGGGATGCTCCAGGATAAATCCTGTTTCTTTAGCATTAGAACAGTGATTCTCAATCTCCCTAACACTGGGCCCTTTAATACACCTTCTCATATAGTGGTGACCCCCAACCATACAATTATTTCATTGCTGCTTCTTAGCTGTAACTTTGCTACTGCTATGAGTTGTATTTCCCGATGGTCTCAGGCGACCCCTGTGAAAGGGTCACTGGAGTCTCAAGGGGGTTGCGACCCAAAGGTTGAGAACCACTGGTTTAGAGGGCCCTGATATGGCAAAGCAATGTATGCTCTCTGATGCAGGCCCCACAAGGCTTGCGTTCCAACACTGTCCATAATAAAAAGCCTTCGGTGTCATTGAGACAATTCTGGGTCTCATGCATGGTCTAGGCAAACATCCCACATGCAGCCTGTACCCCACCCCCAGCTCCAGGCAAAGACCTTTAACTTTCCTTGGGTGGTTTAATTGACAGCTAAAATTAGAGAAAGAAAGCCAGATGTGGAGGTGCATGCCTGTTACCCCAGCCTTCAAAAGGCTGATCCCTGAGGATCTCAAATCCAAGGCTCATATGAACTACATAGTGACCCTGTCTCCAAAGAAGATGGAGGAGGACCTTGGAAAGAGGAGAGGGGAAGGGGATGGAGGAGAGGGGAGGGAGATAGAGAAGGATGGGGGGGGGAGTGGGAGAGGAGAGAAAGAGGAAGCAGCAGCAACTAGGCTTGGTAGCTGCACACTTGTGACCCTAGCACTTGAGAGACAAAGGCAGTAGTATTAGCGGTCTGTGGTCATCCTCGGCTATGTTTCTAAATAAAAGGATATCCTTGGCTACTTGAGACCCAATCTCAAAACTAAGGGGAAGCAACAGCAACTAGGCTTGGTAGCTGCACACTTTACAACCCTAGCATTTGAGAGACAAAGGCAGGAGTGTTAGTGGTTTGTGGTCATCCTTGGCTGTATTTCTAAATCAGGGCTAACCTGGGCTACATGAGACCCACTCTCAAAGCTTCAATAAAGAAATAGCAGTACTTATAAGCATCTGCCCTGGGGAGTTATAAAGAGAGGCTTGGAGCTCTCATTGGTACAGGCCCCTCAAAGAGGAGTTCAAATACAAGGCCTTGTCTCTGGTGTGCCCGGGAGCGCCTCCGGCAGCTACTCCGGACTCAAACGGATCTTTGAGCATCTACAGTGAGCAGGACCAAGGAAGTGTTACCCTATCTCAGGGGCGCAGGAACCCTGCAGAGGCAACCCCATGTACAGGGCCAGCCCAATGCATTCCCATTTTCCAGATGAGGACAACTGAGTCTGGCAGTGAAAGTTCCACCAGGGGGGTAGCCAGATGGGGAGCAGCACATTGCCGAGGCTAGAATCCCGGTCTGAAAGCTGCATCCCACCAACTCACCACAGCTACTGTGTCTCCACAGGTACAAGGACGACATCCAGATCGATCCCCGCCTCTTTCCTGCCGGCAAATACCGAATCACCAACAACTACGGACTGCTCACCCTGGAGATCAGGAGGTAAAAACACAGGCAGAGCGCGGCCCATCCCCCATGACTCGGATCCCAACACCACTGAGGCTGGGCTCTGGCACCCCGATTTAGCCATCCTCAGAGGGCCTAAGGGACCAGGGGGAAACTTGTGGATCGAGCAAGAGAGATCTTACCTGAGGTGCCAGGGAACGCTGGGCACCGAAGGGCTCTTGGTTTGCTGATGGGGCCAGAGAGGCACATTCTCCCGCCTACTCCGTCAGGGTTCCTGGGACAGGAACCAGTCAAGCTTCTCTGAGGCACATGTGGGGTTCTTCTGGCTGCTGATGAGACCCAGGCCTGAAATAGAAGGTGTGGGCACTGTACCTGGCTCTGGCATGGACCTAGGCCTCAGCAAGTCTGCTGCCCAGTGTGAACAGAGGAAACTCTGTTCATGAGTTTTGAAGTGGAGATGTCAATAGGGCTGGAAGGCAGAGCCTGAACGAGGTGCAGACAGCTGGGTTAATGTCAGTTGCTGTGTGACTCTGGGAGAATCGCTCCACCTCTCTGGTAATAACGCGGCAGTATGCTACATGATGTTTTCAGATCCCTTTCCCGTGTCATATCCCTAGTGTTTCACAGAAATCCAGGGTCCATCCCAAAGACACACAGCCCTGGGTCTTCCCCGCGTGCCACACCCAGCGGGGTGTGTGTTCCTCATGGAGCCTAGCATCCTCTGGGATTCCCCCCTCCCTCCTTTTCAGGTGCACGGTTGAGGACTCAGCCACCTACACTGTGCTGGTGAAGAACGCCTTTGGCCAGGCCTCTTCCTTTGCCAAAGTCCTCATCCGCAGTAAGTCCATCCATCCCCAACAGACCAGGCCCCACAAGCCGATGGCCATCAGAAAGCCATGAACCTAAGATAGTACTTTAGCTGAGACTGGGGACCTGGAGCCTCCTCTCTCAGACTAGCAAGGCCAACTAGGTGAGTTGATGGTGGAAGTTGATGAGAAGACAGAAGCTCTGTCCCTGGGGAGTGTGTGGAGAGCCACCAGGAGGAAAAGGAAGGATCACCCCTCCCCAGAGCTCTCATTATGCATCGAGTACATACAGTCTGTCTCTATCCTATGCTGGCCTTGACCTGACCTCTGTCTGCAGAGTCAAGCAGGCATGGGTCAGTCACTAAGCTTTGTGTGACGTAGGTAAATGGATTAGAAAGGGGGACTGTGGGGTTGGGGATTTAGCTCAGTGGTAGAGCGCTTGCCTAGCAAGCGCAAGGCCCTGGGTTCGGTCCCCAGCTCCGAAAAAAAAGAAAAAATAAAAGAAAGGGGGACTGTCCTACAAGTGGGGGACAGAACAGACCGGGTTTCAGGCCTCACTGCCCCTGACAGACCTCCATGAAGAACCCAGCCAACTGTTCCAGGTGACCTTGACAGTCCATCTCCATAGCCTGTTAGAGCCGGCCCAGATGAGGGCCTCCAAGAGAGCACCCAGGAGCAAAGGCTGTGCCCTCCCTACTCCCTTCCCACTGCCCCTCCTGGCTTTCTCCTGTGTGCTTTGCTATTGGACTCATCCCTCCTTGACATTGCTCTGTGACTATTCAAAAGTCACAGCTTACAGCAGGTCGGATACATAGGCTTCAGCCAGACCTGGGCTCCCATTCTGGCTCTGCCTTAGGTTCAGGGGGGCCTGGACCAGCCTCTAACCTCTCGGAGCCAGACGCTCATGTCTGGTCAGCAGATAAGTTTGACATGCAGCTCTTGGGAGAAGATGTTGTCTTTTGTCCCTTTGTGAATGCCATACCTGGCCTTAAGGGCTTTGGAGTGAGAGGCCCCAGGTGGTCTATTCTCTCAGTGTGTGTGTGTGTGTGTGTGTGTGTGTGTGTGTGTGTGTGTGTGTCTATCTCTACATCTCTATTTCTGTCTCTTTATCTCTGTCTCTCTCTCTGTTCCTCTCTGCCCTCCCCCACGTCTGTCTGTCTCCCCTGCCCAACCAGGGCAGCTGTCCAGCCCTGCCCTCCTAGCCTGTCACAGTCTTGTTAGACTGTCCTTTGCAGTCCTCTACTGTCTGTGCATTCCTGAGATAGCTCCTGGGAGGCAGCTGTCCCAGTCACCCGGCCAGGTTCTCCGTGTAGACATTTGAGCTGCCCCATAGGCTATGCCCAGAGTGAAACCCAAGGTCATACACTGTGTCTCGCTATCCAGCCTCCCTCCCTCCTTCCATACCTCTGCCCTTCCCTCTCTCCATCAAGGCCAACAATTCAAAGATCCCCACTGGAGGCATGAACTCAGAGACTCTGCTACTGTCCTCTGTCCGTCTCCATGGTGACACGGGGGTCTCTATGCGTATTCCCTTGCTGGGAGACAGGATCCCAGGGTCTAACACCGAGTCTCCCGCCAGCTCTGTGTATCACCTGGAACCTACCCGTACCCTTCCAGACCTCACTCTGGGGGCCAGGAGCACATCATGGTTCAGACTACTGGGGCTAGCTGGGTAACTCGGCCTCAGTTTCCCCATCTGTGAAAGTTGACAGAGTTAAGCTAGCAGGCAGTTGCTCTTAGCTGTCTCTGGGGGTCATGTCCACTTCACTCTGAACCTCCAGCCAACCCTATCAGTGATGATTCCTCCAAAGTCTGGCCAGGATTTCCCCCTTGAGGACTCTATATGATCCCATAGCAAGTTCAGACAGAAGAGAAAAACCAGCATTTATGGAACCCCTACTGTGTGCTGGGCATTGACCAGGGGCTTTATGTATGAAACCTAATTTGTTCATAACCCACCCCACTGAGGAGCAATTACAGCTCCCATTTTGCTGAGGAAGAAACTGAGGGACAGGAACATAAAGGGGTTTCCCCAGAGCTGTTGCAGGGGCCACTGACAAGTCAGAAGTCAAGCCCACATCCACGACCATGTCCCCAAGTGTAGGAGGACTGTGGGGTCTGAGATGTCCCCAGCTGCGTTTGTCTTATTTTGGCAGCTTACCTGGGAAAAGACGCTGGCTTCGACTCAGAGATCTTTAAACGTAAGTGGGCTGGGGATGGAAACAGGGCATGTGGGATCCCCACAGTCCTTCTCAGAAGAGCGCCCATTGCCCTCAAAGCCTATCCTTTGATGGAAGACTGTCACAGGTGCTGATCCCCAACTGACGAGCTGACTTCTTGGTTCCCCCTTCCCACCCCAGGACGTTTTTCCCTACTGATGTACCTTTAAGAACTATAAATCACCAGCTGTGGTGGTGCACACCTTTAATCCCAGCACTGGGAGGCAGAGGTAGCTAGAACTTTGTGAGTTTGAGGCCAGCCTGGTCTTTAAAGAGAGTTCTGCATGGAGGAACCCCGTCTTGTAAGAAAGAGAACAAACTGTGACTCCTGACCCAGAGGAATGGGACAGCCCAGAAGAGTCCTTGCTCCCATTTAGACGCAGAACAGGTTGGTGTCTTAAAAGACCTTGATCTCATGTTTCTAGGATCTATGTTCGGCCCCACCGTGGAGTTTACATCGGTGTTGAAGCCAATCTTTGCCCAAGAGAAAGAGCCCTTCTCCCTGACCTGTTTGTTCTCAGATGATGTGTTAGAAGCTGAGGAGAGAATCCAGTGGTTCAGAGATGGTGAGCCCATGGACTTCCCAACCCAGGGACAACACCCATCCCCACCCCAGGGGTCAGCCATGCCCCTCTCCCGAGCACATGCATACACATGTTCAGAATAAAGAGCTCCTGGGTGGCCCGAGAAAAGGGCTAGAGCAGGCTACTCTGTGAGTACAGCAGGCAGCTGGCCCCCTGATCCTGACTATGACCAGGCCTGCAGCCTAAGGGCAAGGAGCACGGCCACCTACCCTCCTCGTGCCCTTGCCCTGAGCCTAGGAAGGTAGCACCTGCTGGGCAGGGTAGAGTAGGGGAGCCTGAGGGACAGCTGCAATAACAGATGGCTGTGTTCCCAAACCTGTCTATCATTCGGAACAGCGTGCTGACAGGGAGGAGGAGCAAGGTCTTTTCTCCAAGGCAGCTCAGGGCAAGGCTGCTCCCAGAGCACCACACAAGGTCACAGACTGGAGTCTCTCCACTGACCTCTGCCCTCCTCACTGTGTGAGACCCTGGTCCTTTAGTGAGCTCTTATCTCTCAGTAAGGCCCACTACCTACGTGGATAGAGTGCTTGCCTATCATACACGAAGCTGGGTTCTATCCCCAGGACCCCATAAATGGGGTGTGAAAGTGTATGGCTATCATCCCAGCACTCAGGAGTCAGAGGGAGACATAGGCTGCCGGAGACTTTATCTCAAAAAACAAACACTACTTCTGTCCGCTGAGTCTCCTTACTGAGGCTCACGCAGGCTCCTCTTTCCCACAGCCCCCCTAGTTATCCTCCTGCTCACTGCCTTCCTAACCCTTAACACTCTCCTTCAACCCCACCCTCACTGAGCCCTGATTCTGTCCTTCTGATCTCTTTGAGGAGAGTTCAGAGTCCATGAAGTCAGATCTCTGAAAGCCCTCAACACCTACATCCACCACCCACCTGAGCCTCAACCTTCAGCCACACCAGCCCTCTCCTGCACCTTCCGGGGTCTCCAAAGCCACAGGCTTCTATGAGCTCCTGGGTGAGGCCAGGATTCCCCCCGCCATGAGTTCACACTGGTCCTTCCTCCCATCCACAGGCAGGCTACTGAGGTCTTCAACACGCAGGCAGATACTCTACGCAGACCGCCAGGCATCCGTGAAGGTGTCCTGTGCCTACAAGGAGGATGAGGGGTTCTACACCATCCGAGTTTCTTCTCCCTTTGGGCCGCAGGAGCAGAGTGCCTACGTCTTTATAAGAGGTAAGGGGACCTCTTCATCCAAGGCTCCTGCACTCTCGGAACTTGAGTTGCTCTTATGAGGAGGCCGGGGTTGGTCTATAAGAGTCCCTGCAGTAGCATTCTGTGGATCTAAAGGACACAGCCAAGTCTCCACAGTCTCCAAGAGGAGGTGTGGTGGGGACTAGGAGTGGTGGGGACCAGGAGGGAGGGCTCTGTACAGTGTTGGAAGGTCCTCCTTACTGTTGATGTCTTGACCCTGTCTATATTCAGCCTCTGACATGGTCAACTGTTCAGGTCCTTGGTAAAAGACGGGCACTCCCAGATGCTGCTGTGTAGTGGCGGCCAGGTTAGTCCCCAGTACTGGCTGTCCAGGTCAGAACTGAGACCCTGGAGGACTCAAGGGAAGAGGAGGTTAAATGGGTTGGGGGTATGGACATCCAGCTCTCAAATGGTCTCAGGCTGAGGATGAACCCTTTTTTTATTTCTGGGATTCAGATGCTGCAGCTGAGAAGCCAGGAGCCCCAGGCTCCCCACTAAATGTCCGGTGTCTGAATGTGCATAGAGACTGCCTGACCCTGACGTGGGTGCCACCCAGCGACACCCGGGGTAGCACCATTACTGGCTATTCCATTGAGCTGTGAGTTGCATTCTGGTGTGGCAGAGCCCCTTGGGCAGGGTACTGACTAACAGCAGATGGGAGGGGGTGCACAAGAGGTAGAAAAAGCAAACTCCATGCTAGCATGTTGTTTTGTTAAACCGTTTTGAGCTCCTGGCGATTTGCAGGTGCACACCCATTCAGGAGTCATCTCGGATCCGTGGATGAAATACATACACACGTTAGTTTATTTTTAATATGCTTTTAGCTCAGTGGCTGGGTACTAGCCTCCCATGGCTAGTGTGCCCTTCCCTCCATTGGTCCTGGCTAAACACCTTCCAAATCTACCTTTAACTTTGCTGTTCAGTTACCTTCGGAGAAGCCCATTGGTCTTCCCAAGATGCTTTCGGGATGCCCTTCTGGGGACTACTCTCCTTTTCTGCCTACATTTTGGAAGATCTCCCCTGCAGCTCTACGTCTGTCCCATCTCTCTCCCCCAAGAATCTTGATTCTCTTCTTCTCTCCTACCTGTGGGAACCTGGAAGTCCCCGCCTTTTTCTTTCCGCCCAGCCATTGGCCACTGGTGTCTTTATTGATAGATCAAAAACCAATTGGGGGCGAGGACCTTCAGCGACTGTAACACAGATTCCTGATCAAAGCATCAGAACCAGCCCCCTCCATTCAACATTGATTCTCAGAACTAGGCAAGGGCCTGCCTGTAAGAAACAGTCTGGGGACAGTGCAAAGGTGTCCAGGTTTTCAAATCTCTTTCTCATCGATGCCTAGAATTCTGGTACAAACTGTTAAGGACTTTGAAGCCTGGGTACCTGTACCTTTGGTGGCTAGGTCAGATGCCAGAGAGGGATACACTGATAGGGGAAGGGTGGGCGGAGAGACACCTCAATATTCATGTGCTATGGAAGGGTGGGCAGGGAGACAGACCTCACTACTACCTCCGTGTGCTATAAACACTGACGTTGGAGCTAGTGAGAAAACCAGGCCTAAGAGGAGTGGGCCTAGTGACTGCCGTGTGTGTTCCTTGGCTTGCACTCAGTTTCCTAGCTCTCTAAGTATGTATGCCCTGTAGAAGTTAGGGTCTGCCTCTTCCTCCCAGCCCCGTGCTCCTAGAAATAAGACTCAGATTCAAAATATATTCACAAATGCCTTGTCCACATAGCTAGGCTCTTCTCTGACTAGAATCACAACTTGAGATAACCCATTTGTTCTAGCCTACATTCTGCCACGTGGCTAGTTACCTGTGCTCAGGTCAGGTACCATTCATCTGTCTCCTTACATCTACCCGGTGGATCTTACCTGGCTCTCATCCTTCCTCCCTAAGCCATAGGCCATAGGCTTTTTAATAGACAGGTAATGTATCCATGCAATAGGCAAGATATTCTCTCTCCATTGCGGAGTGATTGGTAAGGACAGGGGAGAACAAAATGGCGGTAGGTGTGAAGGGCCCATCATGGTGACAGGGACATGGCAGGCTCTTCCAATCAGTGTGGTGGTGGGAGACAGTGAAGGGTGTCAAGGTCTCTGCTGGAGCAAGGCTTCTACGTGGGAGAAAACTCGCATGGTCACAAGGGAGCTGCAGCCTGTGCACAGGAAATAGACTAAGAAGGGCTGAAAGCCAGGGTCTGTCTCCACAGGTGCCAGGGTGATTCAGAGGAGTGGGTGCCCTGCCTTAAGACCCCTGGGGGAACCTGCCGGTGCCCGATCCAAGGCCTCATTGAAGGGCAGAGCTATCGATTCCGAGTGCGAGCCATCAGCAAGGCCGGCACCAGTCTCCCTTCCAAGGCCTCAGCAGCAGTTGTCATGGGTGACTATGATACAGTCCAGAAGAAGACGGGTAAGATCCTGAGGGAGCATTGTAGGGACTCAGGCAGTGCACTCAGAAGGGACTGCCTCAGGCAGGAAGAGGTGGCCTGGTTTCCCCTTGAAACTGCTGTGGCAAAGCTACCTAACCAAAAAAAAAAAAAAACAAAAAACAAAACAAAACAAAAAAAAAAAAAAACCTAAGAAAGGAAGTGCTTGTTTGGGCTCCAGTTTGAGGGTACAGTCCATCACAGCAGATGAGCCATGAGCCCACAGAGAGGCATGACCACCACTGGCTGTCTCAATTTCTTCTTTTTACTAAGTCCAGGACCCCAGCCCATAGAATGGTGAGACGCATGCTTAGGAAGGGTCTTTCCATTTCATTTGACTCCTTCACAGACACTCGGAGGTTTGTTGCCATGGTAATTATAAACAAAGTTGACAGTCTAACATCAACCCTCATGGGCTGGAGGGATGGCTCAGCGGTTAAGAGCACTGACTGCTCTTCCAGAGGTCCTGAGTTCAAATCCCAGCAACCACATGGTGGCTCACAGTCATCTGTAATGAGAGCTGATGCCCTCTTCTGGTGTGTCTGAGGACAGCTACAGTGAAATTATGTATAATAAATAAATAAATCTTTAAAAAAATAAAAATAAACCATTAACCATCACAGGGACTCCCGAACCAACCTCCAGGAAGCCCTAGTCTCAGACAGAGAAGACAGTGCCCAGGGCCTACTGTGATGAGAACTCATAGTCTTACACTTAGGTACCCTTGGTCTGATGGAGGAGGCACAGTCCTGTCTTTAGGAACCCCTCCTCAGAGAGGGAAGAAACAGCTAGTCTGATGGAAGACACCAAACCCATTTCCAACAGACACCTATCCAAGCTCCAATCAGAGCTGCTACTTGAGGTGCCCTCAAAAGCCCTATGTCTGGGGATGTTGGAGACACAGCTCTCCCAGACCTTAGAAACCACCCTGCTTGGGTTTGCCCCAACTCCATGGAGTCCAAGCACACAGCCCCAGTGTCTTTCTCCATCTACCACGAGCAAGTACCCACTTTGGACTCCAAGAAAGCTAGACCCAACAGGCCCAGACCTAGGGCTGCCAGGCCAAGCAGGACCAGGCAAGATACAGAACCTGAGGTGACTCACTGACGACTCCTGATCCGATCCCCTATGCTCCATCCGGCCTCCTAGAGATTCCCTTTGACCTGGGCCGCAAGATCACCATCAGCAAGAACGATTTTGAAGGTATGTGTGAGCTTCCCTGGCTCTGCTCAGTTCTGGAGCTTGCCTGCATTGGCTGACTGAACAGGGAGCTGGCTAGTCACCTTCAGGGTATAGGAGGGTCTAGCCAGAGGAAACCAAGAATGTGTGTGTGTGTGTGTGTGTGTGTGTGTGTGTGTGTGTGTGTGTGTGTGTGCGTGTGTGTGTCACTGTAGACTGACTGGCTGTGCTTCTGTGTGGAATAAATGAGTTTCTAGGGAAGAGACCTGGGCAAGGCCTCAGGGGACCGGAGTCTGGTACTGGCTCTGTCTAGGTTTGCTGGATAGATTAGGAGAATCTCCTCCCTCCCCTCCCCACCATCCCATGCTTCCTAGCACCCTCTGTGGAATGCAGGGCTGAAATTAGGGGTCTTTGAGGCTCTTTGAGTGCCCACTCATCTCTCCTTTAATTGATTCTTCATTCCAGATGCTGTGACCATTCCCTCAGCCCCAACCAATGTCCACGCCAGCGAGATCAGAGACACCTATGCAGTTCTGAGCTGGGAGGAGCCACACCCCCGGGGCAGAGCCCCACTGACTTACACTCTGGAAAAGGTACCGATGGGAGCGAGGAACACCCCCAGGATAGGCAGGCTCTGGGGTCTGTGGAGGAGGAGCAGAATGTGGAGAACCCCAGGAACAGCCTTGGTATCTTCAGAGATGGGAATTACTGCCTGGAAGGGCCTGAGCAAAGCCTTACTCTGAGGCAGGAGGATGGACTACATGGTGAAAGTCTAGATACTCACAAATAATGTTCCCTACGGCCAGACAGTTATAACAGTAATGAAATCCACTGGTTTACCGGACACCGCCGTACCCCCAGGTCAATGGCATAGAGGCACACTTAGGGGCCAGTGCTCCAAGCTATGTTGGGTGGGAAGCGAGGCCTGTATTTATCAGACAGGGGTGTGGGGGGGGCATGTCTAGCTCTAGGAAGCCATACTCACTAGGGACAGAGACAGAGCTGGAGAGACTGTGAAGGAGCCAGAAGGTGACAAGGCCGATCAGAGGACAGCATTGACAGGAGTCAGTCAAATCTCTGCTGTAAGAGCCTCAGCCAATTCTCTAAGCTCGTCAGTGACTCGGCGTCCTCCATCTTAGATTGAAAAGTCTGCCAGGGGGTGAGGGGTAGGGGTGGGCAGATAAGGGGTGTGGGGGAATAGAGAGGGTGAGGGGAGAGTACCACACATAGCCGGGCTGTGAATATGGTACTACAGAGCTGGAAACTGCGGCTCAGTCTCCTCCCTGAAGGCAGAGTCTGAATTAGTAGATGTCCCAAGGCCTTAACTGAATCCATAAATTCAAAATGTCTAGGGAGGAATCCCCATATCTGATTATCCAGAGAGTCTCTCTTCACCTAACAGATAAATAGCCCTTATTCTCTGGCCTAAGAGAAGTGGAGATAGTTGAATATGTGTGGAGCTGGGAAGACAGTTAAAATACTTACTGTTGGATACCCAGCATCCACATAGAAAACCATCGTGGCGGTGAGCTTCTGTTACCTCATGAATGCATTCAGAAGGATCTGCTCTGGCCATTCAGCCTAGCCAGTGAATAAGCTCAGAGTTCAGTGAGAGGTAGAAGGGGTTGGGGATTTAGCTCAGTGGTAGAGTGCTTGCCTAGCAAGTGCAAGGCCCTGGGTTCGGTCCTCAGCTCCGAAAAAAAGAAAGAAAAGAAAAAAAAACGAGGTAGAAAACAAATGAGGAAAAGTGTCAACATCTGGCTGCACACACACACACACACACACACACACACACACACACACACACACATACTTCCACACACGGGCACATGCTATCCCCACACACAAACATACGTGCAAAAGATATTTGTTTCCTAGACTGTGGGAATCAGATCTGACCTTGGGGTCAGGCTGCCTGGGCTCAAAGCCTGCCTCCGCTAGTCAGTAACAGTGTGACCTTGAGCAAATTGTGTTCGCCCTTCTGTGCCTCAGTTTCTCCCCTGGTACAGTATACATAATAACAATATACACCTTATAGATCTGATGCGTGTGTCACCCGAATGTGCAGAGAACAGAGCCCAGCACACAGGAAGTGCATGGTAGCGTCCACTGAAGCCTGTGGTGATTTTTTTGGCCATGACAGCCATGTGGGCCTTGGGGAAGAACCAGGGAGGCAGGGTCAGAGGGTTTGCACTGTGGCTGGTGACCCTCCATTTTCCAGAGGCATGGGAACAGTTGCCTTCTGGGCCACTGATACAGTGAAGAGAAAAGGGAGCTCGTGCAGCTCACACGAGTTTGCACGCCCTGTCCAGATCCTGCTTGATGGGCGAGTACAGACATGTTATCGGAAAAACCTCAACACCCCCACTCCCTCCCTGGTGAGGAAATTACCATCCACCTTGCAGGGCCTTCCTGAGAATTCATTGCCTTAGTCATCCACTCTCCTCACGTGGGCTGAGACCGACCGACCCTAGGGATACGGTGAGGTGGGGCGTCTGAGAAACAAACTGAGGACAAAAGTCTGGGTACCAAGGAATGAGAAGTAAAATGGGAGGCTTCTGGAGTCTTAGGTATGACTGGAGGCCTTCCCAGTTCTTAGTAAGGAGCCAAGACATTCTAGAACATTCCTGGTACAGGCTCCAGCAAAGTACAAAGGCCCAGAGAGCAGACCGGGGCCTCTGGAGAGCAACAGGAAGACCCAAGACTAATGTAGTGGATAAAGGAAAGTAAATTATGGCCGGATAGGAAGCAAGTCGCAGCGTTTGTAACAGGACGTGGGAGCCTGGAAGGGTTCTGAGCAGACAGCAGTCATAGACAGTGGCTATAGAAGTCGCTCTGACAGCCTGTGAAGAAAAGACCGGAGTGAGGCATGGTGGTGCGTGCCTGTAATCTCAGCACTTAGAAGGGAGAGGCTAGAAGATTGAGAGTTCAAGACCAGCCTCAGCTGAGTTTTAGGCCAGCCTGAACTACATGAAATCTTGTCTCAAAAATCAAAAAGGAACTGGAGATATGACTTGGCAGTCATCAGACAACCAGAGCACCTCGCAAGCACCTGTAACTCCAGATTCACAGAATTGGATGCCCCCTTCTGGCCTCTGGATTCTCTCTCTCTCTCTCTCCCCCTCTCTCTCTTTCTCTTGTGCGCACACATGTGCATACACACACACACACACACACACACATACACACACACATACAAATAAAATGTTTTTTAATTAAAAAAAGATAGCAAAAAGACAGGAGGTAAGAAGGAAGAGAAGAAAGACAAAAGGGAAGGAAAAGTTAAAAGTTAAAGTGTCAGGGGTCAACTACACAAGTCATTCAGGCAACCAGAGAAGCTGCCCTGAGTCAAGGGTGTGTCGGGAAGTGAGAGGTAAAGAGTTAGAATTAGACCCTGGATGTGTTTTGAAGGTGGAGTCCACTGGCCTCGTGGCTAACACATAGATCAGGGTCTCCCGTTCTAAGGGCTGGGGCCCAAGTGACTGCAGGTCTGAATGCCATTAGTACTGTGTGAGCTACAGTGGAACCCACAGTTAGGACTGGCCATGCCTTAAGTGAGGGGCTTAGCAGGCATCAGAGTGGGGAGGTTGAGGAAGCAGACAGAGGAGGAATCAGATGCTCAGGGGCCATTGACGCTGCAGACAGCTGCTCTAGAAGCCAGCAGGGCTAGGGCCCAGCCCACAGCCAGGCTCCAGAAGCCGCTAAGCCCACTCCGGCCTCTCTTGTTCTTCAGTCTGTCATAGGCAGTGGAACCTGGGAGGCCATCAGCTCAGAAACACCCATCAAGTCCCCAAGATTCGCCCTCCTGGACTTGGAGAAGGGGAAATCATATGTCTTCAGAGTGAGAGCCTTGAACCAGTACGGCATGAGTGATCCCTCAGAACCCAGCGAGCCTATCACCCTGAAGGGCAAGCCAGGTACCAAGTAACGCTGCTCCATGGAAGACAAAGACAGACTATCTAGACTGTCAAACCTGGGCTGGGAACTCAGGCTTCAGAGAGGGGCCTTGCCTGCTTCCCTACCACTGCAGCTGAAAAGCAATATGGCCTCCAACCTATAGAGTTTTGAGGTGTCAGAAATCATGTTTCTCTGGGCAGCTTGGGGAGTGATGGGTGTTCTCTCTAGATGAATGGTCCACAGGTGCTAGTGAGTGAGTGACCCTCAGTCCTAAGGTCTCTGCTGAGCCTCTTACATGGGTGGACTTCCTACACAGGCCCCACTCCCTCCACAATGGCCAGACCATATGAAAACTGGCTCTCCAGGCAGACCTAGTGTGGTCGCTTGCCAAGCTCACCCTTCTGGGAGCCCTGGTGACAGTTGCCTCCCCCACCTTTTGACTTCTCCTGAGTTCCCCATGGCGGCTCCATCCTACCCTAATTTCTCAAGGCCACTCCTACTTTAAAGCCTCTGGATTCTGAGGTTTCCCATTCTTTGAGGAGAATCAGATCTGAAGGCTCCCTGGTGTAGCCATCATCCCTTGAGGAGCTGTCCCAGAAAAGTCTGGTGGCTGTAGGTCTTGCCTGGAGAGAACATCGGAGCCCTGGATTTGCCCTGCTTCAATTACACACACACACACACACACACACACACACACACACACACACACATTTACACTCAACATATAAACCATATACGTTTATATATAAATTGTGTCTGTGTGTATTAGTCACCACTCTATTGCTGTAAAGAAATACCATAACCAAGCAAGAAAACTCTTACAAAAGAAAGTATTGCTTACAGTTTCAGAGGTTAGTCCATTATCATCATGGCTGGGAGCATGGCAGCACACAGGCAGACACGCTGCTGGAAAGAAACTAGGCCTGGCATGGACTTTTGAAACCTCAAAGCCCACCCCCAGAGACACACTTCCTCCAACAAGGCCACACCCCCTGATCCTTGCAATCCTTCTCAAACAGTTCCACTCCCTGGTGACCAAGCATTCACCTAGATAAGCCTATGGGGGCCACTCTCATTCAAAGCACCGTAGTCTGTGTGTCTGTAGCACACATGATGAGTTAGTGGGCAGTCAGTATTTTCCTTTGATCCTGGTCTCATCAACATTTAACTTTGATTATGGGCCTCATCAGTGAATGGTTTGTGATTAGATGCCCGCAGCAGCTAGATCAGGAGAAGACACTGGTACAATTCAGGAAAAGAAAGGAAAGTTGAAAAGGGGGAGAAAAAAATAAAAGACATTTCTTTGTATTATAAAAGTAGATTTTACTGAAGAGAGAGAGAGAGAGAGAGAGATAAAGAAGGAAAAGAGGAAGGAGAAAATGCCCCTCTCCTCATGGCTTCTCCTGTGGGGGTCACAATAGTGAACACCAAGATCATCAACTTCTACCCAGCCCTCCCATTCACCCACTCACCCACCCATACACCCACATACATGCACACACACATACACATACACACTCACCCACCCCGCATACATGCACACACACTCACACACTTCATATACATGCATACACACCCCATACTTGCACACACACAACCCATACATGTACACACACACCTCATATATGTACAGACATACTCATCCACTCCATACATGAATACACACACCTATATATACACACGCACTCATCCACCCACCCCATATATGCACACACACACATATACACACACAGAGCCATTCATTCATCCATCTTATATGCATGCATACCTCCATATATACATACAAACATCTGTCCATCCATTTAGCAAGTCACAGAAGTCCCAACTCAAGCAAGTTTGTCATTGGGAACCATAAAAATCAGTACACAGGGCTGGAGAGATGGCTCAGTGGTTAAGAGCACTGACTGCTCTTGCAGAGGTCCTGATTTCAAATCCCAGCAACCGCATGATGACTCACAACCATCCGTAATGGGATCTGATGCCCTCTTCCGGTGTGTCTGAAGACAGCAACAGTGTACTTATATATAATCAATAAATAAATCTTTTTTAAAAATCAGTACAGAAGTTTCAAGAATAGAAAATCAAGTTGTTTGGGGGATTTGTTTCTAAGACTGAAATTAAGGACTGGGAAAAGCTGGGAAATTAAGCTCTGAAATTAAGCTGGGAAAGGACTGAAATTAAGGATTGGAAACGGGTAAATGGGAAGGAGGGAAGGAGGGAGGGAAGGAGGGAGAGAAAAGGAAGAAGAGGGGGAGAGAGCAATTGACTGGGATTAATGTAGAAGGCCTTAGAGCTTGAGTTAGGAAATAAGACGGCTTGTAGGACAAGAGAATGAGTGACAGCTTGAGTGGTCCCAAAGCTCTGTAGCAGGTCTGGAATCTAGCCACTGCTTTGACTGCTGTGGAAGTCCTCCCAAATCCCCCATGCTCCTCCTCCCCGCCTCCTCATCTATCAGAACCATAACTCAGTGTCCTCCCTCTGCTCCTCTGTTTCCCAGCGACCCTCCCTCCTCCGGCTCAAGTTCAAAGTTTCCGAAACACTCAGACCTCTGTGTCCCTTACCTGGGAGCCTGTGGATGGTGGCTCGGAACTCCTGGGTTATTACATCTACTCCCGAGAAGCAGGAGCATCAGAGTGGCAGACAGTGAACAACAAGCCCATCCAGGACACCAAGTAAGTCTGTGTCACCGGCTGCTGGCCAGGATACGCCAGGCCGGCCACTGCTCTAAGTTCCGTGTGTGCACACATAGGTTTGTGCACATGAGTGTGGAGGCCAGAGGTTGACACATGATGTCTTCCACAGTCAATCTGTGTATGCACATATGCTCACACATGCACATGTTTGTGTGTGTGTGTGTGTGTGTGTGTGTGTGTGTGCGCGCGTGCGCGCGCGCGCATACCATCCCGAATATTTGAAGGTCAGAGGACAACCTTTAATGTCGGTCCTCATCTCCCAACCTGTTTGAGACAGGGTCTCTTGTTCACCGCTGTGTACATCAGGGTAGCTGACCTGTGAGCCCCGGGCAATTCTCCTACCTGGTTCCCCATCCTGTTTTGGAGGACTAGAACTGCAAACTACCACATCCAGCTCTTTGTGGCTGCTGAGGAGCCAAGCTTGTGTCCTCAAGCTTGCTGTGCAATGAGCCGTCTCCCTACTCCTACCTTTAAGAAAATGTTTTTAAATTATGTTTATTTATCAACCCGGGCGCATATTGAGGTCAGAGCCTGTGGAAGTTCTTTTTCTATCATGTGGATCCTAGAAAGCAAACTTAGATGGTCAGGTTGAGTTCTCTGTACAACACTTTATCTAATTCTCTGAGGCAGGGTCTCTCAATGAACCTGGAGTTCACTACTTGACTTGGCTTGGCTGGTCGGTGAACCATAGGGACCCTGTCTCTGCCCTCACACATACACCCTGAGCGGAAGTCATACATACACACAACCACACTCCGCGATTGTATTGGTGCTAGGAACCAAGCTCATTTCCTCAGGCTTGTGTGGAACACACTTTACCCAGAGTGCCATCCCCCAGCCCCTCATCTCTGCATGTGGGTGAGAGATTCTAGAAGAATGGGTATTCTTTACAACCCGAAGGACAACATCCTCCGTGGGCCGTTTCATATATCATATAAGACTGAGGCAGTACTTTAGACTAGAACCTTGTTTTTTGGTTTTTTGTTTTGTTTTGTTTTGTTTTTTTCGGAGCTGAGGACCAAACCCAGGGCCTTGCGCTTGCTAGGCAAGTGCTCTACCACTGAGCTAAATCCCCAACCCAGCCTAGAACCTTCTACTCCTATCCCGCTGCTGACCATTTCTCCCACAAGGTGATTGATTCAGATAATGTCAGCTCTCTGGATGCTCCTGACAGCTGAACTTTTCTCTCTCAGGTTCACAGTTCCAGGGCTGAGGACTGGGAAGGAGTACGAATTTTGCATCAGGTCGGTCAGCGAGGCTGGGGTTGGCGAGAGTTCAGCTGTAACACAGCCCATCAGGGTCAAGCAAGCTCTAGGTGAGTCTAGGCTGGCACCCACATGCAATGCTCAGGGAAGCCTGTCCTGGCCGTGCCTTGGAAGGTCTGATTCCAACCCTCTGTCAAGGGAACTGGAGCTCTCTGCTCACCCTTTCCCTCAAGGAGAAAGTCAGGGGACAGTGACCAAAAGTCATTGCGTATCCTGATCCTGGGTCTCTCTAGGCAGTGGGAAGGCTCCCAGGCTCAGAGATGAGACTCCAAGACACCCTTCAAGGGAGCAAGACACTTCTGGCTCAGAGAGGGCTCCTAGATCTGAGTGGGCACCCTCAGGGGAGGCTTCCTGGAGCCCCACTGCCCAGTTCAACCACCCTAGGGAGCCTCTCCTCAGTCCTTGCCTCCTACAGCCACCCCATCGGCCCCATATGACTTTGCACTCCTAAACTGTGGGAAGAATGAAATGGTCATTGGATGGAAACCCCCCAAGCGGCGAGGAGGCGGCAAGATCCTGGGCTACTACGTGGACCAGCATGATTCAGAGGAGTTAGACTGGCACCCAGTCAGCCATCAGCCCAACCCAAGCCGAGTGTGCAAGGTGAGGCTGGACAATGGGCTCAGCTTCTATCACCACTGCACAGGGCAGAAAAGCATCCTGGGAAGTCTTTGCATTCCCCGGGCTCTGCTGCCCAGGAGCCCCTGGAACAGTCCATCGGAAGCTCCCACAGGTCTCCTGTTCTGGCTGGCCCATTGCCGTGATGCCCAGCCCCCTTCTCTGCCCCAGCCTCAGCTTGCACCCTGTCTGGCTTTCTACCTCTGTAGGTCACCAACCTTCATGAAGGCCATTTCTATGAGTTCCGAGCCCGGGCCATGAACTGGGCAGGCATTGGCGAGCTGTCGGCACCCAGCAGCCTGTTTGAGTGCAAAGAGTGGACGATGCCGGAACCAGGTAAGAGCTTGAGAGCCTGTACCCAGACTTGTCCCCACCCTCCCTCATCACAGCAACAACGTGGATGCCACTGCCCGCCCTGGCCCTGTTAGTCCAGACCCCACATTTTACACAGGCTGACCCTGTAAAGCCTGACACAGACTATCTTAAGCCTGCCTGTCCCTAACCACAGCACTGCTGTCCCCAACCTTGACATCGTCTGAACTCTTTCTGGCCAGATACTTCATTGATCCCCAGGTCACACTGTCAGAATAGTCAGTTCCTGGCTTGCCCGGGTCTTTCAATTCACCACCCCTAAACCCGGTATACAGAGATAGTCGTCCACTCTGAACACTGCTCTTTTAACCTTCTGCTCTCTCACAAATGAGCCTCTTAGCTCTCCCAGGAAGAAACGGTCTCTGCTGCCACGTTCCCCTGGTTTGTCTCGATTCTGTGTTCCCCAGAGAACCTTCCGCAAATGCTGGGAAGAACTCCATGGTGGTGGAGCATTTGTTAGCCTATGGGATCCCCTAGGGTTTGCTGTGTGGGTGCGTTCTGCGAACGGCCTCTCTGTTGCCCTTCACAGCCCCATCTAATAAGAGCAGTTATTGCTTCTCTTGAGAGGCAAGGAGACAGGAACACAGAGGCTAAATAACCCCTCGAGTCCCCAACACTGGAAAGGGTAGAGCTGAGACATGTCCCTGGCAGTCTGTCTCCGGAGGTCATGACCTCAGCCTCTACCCTTGACTCTAAAATGGCAAAAGTCTGGGAGGGTTCACGCTGTCTCAGACGGGGAGTGGAGAAGAAGGTCAAGGAGGCTTCTGGGAGGAGGTGATGTGGAGCATATTTTAAACAGTTAACCAAACGTCAGGGCCAAGGTCAAATACTGGGAAACCAAAGCTGGCCAAGTCCCACACACCCAAAGAGAGTGCTTCCAGACTTCGTGTTAACTGGCATCTGCCAGCTTCTACACTGACTGCTGAGCTTGCTGGCTGGCTGGCTGGCTAGAAAGATGGACAGTTGGCTGGTTGTTGCCTGGCCAAACAAACCCACATCTTTGCTCATATTTCCTCCCCGACAGGTCCCCCATATGATGTGAGGGCATCTGAGATTCAGGCCACCTCCGTGATGCTGCAGTGGGAGCCCCCACTGTATATCGGAGCTGGGCCAGTCACAGGCTACCGTGTCAGCTTCCAGGAAATAGGCTCTGAGGAGTGGAAGCCGGTCACCCCAGATGCCACCTCCGACACTCACCTCAGGGTGAGTCCTTGCCCCTCTCTCCTCCCTGCCACAGCATGCAGACTTCAATAGTTCTCAGCAGGCATTTCTTTACTTAATAGCAGCAGAGGACGGGAGAGAGAGACTTGCTCAGGGCCACATGGTAGTAGGTTTGGCTGGTTGGTGGCAATACCTAATCCATGCTGGATAGATACTTCCTAAAAACTCACCCGAGAAACGATCAGTTATAGTAGCATTTAGACACATGCATCTTTGACCCCCAAAATCTGCTTCCGTGATTTCAAGGGAAATAATAAGACATGTGTGAGGAGACCCAAGGACAGTGGCATATGCTCCTTATAATTGTAACTGTAGAAGTGACTTAATGTCTGTCACTGGGGCGTTGGGTGCTGAACTAATTCAGAGTGTGTCCTTCAGAGGAACCGAACGAGAGGGTGCAGAAGAGGTGATGGAATGGCCAATGTGCTTGAGCAATGCGTGTGTGTTGGTTGATGTGAAAACATACATCATGTGTAGGAGGAAAAGTAAACCATAACGGTGTGCTTAGATAGCGTGCATCTACCACGTCATATGATGACATGTGAATATGCATACATGCATATATGCTTTTTGATTAATTTGGTAATAAGGGCAAAAGTTCAGGTATGTACTCTGTTTATGTCCCTGGGTTTTCATGAGAAGCAAACTCCAAAATTTCAGCAGCCCAGGATATATTGTCCTATCGCAGTGTCACGCAAAATGCGTGTGATGTCTGCTCGCGTGACCTACAGTCTGTGGGCACATCTGGATTTATCGGGTGGCCCAAGACAGTTCTCCGTCCAGTGTTGCCCAGAGAAGGTAAAAGGTTTAACACTTCTGCAAGTCTCAGCCCTCCGGGTAACTTATCGATCTCGAAGTGCCCTGAGTCCTGTCCACTGGGACCGTGACTATTTTCGCTTCTGCACACAGGGAAGGAAAGGTTGCCCATGAGGATGACCTGCAAGCATTTGCCTGGGTCAGAATATGGGGGAAGGGCGGTACCCAAGGAGCAAGTCGCTGACTCAGAAAACAGCTCCGAGCTTCCGGTCCCAGCACAGAGGAGGGGAGGCAGAGGCAGGAGAAGCTGAGATGTTTAGATGATGTTAGGTCTGCCAGACAACGGGGGGGGGGTGTCAGTCTCCCCAGAGTAGGGACAGCCAACGCACGGTGATGGCCCTCGCTCTTTCGTGTGTACCGGCCCAGGCCAGGGCAGATGGCCTCAGTAACTTGGCCCTGGTTTCCACCTTGGGATGCTTGGCCGCCACTCAGTATTCACCACCCACTTCTTGACACCTGCTTAGTGCCAGATCTGGAGCAGGTCCCAGACCTTTTAAGCTAAACATGCTGTGGGCGTCTGTGACAGGTGACACCATTTGTTGATTAATGCTACAGGGATCAGGAGGGATTCTGGGAGCCCCGTGGAGGGAAGTCAGAGTCGCTCCCTAGCCTCCTCTCAGAGGCCACTGCTGAATAAGGAAGCCGGAGTTAGGAGCCAGTTGAACCAAGAAGGAAGTGGGGCGGGGTGCTGTGAGTGGAGACCTCAGCCAGGTCTGAGGCCAAGGACCCTGGAGAGGTGCGGAGTGAAGGTCATTTATGCAGGAGAAAGAGGGCAGAGGCTCAGGTGCCTTGGGACACTTTAGGTCATAAGCATCAGACCTTGAAATTGACCCTGAAGACCACTGGAAGACTTAGGCATCGTCAGCTCGGCAGAAGTAAAGGCAGCCTGAAGAGAGGTCCCGGGAGCAGGGGCACCGGAAGCTGTGGAGCTAAACCAAAGCACAGCTGGAACACAGACAGGGAAGCCTCCCCCAAGACTCATTGAGGAGCCACACTGGGCAGTGCAGACCATAATCCCAGCTTCCCAGAAAGCTAAGGTAGGAAGATAAATTCACAGCCTGCCTAGGCTACAGAGCAAGCTCAAGGCCAGCCCGGGCAGTTTACTGAAACCCTGATTCAAAATAAAATTTTAGAGCTGAGGATGTGGCTCAGATAATACCCAATGCCTGCCTAAGATACCCAAGGCTCTGCATTTGACCCCCAGCCCCATGGAAGCCAGGCATGGCGGCGTATACCTGCAATCTCAGTACCCAGGAGGTAGAGGCAGAAGAATCAGGAAGTCAAGGTCATCCTTGAAGACACGTCTGACCTACATGAGACTGCCTCCAAGTTGTAATTAACTTATTTGATTAGTTTTGAGTTGGGATCTAGCTGGCCTGGAACTTATATATAGACCAGGCTGGCCTTGAACTCATAGAGATCGGTGCTTCTGTACTAGGACTAAAGGCATGCACCATCGCATCCAGTCCTTTTTTTTTTTTTTAATGTTGAGACTGTAACTCAATGGTAGAGTGTGTGCTTAGCATGCAGGAGGGCCCGGGTTCAATCCCCAGGACCACCAAAGGAAACAATGGAAATAACTTATTCAGGGCTAAGAAAGGAACGTGGCAGGTGACCCAGGTGCCTCAGCCTCTGAAGAGAAGGCAGTATTTGTGAGAGGTGAGGAAAGATGGGAAGATGTGAGTCGTGTTTAATCTGGTTCCAGGCATCAGCGCCAGAGAACAAAGCCAGGCAGAGAGCCCCAGACAAGATTGGAACCACTGGGCAGTGGTGGTGCATGCCTTTAATCCCGCCACCAGAGAGGCAGAGGGGAGTGGATCTTAGAGTTCGAGGCCGGCCTGGTCTACAGAGTTCCAGGACAGCCAGGGCTACACAGGGACAGCCTGTCTTGAACAAAAGGAAAAGAAGAAAGGAAGGAAAGAAGGAAGGAAGGGAGGGAGGGAGGGAGGGATGAAGGAAAGAAAGAAAAAGAAAAGAAAGAACACCAGAACTGATCAGTAGGCACAGTGGTACACACCTGTAATCCCTGTTCGTGGGAAGCAGAGCCAAGAGAATCAGGAGTTCCAGGCCAGCCACAGATGCATAGAAACTTCAAAGTCAGCCTGAGTTGCAAGAGATCTTGCCTTTAAACAAAACAAAACAAAATATTGGAACTTGGAAGCCAAGAATGATATAAGCCTTTAGCCGCAGCAGACCAGAGGGCAAGGCAAGGGAATGATGAGTCCCAGGCCAGCCTGGGCAGCATAGAGAGGCCTTATCTCCAAAGAATCGCAAACCTGCCCTGGGCCCAGGAAAAGAGCAGGTTCCTGGCCTGCCCCAGCCCACGAGGGGTCCCAACAGGTCCGCCAGTGTCCGCGAGGGCACAGCTTTCCTGCCCTCAGACTTTGCTCTCCTCCCCAGGTGTCTGACTTGCAACCAGGAAAGCAGTATATGTTCAGGGTCCAGGCCATGAACTCAGCCGGCCTGGGACAACCATCGGTGCCCACTGACCCCGTGCTCCTGGAGGACAAGCCAGGTAGGATGACCAGGGAGGACCAGGCTGCACTGCAGGAGACTGGGAGCAGGAGGAGGAACTTAGGGGGAAGATGGGGAAGCCTGGGGGTACAGCAGGAGGCCTGGATCCAGTGGGCTCTGTCCCACCCACCACTCTACCCACCCACTGCCATCTCAACTTTGCCTGATGGCTTGTGCCCCTCTCCCTCCCATCCCCCTCCCCCTCCCCCTCCCCACCTGTGTCTTCCACAGGCTGTGAGGGAATCTTCCCTGACCTCTAAGCCGTATGTGTGAACTTACACAAATCCTTCAACTGATAGCCAACTCCACCTCAGTTGCTCCATGTCCTCTGCCTCTACTGAGCTCTCAGGACCTGTGGTCTCTCCTGCTAAGCAGCCCAGAGTCGCTCCTAGGTCCCTCGCACAGTAGTACCCACTTCTAGTGCAAAACATTTAAACCACAAGGCCCACAGGCAGCAGCCGGCAGACTCACCCACACTGGTGACCACAAAGCACTCGTCTATTAAGTGCTCCATCAACAACTTCTCGGGGACACGGCTGCAGATGAGGAAGCAGAGCTCTGCTGTTGTGAGGGGGGAGACGGGGACACAGGGTGGACGGACAGTAAAGACAGATGGCAAAGTAGTCAGGAAGTCTTAGGATAGCCAGGAGTAAGGCAGGGATACCCCTCAGTGGTAGAAGGCTTGACTAGCTCTGGGTCTTGTCACAAACTGTAGGGATGAGAAGAAAGAAGAGAAAAGGAATGTTTAAAGACAGGAGCCAGTTGTGGTGACACACACCTGTAACCCTAGCTAGGGCTCCAGAGGTCAAGGTTGTAGAATCGTGGCTACCCTGGACTACATAGTGAATTCAAGGCCAGCCTGGGCTAATGTAGCAAAATTGTATGTCAAAGAGAAGAACTGAGAGGGGCAGGGAGAAAAAGGAGGAAGAGGAAGGAAAATAGAAATGGGGGGGGGGGAGCCAGCAAGAAGGACTTCTTGGAAGAGGTGACATTTGAGTTGGGGATCATGAAAGGCTTTCGAGGTCACAAAAATCCCCGTGTCCCTTCCTGAATCTCACCCCAGATGCCCATGAGATTGAAGTTGGTGTGGACGAAGAGGGCCAGATCTACCTGGCTTTCGAAGCCCCCGAAGCCCCTGACTTCCCTGAGTTTCAATGGTCCAAGGATTACAAAGGCCCGCCAGACCCACAGAGGGTGGAGGTTAAGGATGAAATTAACAAGTGAGTGGGGCGGGGCTGAGGGAGGATGGAGTGACGGGGGTGGAGGGGAGAGAGCACCCAAGGGTGGTAGACCTGGTAGGGAGACACACAGGTTGTCCAGGGCTGCCTGGCCAGCTCAGAGAGAAGCAGGGAGATGCCTTAGGGGCAGAAATGGAGGCCTTCTTTGGGGTTCTCTTGTGATAAGCAGTCATGAGTGCCACCGCCTTAATTCCTGAAGCAGACAGAGTCGCTGGCTGGTTGGTTATAACGTGTGTGCCACACTGCCAATCTAGAGGGGACCTCAAGGGACTGCAAGGGTCCAGCTTGGCCAGGACCTGGGAAGGAGCTCAAGTCACGAAAGATTCTCCAGCTCCTCCCCTCAACTTTCCTTACTGGCTTGTCTCTTTCCCCCTCTTCCCACAACCTCTTCCACAGGCTGTGAGGGAGTCCTGTGTTTTCAAGGCCAAAGCCCCATCTCAGAGGTCAGCTTTGTCTCTCTCTGCCAGGTCCAAGGTCATTCTGAAAGAACCAGACCTTCAGGACCTGGGCGTCTACTCAGTGGTGGTCACCGATGCTGACGAAGACACCTCTGCTAGCCACACACTGACAGAGGAAGGTAATGGCCTTCAGAGGAAGGTATTGTCCTCACGCCCTGACACCTCCCCAGGGAAGCACATCCTGACCCAGAGCCCAAGCACCCGTGCTCATAGAAGCCAAGCAGACACTGAGGCTCAGCCCACCCACTGAGCACTGATGTGGTCGCTCCTGCAGAGCCTGGTGTGTAGAGACGCTCCTCTGAGGGGACAAGGAGGATATGCAACCTTGGGGTGACCGAGACTAGCTGCGGCATCTCCCATAGTGCTCCAGGAGCAAAGCCCACGGTGCTTACCAGCAGTCTCTGTGGAGCATGTGGCCCCTAGCTGATGGCAACGTGGAGCTCTCTCTCGGAACGTCTCAGCATGGAGGCCCTGGGCTGGCTGTACTCGAACCCTGTGACCTAACGTTGCATCTGTTTTCTTCTGTGCCCCTCCCTGCCCCAGAACTGAACAAGCTGAAGAAGCTGAGTCACGAGATCAGAAACCCAGGTAAACACCGAGGCGAGCCTGCTTCCTAAGCAGAGCTGAGCCGGGCAGGGAACAAGGATATAGTGTGAGAGCACGGGAAAAGGGAGCCACACACTGGAAAACCAGAGACCAGAGGCAAAGGAGGCAGGGAGGTGCAAAGGAGGGAAGCAAGTCGGTTCTTATCATCACGAGCCTCACCATCATCTCCACCACCATCATCATCATCACTATCATCACCACCCATATCACTGTCACCATCACCATCCCTGTCACCACCACTATCATAATCACCATCAGCACCACCACCGTCACAATCGTTATCATCTCCCTCAGCATCATCTCCATCATCATCATCTCCATCATCATCATCATCACCATCACCATCACCACCATCAGCACCACCACCATCATCATCACCACCATCACCACCATCAGCACCACCACCATCATCATCACCACCATCACCATCATCACCATCCCTAACAGCTCTTGAGACGACTGGATGTTAGATCATCCAAACCTCTGCTTCCCTGCCTTGTCTCTCCCTGGACGGTGGAATCCTTAAGCCCAGCCAAACACTTGATCACGTATTGGAATCACATTGAGAACTTTTCCAAATCCCACACCCAGGCCAGGCTCCAGCCAAGTTAGAACGGGCAGGGTGAAGCCAGACTCCAGTGTTTAAGGTCCGTTGAAGAGGAAATGCGTTTCTGAAATCAGTTCGGTTTACGGAGAGCTTCTAGGCTCCAGCCAGGCCCGCAGCTCCTTCAAACTCTGCACATTCACTGCCAAAGCAGAGCTGGGTGGGGAGGGGCGGGGCTTAGAGGCCGAGTGGGCGTGGTCGGACAGAGAGGAGCTGGGCGGGTCCTGGGGGGAGTCGGAAGAGGAGAGGGCTCCCACCCACACCCGTCCTGTGTCTCCCAGTCATCAAGCTGATCTCTGGCTGGAACGTGGACATCCTCGAGCAAGGTGAGGTGCGGCTGTGGCTGGAGGTGGAGAAACTGTCGCCAGCTGCGGAGTTGCACCTCATCTTCAATGAGAAGGAGATCTTCAGCTCCCCGGTAAATGGTGCCCACAGTCCCTGGGGAGGCTCCCCTGCCCCAAACAAGGCGGCCTCTCCTAAGAAGTGGGGTCTGGGGCCAGCTGTCATTTTGGTAATAGCTGCCTCTTTGGCTGTCCCTGCAGTGGGGCGTCCAGGCCAGGTCGCCTGGCTTTCAGTACGGGTGGGGTGGAGTGGAGTGGGGTAGGGTGGGGGTGGGGGTTGTTATTAACCAGGGCAGGGACATTTGCACGCCCGCTGCCATTTTCAAATGTCCTTCTCAGCATTCCTAAGGTGAGAAAGCCTACCTGGGGCTGACAGTTTTCCAAGCCCTAAACCTCCGCTTTAGACGTAAATATTAAAGCACTTTCTTACAGGCCCAACAGACACTCGGGGAACAGGTTTTCTACTCCCTGCCACTTTATGGTGGTCTTTCCTTTTCCTGTTCCAGTCCTTTGCTTTTCTCCCCTCTCCTTACAAATCGGAAGCGAATTGTATCCAAGAATGTCAGTGGTACCTAATTGTATCCAAGAATCTACAAGCTAACACACACAGCCAACATACACGGGTTTTATTTTAAATGATATTTGCACAAAATGTTACACTGTTTTCATTCTAAAGCTGTAAGAATGGTAAATAGGTTTGTGAGGAACCGGCTATTATTCAATTGTTTTTATATGAAAACCAACCGATTCCAGTCTTAACGGCAGTGTCACATCATTTGCGAATTTCATCTCCAGGAGGGTAAAGCAGTCATCCGAATTCATAGATTAGGGCTGGCGAGCAACTCAGAACTAGAGCTCATGCCTAGTGTGGGCAAGACCCTGAGTTAGAACCAGAGAAGGAAGGAAAATGGAGGGAAGGAGGGGGAAGAGGGAAGGAGGGAGAGGGAGGGGAAGGAGAAGGGGGAGAGAGGAAGAGAGGGAGAGAGGGAGGGAAGGGAGGGAGAGAGGGGGGAAATATATATTCCAGAGAAAGGGATGATGGTTTTGGTCAGAGGAAATATCATGCTGGGGAATGCAGGGTCCACATAGAAGAAAGAGAACACAGAACTGACTTCTGCAAATAGTTCTCTGAACTCAACATATGTGCTGTGGCCTATGCACCCCACCCCCAACAGAGAGAGAGAGAGAGAGAGAGAGAGAGAGAGAGAGAGAGAGAGAGAGAGAGAGAGAGAGAATATTAAAATGTAATAATTTTAAATTTAAATTGTAAAAGAAGTTGATAATAAGCAACAGAGGCACGGTACAGCTACAAAGCTTACTATTAAATTATAATTAATTCAGGCATGGTATGCTGGGGACTCCCAGTTTATTCAAGCAGAAAAAAGCTACCCCGATCCCTGTACATAGCACCCCAATCTTGATCAGACCCAGAGGTGTGCTCCCAGCAGAGCTCCCAGGACAGGAAATGCCTAAAAAGGACTTGGGGATTTGTTCCGCCAGAGCCGCAAGATCAACTTTGACCGAGAGAAGGGCTTGGTGGAGGTCATCATTCAGCAACTTTCCGAAGATGACAAGGGGTCCTACACCGCCGAGCTCCAAGATGGAAAAGCCAAGAACCAGATCACCCTCGCCCTGGTGGATGACGGTCAGCCTGGTCCCGCTCCTCCCGGAAGCGCCCTCCCCACCAACTTGAACCCATCCTAACCGTGTACCCTCCCGAGAGGCTCTCGGCTCTAAACACGTCCCTGGTCTTCTGTCCACCCCAGTTCCCTTCGCTCTCTCCACTCATGCCATTTCCTCCCGGTGTATTCACAGATTTTGACAAGCTTCTGAGAAAGGCAGATGCAAAGAGAAGAGACTGGAAGAGAAAGCAGGGTAAGCCATTGATCAGTGCTGAAAAATACCAACCCGGGGTTGGGGATTTAGCTCAGCGGTAGAGCGCTTGCCTAGCAAGCGCAAGGCCCTGGGTTCGGTCCCCAGCTCTGAAAAAAAGAAAAAAGAAAAAAAAAAAAAAAATACCAACCCAGCCAGGGAGGCTCACCATGATCTGGTCAAGTCTCGCCTTGATTACAGAACAAAATTTCAATTTCCAAGCCCGAGGGCCGGCCAGTGCCTCCTTACAGTTCCCTTCCTTTAAGGAGCCCCCAGACCCCTTGCTCCCGCCACCGCAGTCCTTGCCCCCACCCGCAGTCTTGGTCTCCGGCCCAGCTGGTTTTCCTGTCTGGCCACCAGGTGGCGCCCTGGTTCAGCTTAAAGCGCATGACTGAGTTTGTTCTCTTTCCCCTTGCAGGTCCCTATTTCCAGGATCCTTTGACCTGGAAGGTCACAGAGGACTGCCACGTGCTTCTGACGTGCAAGGCAAGTCTACACCTCACCTCTAATGAGCCATCAGTCCAGTGAGGCGTGGCCTGTGACTTGTCCCCAAGCCCAGTACACAATCCCCCACACACTCACACACACACACACACACACACACACACACACACACATACACACACACACACAGTGTCTGTATGACTTGATTTCACCTTCCTCACAATCATCTATACCGTGCCGTCTCAGCTCAGCAAGGTCCTGGGCATTCATAGTTCCCTTAGGCCTCTGGGAACCCACAGCCCAAAGAGAATTACTAAAAACAACATACCTTATGCTCCGTCAGATACGTTCAGGAAGGCTATGCCCTATAGGGTACTTTAAGGAGGACTTCCTGGAGGAGGTAACATCTGACTTCATTAAGAGGCCTAAGTATTTACAAGAAAAACAGAGTCAAAGAGGTCAAGAGGCAGGAAGTGACATTAGCAAAAGTCAGGACCCAGAGGTCAGCACTTGAGACATAGTATAAGGAAGGGATCAGCTGGTTCTTGTGCACCAGGAGTTTCAATGGGCCATGTGAAAGGAACCTTGTCAAAGTATATGGGTTTTATTTTAAAACGAAGTCTTATGGAGGCCCCTCATGCCCTGTCCCCTTCAGGTAACCAACACGAAGAAGGAGACTCGCTTCCAGTGGCTCTTCCAGAAGAAAGAGGCGCCCCGTGGGCAGTACAGCCCGCAGACCGGAGATGGGAGTCTCTGCATTGAGGAGGTAAGTGCAGAGGGGGCTGGGGGTTCACCCTGCTCAACTGCCAACTGAATGTGCCAAGAGTGCTGGGCGGAGCCTGAGCAGAGCTGATCACGCAGGAGCGCCAGGGCCCAGTCAAGATAAGGCCAGGGGTTGGAGAGCTGGCTCAGGGCTCAGCGTTCGAGCCCTTGCTGCTGCCGACCGCAGTCTGTAGCTCCAGTTCGCCCTCTTCTGGCCTCCGTGGGCATTACAACCACATGATGCACAGACATGCAGACACTCGATCATACACGTAAAACTTTTAAAGACAATGTTTTTTAGAAGATAAATACTAGGACCTCGGAGTGTGGTTCAGCTGGTAGAGAGCTTGCTGAGGGAATGAAGTGTGGAAGCTATATAAGGTGTTTGAGGCCAGCCTAGGCTATGTGAGTCTTAAAAAATAAAATAAACATAAAACCCTAATGCCAGGCTTGGTAGCTCACTCCTTTAATCCTTGCACTGGAGAGGCAAAGGCAAGGAGAGCTCTGTGAGTTCGAGGCCAGCCTGGTCTATAAAGTGAGTTCCAGGACACCCAGTGTGCAGAGAAGCTCTGTCTTGAAAAACAACAATCAAAAAAAATATAATTAAATTAAAATTAAACAAACCAAACTAATTTATGCATTTTTAAAAAAACTCAAAATTAACATTAAAAATTGGGATATAAATATTTCAAAACATAAGCCCAATACTACAGATTACTGACTTTTTCCCATGTTGCAGGATCCAGGCCTGGTTCGGTTCCAGCATATGCAGCCTTGAGCTAGTCACTGACCCTCTCTGACCTTACTGTTGTTCTCTGTGAGCTCCCTGCCGTAGTCAGGGGTTGAGGACAGGAACGATGCCCCCATGAGGCAAGTCAGAGAAAAGCAGGCTCGGAGCTGGGTTCTTTCCTCAGAGGACTAAGACCTCCTAACCTTCCGCTTGCCACATACCCGTCTGCTGCTGACTTCCAGAGCCCCTGCTGGGTCCTGGGGATACTGGGTAGTTGTTCACAGGTTCTTACTAGGAAGGAAATGATAAGTCAAGGGTCTTCTCCCACATCTTGATTGGGACATGCTCCTCAAAAGGGATGTGACATTCAGTGGGTGCTTAATATTCATGGAGTCCTGGGGGGCAGGGCTTTCTGGCCTTCACAGTGTTAATACCTGGGTCCTTGAAGGACAGCAAGAAGACCAGAGCCACTTCATAGATGGGTAAACTGAGGCTCTGACACATGAAGCTCAAGGACATAAGATGAGAGTTGGGTCAGAAATCACTCCCTAGTGGGTGCAGCCATGTCTGTTCTACTAGGCTGAGGCATGCCTAGATTTCTGTCCACTCCAGGGCCTTGCTCGCTCCAGTATAACTGGGACTTTACGACCTTTGGTGGGTAAAAAAAAAAAAGTTTTAGAGGAAAACCTACCTCTGCCTTGGATCCTTCTACAGTGTCCCAAAGTCACTGTGTGGAAGTGGCCCAGGTGGGAGGGATCTTTAAGGATCCCTGAAGGAGTTGCCTTACGATAAGACGTCATTTCTGACCTCCGCTACTTGACCCAAAAGCTCAACCCTGGGCTGAGGCTGAGCTTAGTAGGTGCTTTGTGTAGCACATGAGATGGCCAAGGTTCCATCTTCAGTAAACATTTTCCAAACTGCAATCACGCTTTCAGTTCAGTGACTGCTGCTGCAGATTTGATTCAAGACTGCAAACACGTGCCAGAGGGACTCCCCGTTCTGAGCCAAGGAACGCACGCTTCCCTCTGGGGAAATACAGAGGGTCCTTGCGTTGGAGCCTCAGGGAGAGGAGAATGTTCATGTCCTGTACAGACAGGCTCTTCCTAGGCTCTACAGACCGAGCTGGGCTGCGCTCTAAGGAGTCTCCTGGAAAACCAGATGTGTTCATTTCTACCCTCAGTACACACACTCACAGACTCAGACACACATACTCATTCACAGCCACACATTCACTCATACACACTCATTCACACACTCACACACAACACTCAAAAACACATGCTCAGGGGTTGGGGATTTAGCTCAGTGGTAGAGTGCTTGCCTAGCAAGCGCAAGGCCCTGGGTTCGGTCCCCAGCTCCGAAAACAAACAAACAAACAAAAAAAAAAAACCACATGCTCACACACTCACTCATATATACTCACACACATATACGCAGTCACACACACTCATACAAACACTCACACACTCAACACACACATAAAAACACATACATTCATACAAACACTCACATACACTCACACATACATAACATACAAACAAACACACACATACACTTACACACATAGATTCACACATACACTCACATATGCAAACACTCACACATATACTTACACACAACTCGTACAAACACACACATACACTCATACACACATACAGTCATGCTCATACACTCACACACATACACTCATACACACATACAGTCACGTTCATACACACATACAGTCACGTTCATACACTCACACACACACTCACACACATACAGTCACACACACACTCTCACACACTCTCAGACACACATACACAATCAGTCACATACACTGAAACACTCACACACATACAGACACTCATATGCACTCACACAAATACACTTACACACACTCTCACACACATACACAATCAGACTCGCATGCATACACTCACACACATACAGTCACATACACACACACACACACACACGCACACTCACACACTCTCAGACACACATGCATACACTCCCTAGGCCCACCAACTCCAAAGCTGAGAGAGCCCACACAGGGTGGGGACCTGGCACCTCCTGACTTGCTGTCACCCCTCACACACACTGTCATCCTCTTCCACAGTTTTCCAAAGAAGACCAGGGACTCTACAGAGCAGTGGTTTCTGATGAGCGAGGGGAGGATGACACTGTGCTGGACCTTACAGGGGAAGGTAGGCGCCAGTGATGACAGGGAAGGGAGGAGGGCTGTGAGGAGCTCACACAGGAGCGAGAGATTGTGGTGTGACGTGTGGCCTAAGATGTGTGGGGTCGCATGCCACTTGGGGAAACTAAGGCACCAAGAGGTTAAGTGAGTTGCCCAAGGTTACACAGCTAGCCTCTGCAGGGATCTGATATGTGTGCTGTTATGGTATGCCACAGTTAATCCAGGCTTGAAGACCCTCCACCCACAGAGGGCCCTGGCTCTTCTGGAGGCTGGTTGACACAGCTCACAAGAAAATCAGAAGGAGCCAGGTAGTGGCGGAGGACATCTTTAATCCCATCACTCAGGAGGCAGAGACAGATGGATCTCTGCGTTTGAGGCCAGCCTGGTCTATACAGAAAGTTCCAGGTCAGCCAGAGCTACACAGAGGATAGATAGATAGATAGATAGATAGATAGATAGATAGATAGATAGATAGATAGATAGATAGATAGATATCAGATGGCATCATTTTACCTGATCCATCCATCCCTCAACACCCAAAAGCCCCTCCCACCCTCAAGTCATTCTCCAGTCTCCACCCTCAGAGAGGCTCTGAGCTTCCTCACCCTTCTCCAAAGCCACCATCACCACCACCCCTGGACATGCCTAAGGGAACCCACCCAGCTGACCATCTGTCTCTCTCCAGCCCTAGATGCTGTCCTCACTGAGCTGGGCAGGATTAGCGGTAAGTGAGCACGCCTTCCTCTTTGTCTTGGCCTGACGAGCCTCCGAGAACTCCCCCAACAGCCTTAGCTTCAGGCATGGGTCCAGCATCTGCCCTCGGAGAGCGGGGATGGAAGGCCCTTCCCCTCTCCCCACAGTAGAATGTTCCCTTCTTTCTTCTCTGGAGCTGCAGCAAGCAGACTGGCTCCAAAACTCCAAGGTCCTCCCGGGACACTCACCTTTCTCCTCTGCATCCTCAGCTCTCTCTGCAACTCCATTGAAAATCCAGGGGACAGAAGAGGGGATTCGGCTCTTCAGCAAGGTCAAATACTACAATGTGGACTATATGAAGACGGCTTGGTTCCACAAGTAGGTTGGCCGTGCCCTGGAGCCCTTGACAGTCGGAAGGTTCCAGTGCCTGTGCCTTTAGGATTCTCCTCTTCCTCTTCCTCCTCTTCCTCTTCCTCCTCCTCTTCCTCCTCCTCCTCCTCCTCCTCCTCCTCCTCCTCCTCCTCTTCCTCCTCCTCCTTACCACTACCTAGCCCTCTCACAGGTCCCAGTCCCAGGGTGAGCAGCAGGAAAGCTCTCCCACAGGTTCTGCCCTCAGGGATGAAAGGAACAAAAGAGGCATCCCTGGGGAAAACTGGGATGCTGGTGGTGGTAGGGCCATTTATCTGAGGTCTCCATGACAACGGAAGGATTATGGTACCTAGAGTGTATCTGGAAACCGAGGGAGGAAAGGATGTCGGAGTCAGGGAGAGCCAGTCATAGAGGGCTGTACACTTACAGGCCCCGTAGCCTCAACAGAGCCAAGTGTTCAGGCTAAGGAGGAGGCCAGGAGGCAGGTCCAGGAGAGAGAGCTGTGGGAGGGTCAGGGCAGGAAATCAGGAAGGTTTCTACAAAGATCCGGGCCAAGTCACCCCAGATAATCTGAGAATAGGATCTCCCCAGAGTCCCTCGTCACAAGCAAGCCTCCGCCTCGTGGAGCAGACATGGCTGCACCCATTCTATAGGGAAGCCATGGGAAACAACTTGGGAAATTTTGTGCAATGAGAGTGAGGGTCACAGGAAGCTTCAGAAAGATGGGGGTGGGGGGGCTTCTCCAGCCAGAGTTTCTGAGTCCCGTGACAATAGGCTTAGGGAACAGAACACTGGGGCATGGGGGTGGGCAGAAGCACCAGAAGGTTGGGATAAGAAAGCAGAGGAGTGACCCCCAAGAGCAGGGAGGTCACTGCCCTGAGAATGCCCTCCACCCATCGCTCCAGCCTGCAGGGCATACCACAGACATAGACCCAGCTTTTGTATGCAGACAGTCTGCCATGGGATTGGACAAAGGGAGGGAGGGGTGGCTGAATGCGGGATGGATGGATGGGTGGAGGGTCAGACGAGGAACGAAGCACTATACAATGAATGCATGCGTGGATCTACGGCAAGTGTCGGGTGGGTGGCCAGGGAGTCAGACCCCCAGTCTGTCCTAGCCCTTCTGTGCCTCTGCGATCAGAGACAAGCGTCTGGAGAGCGGCGATCGGGTACGGGCGGGCACCACCCTGGACGAGATTTGGCTCCACATCCTGGACCCCAAGGACTCAGATAAGGGTAAATACACCCTGGAGATCACTGCTGGGAAGGAAGTCTGTCAGCTCTCAGCAGACCTGTCTGGGCAAGGTGAGTCATCCTCTTGTCTGTCTCTCTGTCTGTCTGTCGAGAGCTCTGTCTAGACAATCCCAGGGGTTCAGGCACCATGGCAGGAGGATCTGGAGTTCAAGGTCGTGCTCAGCTACATAGTGAGTTTGAGACCAGCAGCTCAGACTCCCTAAAACCTTGTCTCACATCAGAGGGTGGAGAAGTGGCAAGAAGGTCCAGGAGTTAAAGGCCCTCGCTACTCGAAACTAATTCCCTGAGCTCATAGGAAACCAGAGGAAGAGAACCGACTTTGTGAAGTTGTTCTCCGACCTTTTTTAATTTAATTTTTTTCACTTATTCACTTTATATCCCACTCACTAACCCCTGTCTCCCCCTCCTACAATCCTTACCCCATCCCCTATCTCCTCTGAGCAGGCGGGGGGCCCCTCAAGATTTGCACTTCAAGTCTCTGCAATGCTAGGTGTATCCTTTCCCACTGAGGCCAGACAAGGCAGCCCCGCCTACATGAACACCAAGCTGCACATCTGCTACACACGTGCAGAGTGGGGGTAGGGATGGGGGGGTGAGGGTGCTAGGTCCAGCCGGTGTATGTCCTTCGGTTGGTGGTTCAGACTCTGAGAGCCCTCAATGGTCCAAGTTAGTTAGCCCTGTTGGTCTTCCTGTAGAGTTCCTGTCCCCTTTGGGACTGCAACCCTTACTCCTATTCTTCCATTAGAGTCCCCAAGCTCCATCCACTGTTTGCCTGTGGGTGTCTGTATCTCCCTGGGTCAGCTGCTGAGTGGAGCCTCTCAGAGGACACCATGCTCCTGTCTGCAAGCATAACAGAGTAGCATTAATAGTGTCAGGGATTGGTGTTTGCCCATGGGATGGGTCTCAAGTTGGAATGGTTATTGGCTGGCCATTCCCTCAGTCTCTGCCCCATCCCCTGTGCCTGCATTTCTTGTAGACAGGATAAATTTGGGGTTGAAACTTTTGTGGGTAGGTTGGTGTCCCTACTGCTCCATTAGGGTTCCTGCCTGGCTACAGGAGGTGGCCTCTTCAGGCTCCATATTGCCAGTGTAGTGAGTCACAGCTAAGGTCACCCCCGTTGATTCTTGGGCGCCTCCCTCCTCCCAGGTCTCTGTCCTTTCCTGGAGATGCCCCTCCCCCACCTCCTCACCCCTGTCAGTTGCAGATTTCCATTCATTCTCATGGCCTGCCCCTCCCCAAAAAATTAAAGGAAATTTTCGAAATGAGGTCAGACAGGGTGACACATGCCAGTAATCCTAACACATCGGAAGTGGAGGCAGGAGGATAGCAAGTTCAAAGTAGATCATCCTTGGCTACACAGTGGGAACTTGTCTCAAAAAGATACATAGAAAAGGTCTTTTGGGAGGCTCTCTGCCCCTCTGAACCTGGCACTGCGCTGTGAGAATCCCAGAGTGGGAGGAAATTGGCCACAGTCCCCTCTCAGCCCTGTTGTGTCTTCTGTGTCCTACAGCTTTTGATGACGCCCTGGCAGAGCACCAGAGACTGAAGTAAGTTTCTCCTCGTTTTCCTTGTGAGTCACAGGCCCCCTCGGGGTTAGAGCGACTGTTTTGGGGCCTCTACTGGGAGCACTAGAGTTTCTACCTTCCTTGCCTCACACAGGGAGAGAAGCTAACACTCTGTTCCCTTTTCTGTGTTTCAGGGCTTTGGCTGTCATCGAGAAGAGTGAGTCCCTGGTTGTCTTGTTCCTCGTGTTCCTGAGTCTAGGCTGGCTTCTCTAGAACCCCAACCTCCAGGCAGGCTCAGGGGACACCTGGGAGCTAGCTGTAAAGAGACAGATGGATAAGGAACCTAAGGACACCTGAAGTCAGTTGGACAGGCTGGTGCGGGTCCGGTGCCGAGCAGGTGCACGCGACCCTCGGCGGGAACCCAGTGGCGGAGAATGAGAGGAACGAGGCTGGTCTAGCCTTTGCAAGTGGGACATGGGAAGGGGGTGTCCTGGAACCTGAAGGCTTGCAGGGTTGGGGGAGGCGATGGTGGGTTTAACCCAGAATTAGCCTCAGGCATAAGGGATGTGACAGCTTCCAGAAAGCCACACCAATCCATTTTCAAATCTATTCCACTTATGAGCTCACCCCTGCCCCCAGCCAGCTTTGAACAGCCCAGTGTTAGGAGTATAGCTCTCAGGGCTTCCTGGCCCGGTGATGGAGGTTCAGTGAAGGACGGGGACGGCAGCAGCCGAGTCCCACGGCCTTACGGGCCTGACAAGGGAAGGACCTACTTAGCTATGAGCATCCAGGACACTGCAGGGCCATGAACACAGATATGCTGGTGCCTCTCCCTAGTGTCCCCAAGTGACACAAAGGACAAGCATTGGATATGTAACTGCAGTCGTGACAATCCTAGGTTCCAAGTGATCTTGCAGGGTCAGCCACCCTTGGAGGAGACAGCACAGCCAGCCAGCTTCACCTGTGCTCAGGCCAGAGGGACCCTCACACAACCACCTAGTTGTACACCCAATGCAAATGTTCCGTTCCATCCAGGACTTCCATAGAAAGAACTTAAACGACCACGTGTGGTTGCTGGGGCTTGAGAAACTGGAGTCGGGGAGGGAACTGGATCACCTCCTCAGCTGTGGAAAGCTAATACTAACTCCTGCCCACGACTGTGTCCATCCCGGGGACTTACGGGTCTGACTCAGGGTCCTTCTCCCTCACACTGGACAGCAGCTTCTGAACCAGGCTTTGTGCATAGCTAGGACACATGGTCTAGGCCGCCCTATAGCCTCTGATGCAGTCTCAGGGACGTGTTTGACTCCCTATATAGTAATTTATAGCCACACTGTCTTCCTGGGACTACCTCTTTGGACCAGAGTCAGGGTGTCCCAAAGGCTGCTGCTTTCCCTGACCCCCTCTTGGTGCCCCACCCCCACTATGAGTCAGGATTCATTAGTTCCGGTTCAGAGCAACTCACTCACCTTCTTGCTCTCGAGGACAGATGCTGGTCACTGTAATCCCTGGGTACCACTAGTGTTTCAATGGTAGAAACAGCTCACATATCGCGTCTTCCACCCATGGAGACAGGGAGCACAGGAGGAGATGCTGAGGGAGGAATTAGAAAGAAGCCTCCCTGATATTAACCCTCCACTCTGAGGAAAGTCGCTGGGCAGGAGGGCGGCGTCAGGACTCAACCACTCAGGACATTTCTTTCCATTCCAGATCGGGCTAAAGTGGTGAGGGGCTTGCCAGACGTGGCCACCATCATGGAAGATAAGGTACCACTCCTCCTGGCCCACAGCCAGCCATCCCATGCTTTTGTTCCGTCAAGGATCCCTTCCAGGGGGGTTGGGGATTTAGCTCAGTGGTAGAGCGCTTGCCTAGCAAGCGCAAGGCCCTGGGTTCGGTCCCCACCTCCGAAAAATAGAAAAGAAAAGAAAAAAAAAAAAAAGGATCCCTTCCAGGTCAAAATACAGTGGAGTGTGATGGATTCAAGAGCTAAAGATGGCAGGCTAGTCAGAGAGGTGGCCCTGCCACCGCTGGTCACGTGACTCAATGATGACATGTGTATCAAAGAAAACCACTGAGCCTGGAGTCAGACCCCTGTGCTCAACCTGGCTCTGTCCAGGTTATACAGGTTGGTGGGAGCCTGTGACTCCGGTTCCCACAAGAACTTAGATGACCCCTAAAAGCTGTGGTGTTTTCAGGAGTCTGTCTGCTGTTTGCTTTGTGCTAGTACAAGATGGTCCACGTATCCACTGATTTTGCCCCCGAGGCCAGCACTAGAACTAGGGTATTAATTCTAGTCCCGCCTGACAGCAGGGGAAACTGAGACCTAGAGTGGTTAAGGGAATAGTGAAAGCCACGCGACCTGACAGGCAGAGCTGAGGCTCGTACCCTAGCTGCTCAATTCCAGAGCCTGCGAGTTTAACCGTTGTGCCGTAGGCTGCCTTAGAGCTCACTCGAGAACTTCCAAGTTCAGTTCACAAGCCTCTGTGTGTAAGCAATACAATCTCAGGAGCTGAGGCGGTCCAGCAGATAAGAGCATTAGCTATGCTTTTTTTTCCTGGAGCTGAGGACCAAACCCAGGGCCTAAATTCCCAACCCCAGCATTAGCTATTCTTCCAGAGGACCCAGGTTCAATTCCCAGCACCCACATGGTGACCCACAAACATCTGTAGCTCCAGTTTGAGGGGATCCAGCACTCTCTTCTGGCCTCCACAGGCACTGCACATATGTCTTATACATATATGCATGCATGCATGCATACATACGTACATACATGTATACATACATGCATGCATACATGCATGCATGTATACCAAACATATGTACATACGTGCAGACAAACACTCAAACGCATTTTTATTCTTTGAGACAGGGTTTCTCTGTGTAGCCCTGGCTGCCCTAGGGCCTACTACTAGGCCATTACTAGAGAATTGTCTAAGATTCTACCAAGTAACTTTTTCTGTAAAACGTTGAGGGTTGGAGAAGGCGGGGTTAAAATAAAACATGTCTCCCTTTGCATGGTACAGTAGGACACACGGACATGGCTCGGTTGGTAAAGTGCTTGCCTAGCATGCACAAAGCCCTGTGTTCAACCTCCAGCACTGCATAAGCTGGCTGTGCCTGCATCCTAGCCCTTAGCATGTAGGGACAGGAAGACAGGAGTTCAAGGTCATCCTCAGCTACCTATCAAGTTCAACGCCAGTTTAGGATACATAAGACCTTGTTTTTAAAACATGCACACACACATACGCATGCACATACTAATGCATGCATGTGCACATACCCTTTGTGCAGAGCAGCCTGGACTAGTAGCCCTCCATGTGCATGCCAAGGTGAATGCCAAGTTCACGTTATAAGGATGTAAAATTGTTTTCTTCCCGTCCACCGAAACAGACCCTGTGCCTGACCTGCGTCATCTCAGGAGATCCGTCCCCTGAAATCTCTTGGCTAAAGAACGACCAGCCCGTCTCCTTCCTGGACCGATACCACATGGAGGTGAAGGGTACAGAGGTCACCATCACCATTGACAAGGTCACCAGCGAAGATAGCGGGCGCTATGGGATCTTTGTCAAGAACAAGTATGGTTCAGAGACAGGCCAGGTCACCATCAGCGTGTTCAAACATGGGGAGGAGCCCAAGGAGCTGAAGAAGTAATGAGAGTGTTGGGGGGCAGCCTGAGATCCACCCTACAGCAACCAGCAGGCCAGCCAAGGGGTCATAAGCTAGCACAGGCTATGGGGGTGGGACAGGGAAAGGGACAGGGACATGACAGACCCAGATCTAATACACCAAAGAGAAGCAAAGCTTGGGGCTGGAGAGATGGCTCAGCGGTTAAGAGCACCCGACTGCTCTTCCAGAGGTCATGAGTTCAATTCCCAGCAACCACATGGTGGCTCACAACCATCTGTAATGGGATCTGATGCCCTCTTCTGGTGTGTCTGAAGACAGCTACAGTGTACTTATATATAATAAATGAATAAATAAATCTAAAAAAAAGAAAAGAAAAGAAAAGCTTTTGCTGGGGTTCTCAGAGGACCCTGGAATGTGGGATGAACCCTGGCCTTAGAAATCAGAAGCTGGGGGGCTAGAGAGATGGCTCAGTGGTTAGAGCTCCGACTGCTCTTCCAGAGGTCCTGAGTTCAAATCCCAGCAACCACGTGGTGGCTCACAGCCATCTGTAATGAGATCTGATGCCCTCTTCTGGTGTGTCTGAAGACAGCTACAGTGTACTTATATATAATAAATAAATCTTAAAAAAAAAAAAAAGGGAAAGAAAGAAATCAGAAGCTGGGGTATAGAACTTAGTTTCCACAAAAGCTCTTCCCAAGCCTCGCCTTTCACATCCATCAAATGGGCATTCTTCGCCACTCCTCGGGGCTTTATGAAAACCTCTTGTCAGTCTCTACCGGTGGCCACAGAAGGAGGCACCTTTGCTCTGCAGGGGACAGTTGGCAAAACTAACAGAGTTTGGTTGTGACCACTGAAGTATTTGCTGACATTGAGTGGGTTAAGACCACAGTTGCTGGAGAGCACTGAGGCTCCCATGGCACAGGATCTATATTCTCTTTGAAAATAGGACTGTCACCTTTCTACATGTCCGTCACTCTTTGGAAGTATGACATACACAAGGCTGAGGATGGCCCCAAAGCTACCAAGATAAACATTACACAGAACGGGACCTGGGTGCAGGGGTCACCAGGGCAAGGCAGGAGGTAACGAAGTTCACTAAATGGGTGTAAGGAAAGTATCTTCATTGATCAGAGGAAGTGGGCAATGGCCGATCTGATTGGGAGATGCAGGGCTTTGCAAAGCCCTTCCACACGGGGCGGGGCAGTGTTGGGTCTTGAAAGCTGAATCCAGTTTGGCTGTGGAGATGAGAAGACATTTCAAGGAGCAGACATGGTGGGTGGTGAGGAAGAAAGGAGTCTGCCTAGGTGACCTGAGATGCTGGGCAGTGCAGTTGATGACCCTCAGGACTTCTTGGAACATGGAGCCTATGTGGCCGGTGACAGACACCTTGGCTGGCCTTACTCAGTGGATCTCAGTACACGACTGGACATTTCTCTGCCTTCCGATTTCCTCCAACAAGATGGGGAGGGGTTATAAGATTCTCACTATCTTTTGCCTAATCTTAGGTGATTTTGGAAATTACGAAGGAGGGAATAAACCATCTGTATTCTCATCGAGAGGCAGCATCTGTGGTCTCTGAAATGCCTTTGGAATTAAGGGGCAAGATGAACCATTCTTCAGCCCGGAAGCTGTCACCCAGTGGAGTATGGTGGGTCCTGGCAGCCCCCAGGGGCTTCAGTTCCTGGCTCCATGGTGATCAACAAGACCTCTGCTGAGGGGAGATGGGGGTGGGAGGAAAGTCCTGGTGAAAGTTTGGGGAGCCATCAGACCTTCTGATATTACTTTTTAATTCGTGTGTGTGCGCACATGGGCACGCCGTGGCACATGTGTGGAGGCAGAGGATGAATTATGGGAGTTGGTTCTCTCCTTCCATCATGCGAGTTCTGAGAGTCAGACTCGGGTCACCAGGCTTCAAGGACCAACTCACCTGCCAATACCTCTGGACTGCAAAATACCTTTCGGTCCACTAGCCATGGGTCTTGCAATATCCATTTACCTTTTCTAAGCCTCGGTTTTAAGGCGTCACATGCCTGTAGTCCCAGAACCTTAGAGGTGGAGACGGGAGAATCATGAGTTCAAGGTCATCCTCACCTCTGCAGTTCAAAACCAGCCTGAGCTACATAAGACATGTCTCAGAAATGTTTTTTTTTTTTCTTTTCTTTTTTTCGGAGCTGGGGACCGAACCCAGGGCTCTACCACTGAGCTAAATCCCCAACCCTCGGAAATGTTTTTTAATTAATCAATTTTAAAAGTAGTGAGCGAGGGACATTCCTCTGTGGGCAAACGTGATAACCTGAGTTGGATCCCACGTAAAAGCGGAAAGACAGAACCCACTCCACAGAGTTGCCCTTTGACCTCCCCATGTGCACACACCCACATGCACCATGCACACATGTACACATGCATAAATAACAATTAATAAATGAAATAGCGAAATGACTCTGGATAAAAGCACTTGCCTTCCACGCCTGACAACCTGGCTCAGTCCTGGGAGCCACGTGAAGAAGCCGGATGTCATCCCTGAACTTTTACATCAGCATGGGGGGGAGGGGCAGAGACAGGCGAATCTTCCAGAAGCAGCAGGCCAGATCACCTAGAGCTTGCAACATGGTACAGACGGGTATCCCTGCTGCGACAACAGATGTGGAAGGAGAGAACCAACTGCTCAAAGTTGCTATCTGACCTCAGGCGTGTGCCTCGTACACCACGCATCCCCTGCGGTACAATAATGGATGACTAAGCCGATAGACAGACACGAAAACACCACTATCAAAAGCAATTTCTAGGGCCCGTCCAGTGGAGACACTAAATCTTCGTTTAATTGTTAATTTTCCACAACTCGGTTCTCCTTTGCTTTTCCTTTCCCGTGAAAACGTCCTATGGAGAAAATTTTCCCTTCTGGCCCAGGCTCCTGTTCACAGACTCGAAATCTCTAAAAGGAATCTTTGCGGCTTCCGCGGGTTAGCGATTCTATTAGCCATCATGGAACGTGGTATGAGCGCCCCCTGTTGACGTGGTTTGGGTTTGCACTCTAGGAAGCCGATCCTAGGGAAAATGGGAGTGTCTTAAGCAGGTGACACAGACCAGTTTGGGAACAGAAGCCGGTCCCTCTGCTTGCTGCCTTAGAGTCTCTGCAGTACAGTAACCATAGGTGGGGAACTTTTTTAAAATTCTCGATCTGATCAATTCCAATATCCTGGTCATCCCTGAGCCTGACTCTTATATCTGTTCCCTCTCTAACGCGAGGTCAGCCTTTTAGACTGCCTTTGTGTTTTACTGTGGAAAGACAGATCAGACAAACAAGGTCAAAAATAGCTGTCAAAAATAATAAGCAGGCTTTTAATACTGAAGGAAGTGTCAAGGGTAGGGGAGGAGAAATATTATCCAGTGTGTGACTGGATCTGGGCAGTCTCATGTAGCCCAGGCTAGCCTTTACCTGGCTATGTAGCCAAGGATGACCTCTGTCATAACTTCCCAAGTATACCCAGTTTATGAAGTGCTGGGGATTGAACCGGGGACGTCATGAGTGCTAAGTAAGCACTGAGCTGCAGCTCTAGCCCTGAATCTCAAGCTGGGAGAGAACCTGTGTCCAGTCCCTGAGCTCACACACCGGCCCCCCTCATTGTTTCTCTCTCACTCCCCAAGGTAAGATTGGAAAACTACAGGGCTGGAATTAGGTGTCCTCACCTCAGCTGATTAGGACCTGGTGAAATGGCCTTCTAGAGTCAGGTTCTGACGGGACCAGAATGTCCTAATGTGTTTAAACAAACAAACAAAAACAAACAAACAAAACTGGTTACACTTTCCTCCTCCTATTGGAGTCAGATGGGATTTTTCTCAGCTCTTCACTGTGAGGACATGCCCTGGCTCCTTCAGGTAAAACTCACAAAAGTGGGGGAGCTTCCAAAGGGCAGGATCCCTCTGGCTTGGTAGACTGAGTCTCCCTTGAGTCATCTGTTGAAACTCCTATTTGGACCCCAGCACTAGTTCCTGAGTCCCTGTGAGGTTCTTGTGTTCACCTGTCCGTCTCTCTACCATTAGGGACAGCAACATGTCCTGTGACCTCAACTTCTCTGACAGATGCCTACGAGAGCAGTCTGTTAATTATTCTTAGAATGGAGTCACGACTTTTAACATTCTTATAGACTGGACAGCAGAGGCTCCCCTGCTTCAGGTCTGAAGAACACAGTTCTCTGTGTACAGCCCCCCACCCCTGTGGAGGCTGGAGAGCTGTCTGAGACTCTTTTCTGGTTGTGACCTGACAGACAAAAGCAGCTTAAAGTAGGAAGGGTCGATTCTAGCTCACATCTCAGGGGAATAGTTCATCGTGGCAAGGAAAGCAAGGCGGCAGGAAGTTGAAGCACCTGGTCACTTCCTACTTGCAGTGAGGCGCAGGGAGCGATGGATGAATGTATGTGCGCCAGGGCTTAGCAGGATCCCTTTTTTACAACACTGGTGCTCCTGCCTAGGGAATAGTGCCACCCACAGTGGGCAGGTCTTCCCAGTTGAGATAATCCTTTACAGACACTCTTGGGGGCCCATCTTCCAAGTCATTTTAGAGCTCACCCAGTTGACAATCAGTACTAGCCATCACGAGACCCCTGGAACCTTCCACTGTACTTTGACCTCTTGCACTTAGTCCTAAGGAGATCTGCAGTACCACAGGGACAGGACCCAAGTGAGGGGAGAGTCTCACTGAAGGCTATGAACCAACAACCTCCTGTGGGTTTTTTCTATCTCCAGTTTTTATATTCCTTGAACCTGGTATAAATGGCCCAATGAAGACAGACTGCCCAACTTTTTAACTCTTTATATCTAGCAGTTTGGAAGCCTGTCTATCCCCAACTCTCCTTTCCCAACCTGTTCCAAGACCCCCCTGACTCCTGCATGTTCCTTCCCATGTCTTGTGTTGGTATCAGGAATGGCTTTATGGCTGATTGCAGATCACCTCCGAACCCAGTGATGATGGTGGCATCACCCATAGAAAATGGAGAACTGCCCATCTGTTGCCATGGCAATGGCCATACCTTCCCAGCATCCATTTGGTTTACCTCCCACCTATACCTGCGAGTGGTTGTGTCACAGCCTAAATAAAAGGCAGACCCTTCCTGACCTTCACCCCTCCTTCTTCTCTCTCTTTTCCCTCTCTGTTTTCATCACCCCTTTTGCCCCCTTCCCCAACAATGAACCTCTCTCATGGGGAACTGCACTGGCCTGGTGTGGTCTGTCTGGACTCGAGCCTCAATTCTATCACAACATCTTGTTCCTTGGCTGATTCTAAACATCAGCCTCTCCTACTGTACTTTGTCTAACTTCTGGGAATAGCTCAGATCCTGACGGCTGGGTAGTCTGGCTCTTGATCTCCTGCGTGGAGCACTGTAAAACAGGAAACTTGACTCTTCCCTGACAGCATCCATTAACACCACATAGGCAAAAAAATTTTTCAGAATACTCTCAGCATGCTAGTCTTTCAAAAAGCCCAGGTCAGAAGTGCAGGCTGGAGAGAGCAGAGGCAGCCAGCAGGGTCCCCTCATTAACACATTAGCTACCTTTCCCTACACTAACTATGCCGCCCTTCACAGAGTAAGCGGGCGTGCAGTTCTTGGCCCAGAGCATCCAAGCATTTGACAGGAAGAGCACCAGGTAAAGCAGCCTGACAGGAAGCGGCAGGCCTGTGTGATAATTACTGCCAGGCCTCTGCTGAGGCTCCAGTTGCCCACCCCCCTTGTTAATTAACGGGTAAAAATTCCAAATAGCTTTAAGCAACAATGTGAGTGACATTTTCACACCAAAAACAGTTTCTAAACCCACACTCCTCGGATGTCTGCCGCGAGGGGAAACCAGACACTGGATTTTCAGTATTTGAGAAAATGGTACCGCAAAGCTGGAGACCGTTCAGCAGAGGGTAAGGGTAAAACAAATCACACAGCCAGGAGGAATGTGCCCCGCCCCTCCAACCACCCAGCGATCCACCAGCCCTTTTCCAATGACCTGTCCTATACTAGCCGACCTACAGAGAAAGAAACTCTGCGGCCTTTTCTTTCCCAGTGAGGACTGTTCACAAAGAAATTAGTCTCCGGGTTTTCGCTTTAAACGCTCTGGTGTACAAAAATTCAGAAGTTAGGAAAACAGTGATGTTTCTTAGGAAGGCTGAGGTAGAAGAGTTTCTGTGAGAGTAGGAATAGAGTGAGCAACTTCCGGGCCAGGTAACAGAGAAACCCTGCCTCAAAAAGCACACACACATGTGTGTGTGTGTGTGTGTGTGTGTGTGTGTGTGTGTGTGTGTGTGTGTGTGTTTTGAGGCAGGGTTTCTCTGTGTAGCCCTAGCTGTCCTCTGTGTAGACCAGGCTGGCCTCGAATACATAAGAGATCCGCCTGCCCCTGCCTCCCCAGTGCTGCCAACACCGCCTGGCAACGGTGCTGATTCTTAAAGCCCAGTGAGTGATAGGAAGCTAGAATTCTCCGTTTTGCTTTTTGTTTATGGTCAACATTTTTTTCATAGTAAATTTAAGGAACCCCAGGAAAAAAGAAACTCTCAACTAGAGTCCTATTACTTGTACCTAGTGGTCATTTTAGGGCAGTGGTTCTCAACCTTTCTAATGCTACACCCCCGTAATACGGTTCCTCATGTGTGGTGACCCCCAACCATAAAGTTATTTCGTTGCTACTTCATAACTGTAATTTGCTGCTGTTATGAATTGTAATGTAAATATCTGATTTTCAGGATATCTAGTTAGCAATCCCAAAGGGGTCTGGACCCACAGGTTGAAAACCGCTGTTTTCAGATATTGACTTTGGGCATGAGTGCAGACTTCCTCTCTTGTGATTTATATAGCCTGTTCTTTTTCAATTGTCCTAACTATACTTAGCAAATGGCGTATCAGAAATACTTCCCTGGGGGCTGGGGATTTAGCTCAGTGGTAGAGCGCTTACCTAGGAAGCGCAAGGCCCTGGGTTCGGTCCCCAGCTCCAAAAAAAAAAAAAAAAAAGAAATACTTCCCTGGCCACTGAGATGGCTCAAAAGGTAAATGACCTTGCAGCACACTCCCCACAGTGACTCTTCCTGAACAAGTAATGCACAGTCTCCCAGCTGACTGTGATGTGTCCGTCCCCTGCCCTCCGTCATAGCTGGATCACAGTTGGGAGTGGAAGTGGTGAGTTTGGGCTGGAACCCGCACACCAAGGCTCTCAGAGTCTGCAGGCACCAGATCATGTTCTTGCAGGGCTGCCTCAATCGGAAAGGGCCTGAATCCTGAATCCTCCTGTCTGACAGATTTTACTTTGTTTTGTGATTTTAAACAGTAAAATCCCTGGCTTTTAGCAAGTTATTTAACATGACTTCTTGTAAAATATCTTTTTTTTTTTTTTGGTTCTTTTTTTTCGGAGCTGGGGACCAAACCCAGGGCCTTGCGCTTCCTAGGTAAGCGCTCTACCACTGAGCTAAATCCCCAGCCCCGTAAAATATCTTTTTATGCTGGAGAGATGGCTCAGTGGTTAAGAGTACTGACTGCTCTTCCAGAGGTCCTGAGTTCAATTCCCAGCAACCACATGGTGGCTCACAACCATCTGTAATGGGATCTGATGCCCTCTTCTGGTGTGTCTGAAGACAGCTGCAGTGTAGTCGTATAAAATATCTTTTTACATTTGTTTATCTTACATTTTACTTATCTATATATTGTGAGGCATGTGCGTACGTGTTTGAACGAGGATGTACGTTTGAAGGTCAGAGGTCAGTCTGGGAGTTGTCTTTCTCAATGGTGTTCTACTTTACTTTTTGGTTCTTCTTTTTTTTTTTTTCCTTCGGAGCTGGGGACCGAACCCAGGGCCTTGCGCTTCCTAGGCAAGCGCTCTACCACTGAGCTAAATCCCCAACCCCTCTACTTTACTTTTTGAGACAGGGTCTCTTGATGAACCTGGAACTCACCACTTCCACTACCACACTGTCCAGCAAGCCGCAGAGATCGTCCCGTCTCTGTTTTTCCCAATGCTGAGACTATGGGTCTAAGCCACAGTGTCCAGTTTCATTACGTCGGTTCTGGGGATCTGAACCTGGTTCCTCAGGCTTGCAAAGCAAGCACTTTATCCACCAAGCCATTTCCCCAGCCTCTGAGCCAGATTTTTAAAGAACAAGAAATGGTTTTCCCCCTTAGGAAAACTATTCACGAGCAACTGAACTGGGACATAATTAGGTTACTTTTTTACGTAATTATCTGTTCCAGAGCAAACCTCAGCCTGCATATCCCTGCATGCACAGCTAATTAAATGTAATTAATGCTGATCTGAAGGGCACTTACAGCTTAAGGGCAAGGAAGCAGGCTCTAATTGCTAACCTTGCATTTTTTTCTCCTCCTACTAGATATAACTTTTGGCCACTTGAGTCCTTTGTTTATGTCAATGGGAAGTTTAAATTGTGGCTAATTAGGTAGTTAACTAACGGATTGCTCTGTGCCTATCAGCTAGCACATGGCTTACCTTAGTAACAGATTGATTTGCAGAGGCTAAATTTTGTAGAATTCTGTGATTTCTATTGAGAATTTTTTTCAATTATGTGTTCCGGTGTGTGTCTGTGTGGGGGTGTATGCACACTCATGCAGGTGCTTGCTGTGGCCAGAAGAGGGCGCCACATTCACTAGAGCTGGAGCATTATGGGCGGTTGTGAGCCGCTGACATCGGTGCTAAAATCAGACTCCCATCTTCTGCAAGAGCTACAAGAGCTTCTATCTGCTGAGTCATCTCTGCACCGCCTTGGGGGTTTTATTAACAGACGAGGAAAGTGCAGACTCAGATTTGTGTGTATTTAGTCCTATCAGCCTACTTCTCCTTACATTCAAACATAGAAGCCCATGGACACCACCACCTCACATTGTGTCAAATGGTCCATTGATTTTTGGATGTAGGCATTTATGTGCTATAGAAAAGTAGAGTGCTATTTGCAGACGACATGATAGTATATTTAAGTGATCCCAAAAGTTCCACCAGAGAACTACTAAAGCTGATAAACAACTTCAGCAAAGTGGCTGGGTATAAAATTAACTCAAATAAATCAGTTGCCTTCCTCTATACAAAAGAGAAACAAGCCGAGAAAGAAATTAGGGAAACGACACCCTTCATAATAGACCCAAATAATATAAAGTACCTCGGTGTGACTTTAACCAAGCAAGTAAAAGATCTGTACAATAAGAACTTCAAGACACTGAGGAAAGAAATTGAAGAAGACCTCAGAAGATGGAAAGATCTCCCATGCTCATGGATTGGCAGGATTAATATAGTAAAAATGGCCATTTTACCAAAAGCAATCTACAGATTCAATGCAATCCCCATCAAAATACCAATCCAATTCTTCAAAGAGTTAGACAGAACAATTTGCAAATTCATCTGGAATAACAAAAAACCCAGGATAGCTAAAGCTATCCTCAACAATAAGAGGACTTCAGGGGGAATCACTATCCCTGAACTCAAGCAGTATTACAGAGCAATAGTGATAAAAACTGCATGGTATTGGTACAGAGACAGACAGATAGACCAATGGAATAGAATTGAAGACCCAGAAATGAACCCACACACCTATGGTCACTTGATTTTTGACAAAGGAGCCAAAACCATCCAATGGAAAAAAGATAGCATTTTCAGCAAATGGTGCTGGTTCAACTGGAGGGCAACATGTAGAAGAATGCAGATCGATCCATGCTTATCACCCTGTACAAAGCTTAAGTCCAAGTGGATCAAGGACCTCCACATCAAACCAGACACACTCAAACTAATAGAAGAAAAACTAGGGAAGCATCTGGAACACATGGGCACTGGAAAAAATTTCCTGAACAAAACACCAATGGCTTATGCTCTAAGATCAAGAATCGACAAATGGGATTTCATAAAACTGCAAAGCTTCTGTAAGGCAAAGGACACTGTGGTTAGGACAAAACGGCAACCAACAGATTGGGAAAAGATCTTTACCAATCCTATAACAGATAGAGGCCTTATATCCAAAATATACAAAGAACTCAAGAAGTTAGACCGCAGGGAAACAAATAACCCTATTAAAAAATGGGGTTCAGAGCTAAACAAAGAATTCACAGCTGAGGAATGCCGAATGGCTGAGAAACACCTAAAGAAATGTTCAACATCTTTAGTCATAAGGGAAATGCAAATCAAAACAACCCTGAGATTTCACCTCACACCAGTGAGAATGGCTAAGATCAAAAACTCAGGTGACAGCAGATGCTGGCGAGGATGTGGAGAAAGAGGAACACTCCTCCATTGTTGGTGGGATTGCAGACTGGTAAAACCATTCTGGAAATCAGTCTGGAGGTTCCTCAGAAAATTGGACATTGAACTGCCTGAGGGTCCAGCCATACCTCTCTTGGGCATATACCCAAAAGATGCCTCAACATATAAAAGAGACACGTGCTCCACTATGTTCATCGCAGCCTTATTTATAATAGCCAGAAACTGGAAAGAACCCAGATGCCCTTCAACAGAGGAATGGATACAGAAAATGTGGTACATCTACACAATGGAATATTACTCAGCTATCAAAAACAACGAGTTTATGAAATTCGTAGGCAAATGGTTGGAACTGGAAAATATCATCCTGAGTGAGCTAACCCACTCACAGAAAGACATACATGGTATGCACTCATTGATAAGTGGCTATTAGCCCAAATGCTTGAATTACCCTAGATCCCTAGAACAAAGGAAACTCAAGACGGATGATCAAAATGTGAATGCTTCACTCCTTCTTTAAATGAGGAAAAAGAATACCCTTGGCAGGGAAGGGAGAGGCAAAGATTAAAACAGAGACTGAAGGAACACCCATTCAGAGCCTGCCCCACAGGTGGCCCATACATATACAGCCACCCAATTAGACAAGATGGATGAAGCAAAGAAGTGCAGACCGACAGGAGCCGGATGTAGATCGCTCCTGAGAGACACAGCCAGAATACAGCAAATACAGAGGTGAATGCCAGCAGCAAACCACTGAACTGAGAATAGGTCCCCCGTTGAAGGAATCAGAGAAAGAACTGGAAGAGCTTGAAGGTGCTCGAGACCCCAAAAGTACAACAATGTCAAGCAACCAGAGCTTCCAGGGACTAAGCCACTACCTAAAGACTATACATGGACTGACCCTGGACTCTGTCCCCATAGGTAGCAATGAATATCCTAGTAAGAGCACCAGTGGAAGGGGAAGCCCTGGGTCCTGCTAAGACTGAACCCCCAGTGAACTAGACTATGCGGGGAGGGTGGCAATGGGGGGAGGTTTGGGAGGGGAACACCCATAAGGAAGGGGAGGGGGGAGGGTGATGTTTGTCCGGAAACCGGGAAAGGGAATAACACTTGAAATGTATATAAGAAATACTCAAGTTAATAAAAAAAAAAAAAAGAAAAGAAAAGAAAAGTAGAGTGCTGCTTTGATTTTCTGAGACAGGTTCTTACATAGATGTAGCTCAGGCTAGCCTCCAGTGAAATGTGTAGCCGAGATGAACCTCCATTCATGAGCTCTACGATTTCACCACCCAAACACTGTGGTTATGGGGAGACACCTCCACATCCAGATCTTGGTGTTGGTGTCCTGGAACTCAAGGTGATCCACCCCTGCCCCCTCCTCAGTGCCACAGTTTCCCCCCAGTGCTATGAAATCAGTAACCTGGTGGCAGGTCTAGCTAATTTCCTCTTTTTCGATTAGACTCTGGATGGATTGAGGGCAGATGCAGAGTCCCCCTGACTGACTGACTGACACTTTGTGTCTTTACCATTCCAGAGTCCTTCTCACCCTGACACTGGTGTCCTTCCCACCCCGGGAAAATTGCAGAATGTAAAAAAAAAAAAAAAAAGGAAAGGAAAAAAATCTTTGTTGACAGCAGAGAAGGGGGTGGAGGGCAGAGGCTCAAAAGCAGTTATCAGCTGCAGGAATTTGGCCAAAGGTTCACTGAGGTATGACATAGTTATCCTCGGGCCTCATGCTAGGCCTCATGCTGGAGCTCCGGCGACTCTGCCTGGGCCAAGCCTCTGGACACTGTGGAAGGCCACTGTTGTAATGCACACTCAGTCCATACCAAGAATGGGCCCTGAGGGTCTGCTGCTGACAGCTGTTTGCTTGTGGGAGGGAGATAACCGCAGCTGACTACAGAAAGGTCAACTCCACTCCAAGTGTCTTGGTTATTTGTCTCTCTGCTGTGAACAAAGACCTTAAGTAGCCACTAAGGAAGAAAAGGTTTCTTCCTCTTTGCCCTTCCAGGACACAATCTATCCTGGCAGAGGTGGAGGGGCAGGACCAGGAGACAGGTACAGTCAGAAGCAGAGTTCCCAGGACACTGGTGCTAAGCTGAATCCTTTTTATTCAGAGTGAGACGCCAGACTATGGGATGGTGCCGCCCACATTCAGAATGGGACTTCCTACCTCCAGTAATCCAGTGTAGAACCCTCTCACCGACACACCCAGGGCGATGTCTGCTAGATGATTCTGAAGCCAGTCATCCAGATTAACACCTAGCGACACACTCAAAATGGTGAGCAGGAAGCTGAATGTACTCACATACCAACACGTGGAGCTGTGTTGTTCATAACAGCCAGAAAGAGGAAGTATTCCAGTGTCTGTTCTGTCAACAGATGACTCACGTGAAATCCATCCACCCATCCATCCATCCACCCACCCATCCACCCATACAACTGGATATATTTTTTAAGATTTATTTATTTATTATATATAAGTACACTGTCGCTGTCTTCAGTCACACCATAAGAGGGCATCAAATCCCATTACAGATGGTTGTGAGCCACCATGTGGGGCTGGGAATTGAACTCAGGACCTCTGGAAGAGCAGTCAGTGCTCTTAACCACTGAGCCATCTCTCCAGGCCCATACAGTTGAATATTAGTGGGCCTTTAAAAGGGGTGAAATTCTAACACATTATACAACAGGGATAAGCCTTAGAAGGCAGAAGACACAAAAGGAACCACACAGTATGATTCTCCTTAAATCAGGAACCCAGAATAGGCAAATTCAAATGGAAAGTGGGACGGAGGTAATTACCAGAGCCTCTGGGGGGTGGGGGGGGGGGGAGTCTGAGAAGTTATTGTGTGGGTCTAAAGTTTCTGCTTGAGAACATTTTCCATGAGTAGACAGTGATGTGACTGCAAAACACCTTAAAACAACTAAATCAGGTAAACTTTATGTTGTGTGTATTTTACCAATATTTAAAAAAAATCAATGGAAACCAGGGTTGAACCCTGGTGACTCTGAAGTCTGTGACATACTGTGAAGGGGTGAGGAAACAGAGGCCTCAGGCCATGTTGTCTACACTGGGCTCGGAGAAGGCTGCATTCTGGACTGAGATTTGAAACATGAGAGAGAATCAGCCATGAGGAGAATGTCTAAAGGCAGGAAGCCACAGGAACGCTGTCCAGGGCACCAGCCAGCAGGAGCCTCTGAGCTCCAGAGGTCATACCGGATGGCCAGCCACTGGAAAAGTCCCAAATCAGGATGCCCTGGGGACCAGACTGCAGAGAGGCCATGTGTAAGAGCTAGGAGACAGTTACGCTACTGCCAGGCCAAGATGGCTTAGCACTTAAGAGCACTTGTTCCTCTGTCATGAGGATGGGAGTTCGAATCCCAGCATCTACCTTAGGAGTCTCACAAAGGGGCTGCAACCCCAGCTGCTTAGGCTCTGATACCCACTCCAGGCTTCCACGGGCGCTCGCAGCACACACATTTTTTTTTTTTTTTTGGTTCTTTTTTTCGGAGCTGGGGACCGAACCCAGGGCCTTGCGCTTAACACACATTTTTTAAAAGGGGATCTGGAGAGGTGGCTCAGAGGTTGAGTACATAGTGTCCTTACAGAGGACCCGAGCTAAGTCCCCAGCAGCCACATCTGGTGGGTCGCATGCACCTATAACTCCAGCTCCAGGAGATCTGGTGCCCTCTTCTGGACTCTGCAGGAAACTGCACTCACACATGCACATTCCAACACATACAGGTCATACCTTAAAACAAAAACAAGAGGTATGCCACCAGCCAGACTTCCTTCACCCAATCTCTTTATGGTTTCCTTAATCTCCTCCTCCTCCTCCTCCTCCTCCTCCTCTTCCTCCTCTTCTTCCTCCCTCTTTTTTCTTTCGAGACAGGATCTCTCTACATTGCCCTGACTGTCCTGGAACTCACCACGTAGACCATGCCAGCTTTGAACACACAAAGATCTAGCTGCCTCTGCCTCCTGATTACTGGAATTAAAGGCGTGTGCTACCATGTTCCGCTAAACACACAGTTTCTCAAATGTGGGTCATGACCTGACAGGAACTTCTGTGACCGAATATGGGGACCTTGGAAAGTATGGCAACCACAGAAGTTTTTTGATCCCTCGACCACAAACAAGTGAATAATTCAAACATAATGAACCCAAGGTGTTTCTGATGGCCTTCACACTGCCATGTCGTACCGTGAGACTTCATTGCAACCTTGGTTGCAAACATTCAACACGGGCACTTCAATTTGCCCTTGGCCACACACCACACAGCAGCCACGAATTCTGCCTGAGACATGGCCGCTGAGATTCGAGACTGTTGTGTGTAACGACCTGCGGGATACGTACTAAGTTCTCTGCTCTTTGGGAAACATAATGACTTAAAGGCAGAAAATAATGACTTTTCATACTTCCCTGCCATCACTTCCTCAGCATGGTATCAACTTAGTAGATCTTTGCGTCTCAGCCCTATTGACTTGGGTCCCGGAACCCTGACGGGAAAGCAAGGGAATGAAGAAATGTGTGGTATGGCTGGGGTCAGATGGGGATGGCTACCTCCTCAGTCCAGAACCTCCATGTGCTTATGAAGTACAGCCCAGAGTGAGGGCTTGGCTAATCTCAGGAGCAGGTCTCTGTAGGGGAGCCGTCTCGGGGTGTAAATCCGGGAGTGGGAAGCTGCAGTTGCTAGTCTTGGCACACAGTGGTCAACAGCCTTTATACAGAATCCCAAAGAGAGCTTGGCCATCCCGGCTGAGCCTCACCCAGAGAAGGCTTAGCCACTGTGGGCCTGAAGCATTGGGGTCCTCAACACCGTCATGCCAACAACACACTTTCAAGTTCGCTCTGGACTTCACCCATTCAGAGCTTCCTCTATTTCTGACATCTTTGGATTAAACTGTTCAAGAATGCTTGATTTTTAAAATGGCCGTTACTGCCAGGCGTGGTAGTATATAGCTATAACCCAAGGAGGCTGAGGCAGGGGAATCAGGAGTTTAAAGTCATCCTCTACTGCACTATGATTTCAAGGCCAAGCTGAGCTGTGTGAGACCCTGCCTCAGAATTAAATAAATGGGTCCGTGAGTAAAAGCACCTGCTTCCCAGCGTGAAGACCTGTGTTCAGATCTCCAGCACCCTCACTGGACTCATGAGGTTTCCTGGTGGCCAGTCTAGCTGGAGCCTCGGTGAGAGATACTATCACAAGGAAGTAAGGCAGAGAAATGACAGAGCAAAGACCAGAGGGGGGTATCCTCCTCTGGCCCAGTGTGTGTGTGTGTGTGTGTGTGTGTGTGTGTGTGTGTGTGTCGTACACACACACACACACACACACACACAACCACATCACCGGGTGGACCAAAATGTGGTTTACTGTAGAGTGTTTGCCTAGCACACATAGGGCCCTAATACTAGTTACCCTCAGCAGCACACATACGCGCCATTTAAAAAAAGAAATCTGACTGGATGTGGTGGGCCACACTTTTTTTTTTTCCAGAGCTGGGGACCGAACCCAGGGCCTTGCACTTGTTAGGTAAGCGCTCTACCACTGAGCTAAATCCCCAACCCCTGTGGGCCACACTTTTAATCCCAGCACTCAGAAGGCAGAGGCAGGCAGATCTCTGAGTTTGAGGCCAGCCTGGTCTACACAGCAAGTTCCAGGGCTACACAGAAAAATCCCGTCTTGGGCTGGAGAGATGGCTCAGTGGTTAAGAACATTGATTGCTCTTTCACAGGTCCTGAGCTCAATTCCCAGCAGCCACATGGTGGCTCACAACCATGTGTAATGGGATCTGATGCCCTCTTCTGGTGTGTCTGAAGACAGCTACAATGTACTCATATAAATAAATAAATACTAAAAAAAAGAAAGAAAGAAAGAAAAAAAGAAAGAAAGAAAGAAACTCCATCTTGACGAACTAAAAATATAAAAAATAAAAAATAAATTTTAAAAACCTGCTTTAGCGAGCTCTTTATGTATCAAAGTGAAGCCAAATGCAGGGGGGCCGTGATGTCCCTTCCCTCAGACTTTCTCACCCACATTACAGAGTGCAAATTCAAAGACTGAGAAAAACAGGCAGATTTCCGAGCTCTGCTCACACCAGAATTCATCCCTCATTTGCCCTGCTAGTGAAAACTATTTCAGACCTGAAGACAACATCCTTGAAAACTTCTCTGGAGAATGTGCAGAGATCACCATGGCAACCTGTCCCGGGCCCTGCCTGGCAGGGCTCCAAGGCACACAAATAACGCCACTGGAATGTGGTGCAGGGCTCCGGGTGGGGTGACTAGAAAAGCTGCCAATTTTCCATGAAAACCACCGGTGAGAAGCCTCAGCCTCAGGAAGGTGTCAGTAGAGAGGGCTGGGTTCTCTCTGAGCACCAAGGGACAGGCTGTGCGCAAGCATGCGCAGAAGCACACTCACCGGCCTCCTTTGGGGCAGGGCTGCCTGAAATGAACCGGCTTCAGTTTTGTGCAGCTCAAGGGCACAAGGGCAGTGCCCTTGTCTTGTACGCACAAGGCCCTGGGTGCCATCCGCAGCACACTCGTGGATCCCGGATAAGGAGAAAGGGGGAGAGAACTCCGGTGCCTGCCTCACAGCTCTCCTTCTACTAGGAAGCTTCCACATGCCCACTTCCCCACCTCCAAGTCTGTGCCCCATCACCTTAAGCAAAATTGCAGCTTCCAGCTTCACCGCAGGCTTGGTATGCTGGCTAGCGTTTTGTTACTTTGATACAAGCTAGCATCTAGGGAACCTCAAATGAGAAAATTACCTTCATCAGACTGACCTGTAGGCAAGTCTGTGGGACGTTTTCTTGATTGGTGATTGACACGGGAGGACCCAGCACTGTGGGGCAGAGCCATCCCGGGGCAGGTGGTCTGGCTTGTCTAAGAAAGGCTGCTGGGAACACCAGTAAGCGATATCCCTCCATGGCCTCTGTTTCGGTTCTGTCTCCTGGTCCCTCCCCAGACTTTCCTCGATTATGAACGGTGACCAAATAGACCGTTTACTTATGCTGCTTTTGGTCTTGGTGTTTATCGTAGCAGGAGAACGCGCACCAAGACACATCATCTCTGCCTTGTTTTGCCCCCCACACTCAACAGCCCCTGACAGCCCCTGTATTGGCTTCTTCTTGTGTGCTACCCAGCTGCCCTCAGCTCCAGGCTGGGGGTTTTGTCCATTTCATCCATGTTCCATCTCTGCCACCTAGAACAGCCCCGGAGGACACATAGTAGGTACACAGGGAGCATCATCGGGTGAATACCTGGGGTTTCTCTGACTGCCGGTTCTACCTACAGGTTAACGTGAACACCGAAGAGGGGTTGTGAGTTAAGGACCCCCCTTTGGCTTCTGCCCTAGTGCCGTTTCCCAACAAAGCCAGCCTATGGGGACAACTGATCACGAGCAGACCCCAGTTGTCTCTCCTTAGCTCACATTCGAGAGTGACTCTCAGGGGACCGAAGATGCAGACTGAAGGCACTTGCTTACTGTACACAAGGCTCTGGGTTCCATTCCCCAAACGAATGACTTTTATGACATTCTACCTGATATTTAGGTGCAGAATGACAGGGACATAAATCAGAGATTCCACACTGAGAGAGATCTCCTGACTCCGTATTTATTAAGACACCGAGAGGTTCTTTTTTTTTTTTTTTTTTTTTTTTCCCATTGATAGATGCAAGGTCTTCCAAAGAACAAAGGAAAAACAAGGTCACATGGCATTCAGCTGTGATCTCGGCCTTGGGAGTTGGGGGAGGCAGGGAGTGGAGACAGTCCTGTTCCATATATTGGAGGGCATCCTGAGCTACAGAATGAGACCTCTCAAGAAACAGTGGAGCCAAAGTTACGAGGGATTGCTCAGATGGTAGAGTGCTCACCGGAGAAGCACAAGGACCTGAGTTTGGTTCCAGAACCTGCATTAAAGAAGTTGGGAGTGAGTCAGCTCACACTTGTAATCCCAGTGCCGGAGCTGAAGACAAGTGAACCCCTGGGGCTCAATAGCCAGCCTAGTCTAATGTGTTAGCCTTGGGTCCTAGTGAGAGAAGCTGTCTCCAAAAAGAAGGTGGATTGCTCCTGAGAAACAATAGGAAAGGTTGACTTGTGGCTTTCACATGCACACAAGCACAGGCATGTACACACAAATGAACATACACACATACATGTACATGTATGAACATACACTGTAGTTGGTTTTTTGTTAACACAATATAGAATTGCTTGGAAATAGAATCTCAATGAAAGATTATTTAGGTTGGTTTTGTTGAACATTATCTGTGTTGGGTTCTCTTTAATATGCTAATGGAGCTGGGAAGAGATGCCCACTGTGGGTAGCACATTCCCTAGGCAGGGGACTCTGGATTTTATGAATGGAGAAAGCAAGCTGAGCACTGGCACGAAAGCATTCATTCATTGTTGTCTGCTCTAGGCTGTGAATGTGATCTGACTGGTTCCTCCGTGGTTTTTTTTTTTTTTCGGAGCTGGGGACCGAACCCATAGGCAATCGCTCTACCACTGAACCAAATCCCCAACCCACCGTTCCTCCGTGTTCTTGATGCCTTCATTTCCCCACAAGGGTGCCTTGTAGCCTGGAACTGAGCATTAAGGCCTAACTGGAATGTTAAGGCCTAGGTAACAGTTACCTGGCTAGCCTGCTATTGTAAGGAAACTTTCTCATATGTTTCTGCAGTTACTAAGAAACTTCGTAATGCCAAGATTGATTGCATAGTCTGTTACATTCTGTGCCCTTGGGAACCAGTCATGACAAAAGTCAACAGAACTGCTTTGTATATTTACCCACAATAATCTTGGATCCAAGTCAACCACCCCACAGCGCTTCCTGCACCTATGTATAAGCGTTTATGGTATAAGCTGCTCCTGAGATGGACCCTAACATAATAGAGACACCTGCCCCAGTAATAAATAACTATTTGGAATAAGACTTCCATTTTGAGTAGTGGTCCAGTAAAATTTAAGTTCTACTTGGCAGGAAGAGGCATGTACGTGGGTAACTGATATCCTGGTTGGCAAGTTAGGACATGAATATTAGACAAGGCAAGTCCCCTGCCACAGTCGAATACCCCAACCAATGGGAGCAGGGTAAGTCTACAACAGAGACATTGTCTTAGTTGTGGTTTTACTGCTGGGAGCAGACACCATGGCCAAGGCAACTCTTATAAGGACAACATTTAATTGGGGCTGGCTTACAGGTTCAGAGGTTCAGTCCATTAGCATCAAGGCAGGAACATGGCAGTGTCCAGGCAGGCATGGTGCAGGAGGAGCTGAGAGTTCTACATCTTCATCTGAAGGCTGCTAGTGCAAGACTCCACTCCAGAAAGCTAGGAGTAGGGTCTTAAAGCCCACGCCCACAGTGATACACCTACTCCAACAAGGCCACACCTCCAAATAGTGCTACTCCCTGGGCCAAGCATATGCAAACCATCACAGACATGTTCCTATCCCTACATCCTGATCAGTGAAATAACTTGGCACAGATGTCTATGGATTTGGGGCTCAAAAACCATGTAGGATCTTAACTCAGGGTCATGGTTCAGTTCCTAAATTTGGACCATGGCCATAGTAGACCAGTCCTGGGGCATATGCTCAATAAACTACCCCTGTCTGACTGAAACTTTATGTGGTCTGTGAGGCATTCCTGCACCCCAACCCTGAGAGCCAAATATACCCTTTCTCCCTTAAGTCACTTCTGGAGGGGTGTTTTTTTTTTTTGTTTTGTTTTGTTTTTTTTGGTTCTTTTTTTCGGAGCTGGGGACCGAACCCAGGGCCTTGCGCTTCCTAGGTAAGCGCTCTACCACTGAGCTAAATCCCCAGCCCCTGGAGGGGTGTTTTATCACAGAAACAGGATACTAAAACACACAGACAGAGACAGACACACACAGAATGGAGAAACTGAGGCAGAGAAGGGAAGTTTGGAAACTGGCCTCAATCTCACCTTGGTAAGTAGTCAGACTTTCTCAAAGCTTATTTTCTTCCTATCCCACCCATGTTCTTTGAATACTCATTTGGTAAAAGGCCTACATGCTAGCAAGTCCAGAGTGTTCTGTAAGTAATGCTTAAAATAAAAACGAAATGGAAAATAAGAATGGGGGTTATCTACCAAGGGAAAAGGAATTCCTTTTTGTTGATACGAATCCAAAAATCTGCACCTATATTTTTCGGTGTCCCTTCAGCTGAGCCTGGAAAAGGCTTTGAGAAACCACGTTCCTGATTCATAAACTTGTCTCTGTAGGCACCATGTCCGATTTGGGTTTCCACATATGATAATCAACAGGACTTTCTATTTAGATGAAGTTTCTGTCTTGCATTTTCAACCCGCCGTTCCTTTGGGATGCTTTGATTTTATTTATAACCTTTTGCTCCGTCACGCTGCCAGAAACTAACACGTCCTGGCAACAGCTATGAGATTCAAGACGCCACCCTTCCAGAGAGAGAGAACTTTCAGCCAGAGCACACTGATGTGCAACTAGTACACTCCATGCCAAATTGAGTGGGGCTCCCAATCGGGTTTGGCATGCGCTCTGCGGTGATTGTGGAGGAGTCTTGAGATTTGCCAGAGGAGAGTATGGACGGACATCACGGGTTTTGGTTTGGTTTGGTTTTTCCTCTTCGGCCTGATTGCTTGAATTGCAAATGCAACGGGAATTTTGTATCCTTCTTAAAAGTCAGGGTGAAAAAAAAAACCAAAAACAAAAACAAAAACGAGTTAACGGTTGGTGATGTCACTCAGTGGGCAGAGAGTTTGCCTAGCATGCATGAAGCCCAGGGTTCATCCCCAGTACCACGTAAGCCGAGTGGAAAACTGGCTTAAGCCTGTAATCACAGCATATGGGATGTGGAGTCTAAAGGGTCAAGAGTGCAAGGTCCTTCTTGGCTACAAGAAGAATTTGAGGCCAGTGTGGGAAACAAGAATCCTTACCTCAAGACTGAAAATTTAAAAACAGTGGGGGGGATTGGAATGGAAACATCCTCTTGGAGGCAAGGGGGAGGGGAAGGTATGGGATATAGAACAGTCAGAGGGTGGACCAGGAGGGGGATAAAGTCTGGACTGTAAAAAAAAACTAATAATAATAATAATAATAATAATAATAATAATAATAATAATGCTGAAGAGTTGGCTCAGAGGTTAAGAGCCCTGGCTGTTCTTCCACAGGACCCGGGTTCAATTCCCAGAACCCATATGTAAGGTAACAATGGCTTATACTCCAGGGGGTCTGATGGCCCCCAAGGGCACAGCCTGAATGGTATACAGATATCCATGCAGGCAAAATGCACAGACATACAAACTTAAAAAATAAAATAATTTTCTTTCTTTTTCTTTTCCGAGATAGGGTTCCTTTGGGTAGCCTTGGCTATCCTGGAATTAGCTCTGTAGACCAGGCTGGCTTTGAACTCACAGAGATCCACTTGCCTCTGCCTCTGCCTCTGCCTCTGCCTCTGCCTCTGCCTCTGCCTCTGCCTCTGCCTCTGCCTCTGCCTCTGCCTCTGCCTCTGCCTCTGCCTCTGCCTCTGCCTCTGCCTCTGCCTCTGCCTCTGCCTCTGCCTCTGCCTCTGCCTCTCCAGTGCTGGGATTAAAGGCACAAATCACCACGCCCAGTGAAAATGTATTGTTTAAAAAAAAAAAAACAATCAGGAAACCTGAATTTTTAGGCTGATTGTTTCAGCACTCTGGGTCCTATCTTCTTATCTATTAAATGTAAGAGGAGGTTAGACTCCAAAGCCAGGACCCCCAGGCCTTCAGTTTCTCCCTGAGACAGGAGCAGCTTGAAGACGATCCAGAGAGAAGATGCACTTCTCTCCCGTCTTCCCCAAAGCCGGAGGGAAGTGACATTCTCACAAAGCCTGCGCTTTGTTTGCCCGGCCATAAGGACTCGCCATTCCTTGGCGTTTGCCATTTTCTGTAGTGACGCTCCTGTGAAAATCTGTGGTCTCCTGTGATTTAGGTCATATTAACATCTCAGCCAGCTCTTCTAGTCCTGTTTTCCTTTTGCTCCAGGAGACTTGATCCGTAGGGTGTCAGGCCAAGAGGAGACCTGAAAGCTGCCCTCGTGGGGATTAACTGAAGCATGTCAGGATGAGTGAAAGCGATTGTTTGCAGCCTGGGAACCCAAGCATACAGTTCAGCCGATAGCTGGTTGATGATTAATATCTGTAATACCAAGAGTTCATATTTTCCTCCCCAAGAACTTGATACATGGGGCAGGGACAAATAATGTAGTTTATGCCTGGAATGAGAGAGGTTGTTACTGCTCGCAAGCTATTTCCTTGAAGTTCATGCACTAGGAGCTGGAGAGATGGCTCTGCAGTTAAGAACTCTTGCTGCTTGTGCTGTGGGGGTAGCATGAGGGCACAGGTGATTCCCCACCTACCCCCACCACCCATCCACCTACCACCCACCATCTACCCCCTACCCCCCACCTCCACCCCTCACCCCTCATTACCCCTATCAGTCTGAAAGGCTGCCCACAGAGTCATGAACATAGGAGAGCTATCCCTAGTGCAAGTGGGACCTGCTCCTGGCCCGGACAGCACAGTAGAGCTGACCATGGTGGTGGGGTGCACATGAGGCTATCCCGAGGATGAGAACTTGGGAGAGCTGCCCCCATCCCTGCCGTTGTCTACTATGAGATGACATGGGGATGGGGTGATGCTCCCACCCGCCACTGCCTGTGGTAGTCAGACAGCTGCTCCCGGGCATGAGAGCAGGTAAGCTGGCCTAAGGGAATGAGACTGACCCTGCCTCCAGCCAATCTGCAATGGGTGGCCTAGCCAGAGACATGCTGGAGAGCTCACACTGGTTGTCCAGATAAGGGAGAGCCACTACGCTGACCTGTTCAGCTACCAGCCAGGCCCAGATCCAGGGCCCTGAGTTGACCCAACCCCAAATTTGTATCATCTGAGAATGACTGGGATGTGTGAAAAGACCAGTGCTGCTGATCTCCATGACACAGGGCAACAGCAGGTAACCGAGAGGAGGCCTGGTGAACTGCCAGTAAGGATGGTGTCACAGAAGCCAGAGGTTTAGAACCAGACCCATGACTCATTGCAGTGCATATTTTTAAGTGAAGATGTGTGGACAGAGGGATACACTGTGGGACACACTGTGACACACTACAGCTTCCGCGATGTTTTTCTATGCTTTGGGTTTCTGTGTGTGTGTGTGTGTGTGTGTGTGTGTGTGTGTGTGTGTGTGTGTGTGTTTTGGGAGGCGTTGCTAGGTCAGAGGGTGGATACGAGGGGACAGGGAGATGAGTGGGATTGGGGTGTATGATGTAAACCTCACAAAGAATCAATAAAAAGTTTTTTAAAAAGCTCCAGGGGGTCTGGCATTCTCTTCTGGCCTCTACTCATTCGAATGTACCATAAACAGATGCACGCATAAACGCAAGTTCACACGTTAATTTACTATTACTGTGTTGTCTCGGGGTACACACAGCAAAGTGTGGAGATCAGAAGACAACAATGTGGAGTTGCTTCTCTCCTTCTGTCTTACATGGGTTCTGAGGATTGGACTTCCTATAGGCTTCTGTGGCAGGTACCCTCTAAGCCATCACCCGACCCCTACATATACATAATATATCATTTGCAAAAGTAAAAATAAATACATATGTATATTTAATAAACATTTCAAAATTATTTTTATTTTATGTTCGCTGATGTTTTGCCTGCATGTACATCTGTGTGAAGGTGTCAGAGCCCTGGAATTGAAGTTGCAGATAGGTGTGAGCTGCTAATGGTTGCTGGGAATTGAACTCAGGTACTCTGGAAGAGCAGCCAGTGCTCATAACTGCTGAGCCATCTCTCCGGCCACAAAATAAAAATAAACCTTAAAACAAGCAAACAAACAAATCTACACAGAAGCTGAGCATGCTGGTTGACACCTATAATCGCAACGGTTGGGAGGCTGAGGCAGGAGGATTACAAGTTCCAAAGCTGCCTAGCCAGACTCCATCTTAAAAAGAAGGAAGGGGGGGGGAGGAGGAGGAGAACTCACCCTCCAAGGCTCAGGAAGCGTCTCAGATGAGGGGGTGTTGCAGATGAAATGTAGGAGCAGGATAGTGGAGAACGTTGCAAACCGCTGTCCTCTGGGCTTGACAGGGCTGCTGCCGACCGGAACTCCAGGCAGCTGTGGTTATGTTCAGAAGACTGGACAAGATCAGAGCAGTTAAAACTTCCAGCAAGGAAGGGATGGGGCTCCAGAGGGCCCAGCCCTCGCTGAGGTGCTATGGGCAATTGGCAGCTGCTAAAGTCACTTCTCTTTGGGTCATTGGTAGGTCCCCACACCCTGGCAGAGGATGCCACACCCATGCACACATGGGTAGCATTAAAGGACTCTGTGGATTAAATATCTAAGTATAAAAAGGGAGGTATGGGGTTGGGGATTTAGCTCAGTGGTAGAGCGCTTGCCTAGCAAGCACAAGGCCCTGGGTTCGATCCCCAGCTCCGAAAAAAAGAAAAAAAAAAAGGAGGTATGCAGTTGTAAGGGAAATGAGAAAAATGATAGTTCTTGGGGGCAGCCAGAAGGGGGTACTGAAGGCGTGATCAATATATATTGTATTATGTGTGCAAAATTTTCAAAGAATAAGAATATGAAAGAAGAACCATACAACTGTTCTGTTATGATTTGCATATAAAAATATTCCTGAACAGCCACTGTAGGAAGGCTTGGCTGCCATCGGTCAATCCAATGACCAATTCGTAGCTTCATGGACTATAAGGAGATGTGCCTAACTGGTGGAGGTGAGCCCCTAGGGGCAAGACATGCCTTGCTGGCTCTCTGCTTCCTGACTGCCAGGAGGTGAGTCTCATTCCTCCCTCCACCATTGTATCAGGTCACAGGTCTGAAAGCAGAGAAGCCAGCAGAATGTAGATTCGAATCCCAGAAACCGGCAAAACCCGCCTTTCTTTCCTTCTGTGTGTCTGTCGGGTGTTTTGTTACAGCAGTAGAAACTGACATAGCCGATACACTGAGGAGTCCCCTGAGTAACAGACCTTGCTTTGTTTTTGTCAAACACAGGTTCATCTAAAGGGCTAAAGAAGGGTAACCAGAAGCCGGGCGATGGTGGCTCACACCACCCCACCCCCCCAGCACTGGGAGACAGAGGCAGGGGGATCTCTGTGAGTTTAAAAGACCTGCCTGATCTACAGAGGGCGTCCCAGAGAGAATGCTTGTCTCAAAAAGCAAACAGGAGGAGGAAGAGGAGGAGGAGGAGGAAGAGGAGGAGAAAGAAGAAGAGGAGGGAGGGGGAGGGGGAGGAAAAGGAGGAAAGGCAGTCATCAAAGATGTGGCCAGGATTTGTGGGGTGGGAAAGGAGCTCAATCCTGGAGATAATGTAGAGAAAAGGAAGCAGCAGCCAGGCGGGGGTGAGTGCTGACGTTTCTAATAGCTCTGAGGGAGGACTGTAGGAGAGATCCCAGTGAGGCGTCTGAATGGGCGGTTTAGGGAAAGATGGGATCCTAGGCAGTGCAAGGCCGAGAGTGTGGTTATCAAGAAGGGTTCCTCAGGTAGAACAGACGTGAAGTCATGGACTTGAGCAGGTCAACTATCAAGCTAGACAAAGGACATCCTCAGGACCCAGGAAGTCTCAGTGCCAGAGACTGAGTAGCAGGAGGTAACAACAGAGCTTGCCACCTTCTGAGACAGTGCTAGGCTATCCTGTGGGCTTAATCTCATCTTACCGTCCCCCTCTCCCTTCCACTCTCTGTTTAAAAGGCAGCTCCTCCCTGAACCCTCTGCCCAGCATCCTCTACCCAAATCCTTCCCAGATCACCTAGCAGTGTAGACCTGTTTTAGTGCATTCAGTGTGTAGCCTAATGAGTGAGTGTTGTACACAGTTCCTCCCCCCCACCGAGATCAGGATAATTATGTCACTTTTACACCTGCAAAAGATCTAGATCCAAGCCACGTATGGCAGTGCGTTCGTGTAACCCCAGCACACAGGAGGTAGAAGCAGAGGCAGGAGGATTATTGCAAGGGTTCAAGTTCATGGCCAGAACGACATAATGAGCTATCATAACAAAAAAGAAACAGAGAGAGGGAGGGGGGGGAGGGAGGGAGGGGGGAGGGGGAGGGAGGAGAAAAGGAGGAGGAAGAAGAGGAGGAGGAGGAAGAGGAGGGAAAGGTAGGGAGAAAGGGAGGGGGGAAAGGAAAATGGAAATCAAAGTCCAGAGACTAAATCAATTGCCCAAGATCGCCTCTAGTAAATGACTTACCCAAGATGAGAATTTAGGAACACCTGTAACTCCAAGCCCATCTCTCTTTCTCTGCCTCCCCCTCCTCCTCCCCCTTCTCTCCCTCCTCCTTCCCCTCCTCCTCTTCCTTTTCCTCCTCCTCCTCTTCATCCTCCTTCTTTTTTGTTTTTCAAAGACAGGGTTTCTCCGTGTGGCCTTGACAGACCTGGAAATCTCTCTGTAGACCAGGCAGGCTTCGAACTCACCTGCCTCCTGAGTGCTGGCATTAGAAACATGCACCATCACCGCCTGCTCCAAAGCCCAAGTTCTTAACCATATCATCTCCCCAAAACTCCTTCAGTGACTAAGAGAAGACAAACCCAGAAGTGGTCTAAGGGCCAGACAGAGAGCACCTACCTGGGTCCTATCAGAATTCAAACATTAATGGGCTTCACACTAGGAGTGTTTAGCAGCAGCTCCTCCCCCACCACTTGGCCCAGGGCATCTGAGAAGTGGGCTGCACAGAGAGCTGAGGGGAAAGCTCCACAGGAGTCTGGAGGAGAAGAGAAGCTTCCCTGAGGAGGATACATCTCTAGAGGAACTTGCTCGGCCCACAGTAGGGTGTTCAGGTGTACAATGGCAAACAGTGGAGCAGCCAACAAGAAGAGACAATACAGCTGAATGGGAGAAGACCTGAAGGAAGACAGACAACAGTAAGGCTTGGGTTTTGAGGGTTAAACCAGAAAGGGGTGGCCGGTTCAGCTGGCCACAAAGTTTCCAAAGAATCTACCCTGGCAGGAGGCTGATAGGCAGGAAACATTCAGAACGTTCTAGAAGAAGTTCATCCCGTCCTGTGCCAGCTATGCTTTGTGTCCTGTGCCAGCTATGCTTTGGAAGACGTTCTTCCTCATGGAGGTGAAATGATTGGTGATAGCTGTTTGGTCTCCAGAACTCCACTGGCTGTAGAACACAGGGGGGTGGGGGCTGGGGGCTGTGATGACTCCAGGAACGGGTCAGCAAGAAGCTAGGAGGATCAGTTGAGTATATCCCCATGGGTTCTCCTGGAAGTACCTAGACAACAAAAGCCGTGCTTACTGGCTCTGAAACTCTAGGTAAAACGGGTCCCTCACGAGATGCTTGCCAATGGGATAAGTTAATAAATGCTTATTATTAGCATATCTAATTATAAACACTGCTTCACGGTATTTGTGGCCATGGGATCCAGGACAGGATCGCGGTACATGGGACATTGCACAACATTCAATTCAATTCAATTCAATTCAATTCAATTCAATTCAATTCTAGGTTCAATTTGTCAGTAAGCCTGGATCATTTGCCCCTCTTCCCCACACCCAAATCATTCAACTATGGGCGTTTTCTACACAGACTGCTGCCCTCTGGAAGCCCAGCTCCTGCAGCCTGCCTAAGCTCGCATGAGCAGAACACCTCGGACGAGCAGAGCATCGCCGTTGAGCATGGAAAGATGGGTCGAAACAGTTAACAGCCAAAATGACCTTGGCTATCTTCATGTTCTTTAAATAGCCGTTTACTCTCTCCCTCTGGATGTAACACCTTCTTGTGTTCTAGCATGGGTAGCTAAGTTGGACACGATCAGCCCAACACTAAGAACGTGAAACGGACAATCCCCAAACCGAATGAGTCCCCACCTCACTGTAACCCCCAACCTGATGACCTCAGCAATATCTCCTGTAACTATGTTGGCCGTCTTTTCTGTGACATACGAGATCACACAGGACTCTAGTTACTGCCCAACCTGCTGCCCTCCCAGTGTGTACTCATAAACTATTTTTCCTAAATAAGTATCAAAATATAAGGTTCGTGTAAGACCCGGCCTGTGACTCACACCTATAATCTCAGCACTCAGGAGACTGAGACAGGAGGTTCAAGACATCAAGGCCAGCCTGGGCTACGTCAGTGAGAGACACCGTCTCAACAAATAAATGTTTATCCACCCCTCTCCACGGTGGAATGTGGTAGTCACAGTGATTTCCATCTTTTGTTTCTTCCCAAACACAGTCACTCACACTTGGTGGGTACAGGGTGCTACTTTATTTCCTGAAAGAAGAGTTGGGCTTTGAGGCTTTGGGGGAGGGGTGGGTTCCATATTTAAGGAGGCTCTTTTGTTTGCTAATTAATTCAGGTAGCGCATGAACTCCCTCTCTAAGCAGACCTTTGAAACTTGCAAACTTCCTACCTCAGCTCCCCAAGTATCCTGGCTGAACCACCAGGCCCAGCCAGAGTTCTGTATCAATCAGTGACCTTTCGCACTGTCACAGAAGTTGCCTGGGTTGCTGGCAGGTACTGCATGGGCCCTTTCTCTCCCTTGGAGGCAAGTTCTGCCTGGCGCCCAGGCCCCCCTCTGCCTGACAGTCCAGGTTTACTCTGAGGCGCTTAGCGTGCGTGCGTGCGTATGTCTGTCTGTTTTCATAAGCTTTTGTTGAAGCATTGTTTCCTAACTGTTGTCTTTGGTCATTTGTTCGTGCTGCCCCTCCAGGCTTGCTCCTACTCACTTCCTCCATCGCTTCCTTGAAAACCGGAGTGAGGAAGGAGGAAGTGATTGGAGAAGATCACCATCTGGCACTTGAGAGGAATTTGTGTTGGGTAAATTACAGTGCCTCAACTTGCAAGTGCGTGGGGGGAAAAAATGAAGCCTACGCCGTTTCTCTTTCATGGTAGAGTACGAGGCTGGAGCAGCAGAGGTTTTTTATTTTATTCTGTGATACTACCTAGCCGGAAATGGGTCTGGGAGACAGAAGTAGCAGAATTGAATTCAAAACGCCGAGTCCAATATAATAATGGAGGTGACCGTGGGGCCCTCCACAACTTGCTTGGGAGGGCTTTCTCTAAAACCTTGTAACTACTTAATGTTGGTATCAGGAGCTGGCTTTACGGTTGGTTGCAGATCCCCTCCAAATCAGCAGTGAATGACGTCACCCACAGGCGACGGGGGTGGGGGAACCCCGCCCATCTGTTGCCATGGCAATCGCCATACATTCCCAGCGTCCATTTGGTTTACCTCCCACCTTTACCTGCCACAGCCTAAATAAAAAGCAGACCCTTCCTGACCCTCGTCCCTTCTACTCTTTTCCCCCTCTGTCTGTCACCCCCTTTTGTTCCCTTCCCCCACAGCAAACCTCTGTCACGTGGAACTGCACTGGCCTGGTGTGGCCTGTCCGGATGCGAGCCGCGATTCTGTCACAACACTTAATCCCACAGGAGTGTCAACAAAACTTTCCTGGTGAATTCCCATTTGGTTCCCAACACCTACTTTAGTATTTTATTTGATAGACATGCCTAATTTAAAATGCACTTGAGCAGGTAAGATGGCTTAGATAGGATTTATGTAGCCCAAGATGGCTTCGAACTCACTACATAATCGCCAATGACCTCGAATGTCTGGTGTTCCTGCCTCCACACCCCAAAGGCTGAGATTACAGGCATAACCACGCAAAGTTTATGTGGTGCTAGGAGTCAAACTCAGGGCTTCATAAACGCGGGACAAGCGCTATACCAAGTAAGTTACATCTCCAGTCCTTCTGTTCCTTTTACCAGCCCTTTGCTAACAACCTCTCTGGCTGACCTAGCACCCTCTTTTTTTTTTTTCCCCCGGAGCTGGGGCAAGCGCTCTACCACTGAGCTAAATCCCCAACCCCTGACCTAGCACCCTCTTAACTTTTGGTCTATAGAGACAAACTTAAACTGCCTACCTTCCCTGGCTTAGCCTGCAGCTAAAATGTGCTGACAACACGTAAATCCTAAGAATGCCTTCACCTTCCTGTAGCCTCCTACCTCATGACCCCAGCGATGTATTTCGCAAGTACATTAATGCCTGACTCCAGAAGCTTAATTCCGTCTATGGTAAAAGGCCTTCCAGGGTAACTTGAATCCATGTTCACCCATACTTGGCTCAGAAGAAACAATCTTCATATTTCCTGCCCATACGACCTTGACACTTGCTACAGTGAGAGAGCAAAGAGATCATAAAAGAATGCCCTTGTTACGGGAGAAGAAAACAAAGACTGTTTACAGGGTCAGGCAAATATTCAAGGTAAACTGACATTTTCGTTAAAAACCTTCTTTCTTGGGAGTGTTGGCTTTGGAAGCCAGCCTGCTGTTAACTCTAGACTGCCTCCCCCAAGGGACTCAGCCTAACACTGTCGCTTCTATTCAACACAAAGCAAAGACTGTGAAACAAAACTGCTGAAACTAACAGTTTAAAAGCCCCCTTGAAGCGGGGGTGGGGTGGGGGGGGTGGGGGCGGGGGGTGGGGTGAGGGTAGGGGGTGGGAGGGTGGCACACACCTTTCATCCAAGCACCTGGGAAACTGAGGCAGATGAATCTCTGTGAATTCAAGGCCAGCCTTGTCTCCATAGCCAGTTCCAAATCAACCAGAACTACATTGTGAGATCCAGTCGCCTCAAAACAGAGTAATAAACTAGAAGTGTCACCTGACTTAAGAAACTCTTTAAAGACACGGTAAAAGGCTTCGGAAATACTACCGAGAAAAGGCAGCTGGAGAGACGGCTCGGCAGTTAAGGGCATGTACTGTTCTCCAGAGGAGCCAAGTTCAGTCCCTAGCATGCATGTTGGGCAACAGCCTGGAACTCTAGCAGTGGGGGACCTAACACCATCTTCTGGCCTCCAGCGACAATCATATGTTCAAACTCCTTTTCCTGCCCTGCTCACATAATTTTGAAATAAATCATTAAAAAGGGAGAAAGAAGTTCATTACAAAATGCTATAAAAATCTTTAATTGCTACTTTTTTCTTTTAAGATTTATTTTATTCGGGGGTTGGGGATTTAGCTCAGTGGTAGAGCGCTTGCCTAGCAAGCACAAGGCCCTGGGTTCGGTCCTCAGCTCCAAAAAAAAAAAAAAAAAAAGATTTATTTTATTCATATGAGTACACTGAAACTATCTTCAGACACACCAGAAGAGGGCATCAGATCCCATTACAGATGGTTGTGAGCCACCATGTGGTTGCTGGGAATTGAAGTCAGGACCTCTAGAAGAGCAGTCAATGCTCTTAAGCACTGAGCCATCTCTCCAGCCCTGCTATTTATTTTAATAAGCTCTTATGTAGGTCAGGCTGGTCTTGAACTTGCTATATAACCAAAAAAAATCCTTGAACTCCAGATCTTCCTGCTTCCACCACCCAGGTTCTGGGATTATAGATGTGTTACTACCTCACTCACTTTTTTTTTAATTATGTTTTTAATTATTTGTTTAGCGATGCTGGTGTTGTAGCCTAGGGTCTAGGCAAGCCTTGTATCATAGTCTCATGATAGGGTTTCATGTTGCCCAGGCTAGTCTCCAACTATGTAGCTGAGGATGACCTTGAATTTCTGATGCTCTTGACTCCTCCCTCCACCACCAAGTGTTTACCCCCACACCCTGTAATGTGAGAGATCAAACACAGGATGTCACGCATGCTGGACAAGAACAATACCAACGGAGCTGCAGCCACAGTCATAGTTCACTTCAGACAGTCTTGCTGTACAAGGCTCACTGATGTAATACTTACTTGTTTGTGGCCCACAACGGCCTCAAATTCTCAGAAATCCTCCTGCCCGGCATTCAGAAGCTGGGATCACAGGTGTGTACTACCACAACTGGCTCAGGGTTAGGCCTTTCAAATCACTGGAAACGACTCAAGTGTAAATCCCTCACAGCACACCTTAGGACATTTGGAGTAGAGTTTAAAGGGGGGTGACTCAGCTAGAGAGACCGTGGGATGGGAGGAAATCCTGGAAGGTGGCCCAGAAGGCCAATAGAGGAAGTGGAGGGATGCTGAATTAGTCAGGACACATTGGAGAAAGGGAGCCTGCAGGATGTGGCATGCCGAGCATGTCTTTGATCCCAGCACTCCAGAGGCAGAGACAAGTAGATTTCTCTGATTTTCGTTTGTTTGTTTGTTTGTTTGTTTGTTTGTTTGTTTTGAGACCAGTCGGGACTACACCGTGAGACCCTGTCTCAAAAAACACACAGAGTAATTATAAACTGGCTGTCAGAGTATTAAGTATTACAGGTTGAATATTAATTGTCCCCCCACCAGCTCACATCAGTGAACATTTGGTCTCCAGCAGCTGGAACTGCTTTGGCAGGTTACAGAGTCTTGGAGCCTAAGGGAAGGAATTGAGTTACTGAGTGGCAGGCCTTCAGGTTTAGACTCCAGCCCAGGCCAACTTCCACCACCTACTTCCTCTGTGATTTCCACCACCATTGTAGTGGTTTGAGTAAGAGTGGTCCCCATAGGCTCATATATTTGAGTGTTTGATCATCCGGGAGGGGCACTACTTGGGAAGGATTAGGGGGCGTGGCCTTGCTGGAGTAAACAGTTCACGGGAGTGGGCTTTGAAGTTTCGAAATGTCACCCTCTCTGCTGCTTGTTACCCTCAGCTACTTCTCCAGCGCCATGTCTGCCCGTGTGCCACCCTGCTCCCTGACATGGTGATAACGGATGCAGTCTTTGAACTGTAAGCAAGCCCAAGTTAAGTGATTCCTTTTTAAAGAGTTGCCATGGTGGTGGTGTGTCTTCACAGCAATAGGACACAGGCTAAGACAACCAGCCGCCATGGTGGACTATGTTTCCTCAATCTGTGAGCCAAGCTGAATCCTTCTTCCCTTACACTGCCTCTTTGAGGACCACTCAGGCTCATACTAAAGAAGTTGCAATGACCCTGGGTAAAGGAGAAAGGCAGTTACCCAAAGCTCAAAGTCAGTGTCCCTTCAGCTTGTGTTGGCAGAAGCTGTACTGCCAAGCCATGCTGCTCCTGCAGCCACCACCCAGATCCACTGATGACAATGTCACGAGAGACAACACCCTGTCATCTATCTCTGCTGCCAAAGATGCCATTAGAATCCAGAAGCAGGAAGGAAATTAGATATGCATGCACACATACTCATACATACACACATACACCTACACACATACACATACACACACACAAATGCACACACATATATTAACACATATATACAAACATATACACATATATACACAACACACATACACACATACACACACAAATGCACACACATATATTAACACATATATACATACATATACACACATATATACACATATATACACATATACACACATAGATATACACATATACACACATAGATATACACATACATATATACATATACACATACACATGTATATACACACGCACACACATATACACATACACATATATACATATATACATACACATATATACACACATATATTAACACATATACATACATATACACACATATATACATATATATACACATATAGATATAAACACATATACACATACACATATATACATATACACATATATACACACACATATACACATACACATATATACATATACACATATATACACACACATATACACACACATATATGCACACATATTTATACACACATATACACATATTTATACACATACACATACACGTACACACATACACATATATACATATATACACGCACACAAATACATACATATATACATATACACATTCACATATAAACATATACACATGCATACATACACACACATATACCTACACACACACACACACATCATCATCATCATCATCATCATCATCAAAGCTTTTTGTCAGCAATGACCTGAGTAGAAGGCAGCTAGACAAGAGCCAGGAAAACGCAGTTTGTCTTTCTCTGATGTATAGCAGAGTGAGGGCAAGCAGGCAGGTAGGGCTGAGAGCAACAGATAAATGACCAGCACTGTCTGACCCTGTGCTCACCCAGTGTCCTATGCCTCATTAGACTCCTGATACATAACTATTACCATTAAAGTATGCAAAAATCCCTCTCACAAAGACCCATTGTCTCCCTGGCAAAAATGAGAAATGAGATTTGGCTTTGAAGACTGGTAGTGTAGCCTGGTGATCAAGCACATGCTTAGTGTATACAGAAAAAGGTCCTGAGTTCAAGCCAATACTGAAAAAAAGGGGGCTTGCTGTTGTCATTTACAGATTTATTTATTTTTATTTTATGTGAGTGTTTTGCCTGTATGTGTGTTTGGGCCCCACGCGTGTCTCTGCAGAGATCCAATAAGGCATCGGATCTCCTGGAAATGGAGTTACAGATAGTTGTGAGCTGTCGTATGGGTGCTGGGGATTGAACCCAGGTCCTCTGCAGAAACAAGTGCTATTAATGGCTGAGCCATCTTTCCAGTCTCCCAGAAGCTTTTTTGTTTTGTTTTGTTTTGTTTTTGTTCTTTTTTTCAGAGCTGGGGACCGAACCCAGGGCCTTGCGCTTCCTAGGCAAGCGCTCTACCACTGAGCTAAATCCCCAACCCCTCCCAGAAGCTTTTAAAGGAGAAAGTAGACTCGATCCCTTTCATATCATTAGGTGATAAGTCCTTATGACAGTTTATCTTTCTTGTGAGCAGACTGAACATATAGAATCACCATGGGAACACCACCGTGGAAACACACATCCAGGTGTGGTGTGGAGGTCCTACCAGAAAGGCTCAACCAACAGTAAAGACCTACTCAAAAAGTCATGGCGCCTGGCCATGCGCTGGGGCTGTGGACTGAACGCCAGCAATCGGATTCCCGACTGCGGATACAGTGTGACCAGCCACCTCACGCTCCTGTTCACACACCATCCCCGCCATTACGGACTATAGTCCTTAAAGCTATGAGCCAATATGGGTTGGAGAGGTAGCTCAGTGGTTAGGAGCACTGACTGTTCTTCCAGAGGTCCTGGGTTCAATTCCCAGCACCCAGCCTCAGAGAACACCAGGCAGGCATATGGTGCACAGACATACATATAGGCAAAAGAACCATACACATAAAGTTAAAAAAACAAAACTATTAGCTAAATATAATCCTTCCTTCCATGAGCTGCTTTTGTCAGATAATCGACTACAGTCCTTTCTTAGCCCAGTCACATTCCCCTCTGCATAACCTGTAATTCAGAGATTAACTGGAGTCAGGGACTATACTGTCTTCGCTTCATAATATTTTTTCTTTTCTTTTTTTTCAAGATACATTCAATGACCTTATTTGCACAGGAGCAGAAATTTAATCAAAACCAGCCAAATGCCATGTCCTCATCTGACTTCTCCTCAGACTCCTCTGCCTTGCCTTTCTTCACCTCTGCTTGCAGCAAGGGCAGCGCCAACATCAAGAGCTGCAGAACCAGAAGCAGCAGAGGCAGCCAGGGCCCCACCAGCAGGCACACTGGCGAGCTTCCCAACATCCTGGGCCATGACCTCTGTGATGTTTCTTTCCTTCAGTTCACTGATGGCCTTGTTGAGTTGGTCTATGCCCACGCTGTCTGGAATCTTCTCAATGTCCTGGGCACAGGGGGAGGAGGTGGCCCCAAGGGTGTAGGAGGTAGGAAGCAAAGGACAGGCCTCAGGAAAGGAGATGGGATAGGGATTTACAACCACTTTTTTTTTTTTTTGGTTCTTTTTTTCCGGAGCTGGGGACCGAACCCAGAGCCTTGTGCTTCCTAGGCAAGCGCTCTACCACTGAGCTAAATCCCCAACTCCTACAACCACTTTTTAATGTTCTTACTCAGAAGCCTTTCGTGAGTCCATATTATCGTCAAAGACCACCAAGGTAATTGTCCCCCAAAGGTCTCTTGAAAGGTCTGTTGAGGATGTGATTGAAGGCTTGGTCTCCAGCCTGTTGAAAGAAAGAACAATCTTTCTTAATTTCCTTCTTTCTTTCTTTCTTTTTTTTTTTTTTAAGATTTATTTATTTATTATATATAAGTACACTGTAGCTGTCTTCAGATACACCAGAAGAGGGCATCGGATCTCTTTACAGATGGTTGTGAGCCACCATGTGGTTGCTGGGAATTGAACTCATGACCTCTGGAAGAGCAGTCGGGTGCTCTTAACCGCTGAGCCATCTCTCCAGCCCCTCTTTCTTTCTTCCTTCCTTCCTTCCTTCCTTCCTTCCTTCCTTCCTTCCTTCCTTCCTTCCTTCCATGGTGGTGGTGGTGGTGGTGGTGGTGGTGGTGGTGGTGGTGATGGTGGTGTTTTGAAACAGGGTTTCTCTGTGTAGACCTTTAGACCCTGGCTGTCCTGGAACTCATTCTGTAGACCAGACTAGCCTTGAATTCAGAGATCTGCCTGCCTCTGGGATTAAAGGCATGCACCACCACCACCCTGTTGTTGTTGCTGCTGCTGCTGCTGCTGCTGCTGCTGCTGCTGCTGCTGCTGCTGCTCCTCCTCCTCCTCCTCTTCTTCCTCCTCCTCCTCCTCCTCTCCCTCTTCCTCCTCCTTTTCTCCAGGACAGGGTCTCACAGCATAGCCGTGGTTGGCCTGGAACTCACTGTGTGCCCCCACACCCGTCAGCTTCAAATTCACAGAGAGCTGCCTGGCCATACCTCCAGAATACTGGGGATTTTAGTGCCCCCATACCCAGGATTGGAGAATTTTTAAGAGGCCTGACTGGAAATTGTGTCATGGTGGTCATGTCCTTGAAGGTGATGTTGGAAGCATGTACCCACCCCCAGTCTTTCTTTGCTTCCTGGCTACCATGAAGTGAACAGCTACCTCTGGAACATGCTATGATGCACAGATCCAAAACAACAGAGCTAAGCAACCACGATCGCAAGCTCGAATCAGGTAGGGGTGGCACATACCTGCTGTCCTGGCGTTTAGAAGATGAAAGCAGGAAGACCAGAAAGTCAAACTTATCCTTGGCCACTAAGTGAGTTAGAGGCTAGCCTGATCTACATAAGACTCTACCTCACAACAACAAAACACGGGAGTAGAGAGGTGACTGCTCCACTAGGAATGCTTGCTGCAAAATTATCAGGACCAGAGAGTTCTGAGACCAGCACTCCTGTGACAAATTGGACACATTGGAAACTCCTGTAACTCAAGCTATTGGAGATCTGAGAGACTTTTCTGGCCTCCATGAGTGCATACACATGTGCACTGGTATAAATGTATGTGCATGTGCTCACACAGATACACAGATAATAAATAAAATGAATACACACATATGTAAATAAAATAGTTTTTAAACATTTTCTTTTCTTTTTCTTTTCTTTTTTTTTTTTTTTTTTTGGTTCTTTTTTTCGGAGCTGGGGACCGAACCCAGGGCCTTGCGCTTCCTAGGCAAGCACTCTACCACTGAGCTAAATCCCCAACCCCTTGATGGGCACAGTGGCACATGCTTTAAATCCCAGCACTCAGGAGGCAGAAGCAGGCAGATCTCTGTGAGTTCCAGGCCAGCCAGGGCTGCATACTGAGAGCCTCATGTATATTATCTCATGTATATTAATTAATAGTAATGGAAATCTGGCTAACATGGCTTGGAATTTAAGGCCTTACTAAGCTAGAACAAACATTCATCCATTATCTTCGTTAGATTCAGCTGGGCCCAGGGGGAGTCTCAACTGAGGAACTGCCCAGATCAGATTGGCCTGTGGGTGTCTGGGGGCCACATTTTTCTGATTAGTAGGACTGGGACCACTGCAGGAGGTGCCAGCCCTGGGCAGGTGTTCCTGGGCTGTTGCTAGCTGAGCTCCAGGCAGAGAGAACAAGTCAGCAGGTCCTGTTCCTCCAGTCTCTGCATCACTTCCTCCCACCAGGTTCCTACCTTGGCTTTCCTCCATCATGGACTGTAACCGGTAAACTGAAATAAACCCCTTCCTCCCCAAATTGCTTTGAGTCCTGATGTTTCTTAGAGCAACAGGGAGGTTTTGAGTCCTGATGTTTCTCAGAGCAACAGGGAGGTATGCTATGCTTATCACTATAGAAACCACACAATTTAGAGTTTTCTCTAACTCACTTTATGTGCCCCTCCCTTTAAGCCTTTCACTTTCTTTTTGGTTCTTTTTTTCCGGAGCTGGGGACCGAACCCAGGGCCTTGCGCTTCCTAGGCAAGCGCTCTACCACTGAGCTAAATCCCCAACCCCAGCCTTTCACTTTCAAACCCGGGTCCCAATGCATCCCACATCATTCCGGAGCACCACAGCCATTCTAGGCTTGGCTCGAGTTCAGATCGTAAAGGCACGAACCTTCCAGGACTACCCAGGCTGCCCTGGGTTTACTTTCTCCTGGCTCCCCGACAGACAGCACCCTGGGGATAATGTCTCCTCCATTTCTACATATTGGTGATTATCTGGCTGTGGAAACCGGGGAAATGAATTGGCAGTACACAGCAGGCTATTCATTTGAGGCCCAAGATGCTAACTGGCCAACCTCAGCTTCCTGGAGTCTCCCATGGTGCCCGCGCAGGCTGTCCCGTTCTGAATGATCTAGTTCAGTGGCTCGATTCACCATCAGGACTTCAAAGGGGTTCGGCTGGCTCAGAGACACTGTTCTCAGAGTAGCCGCTAAGCTGGCTGATGTGGTTAGTGATCAGTGGGACTTGCCAGCAATATCAAGACAGCAGCAGACAAAATGCCTTCCAGGGAGGGAGGAGGAAGGGAGGGAGGGAGGGAAGAGTACTGCTGGATGACAACTGTTTACCCTAAGAAAAATGAGCACATCACGTGTGCATTAGTGTGACTTGTTTTCTCTCTCTCTCTCTCTCTCTCTCTCTCTCTCTGTGTGTGTGTGTGTGTGAGAGAGAGAGAGAGAGAGAGAGAGAGAGAGAGAGAGAGAGAGAAATTCACTATATACTATATACTATGCAGTTTTGCTGTCCTGGACCTCACTGTGTAGACCCAGCTGACAGAGAACTGCTTGCTTCTGGTTCCTGAGTACTGGGACTAAAGGGTGTGAGTCCCATATCTCTACTTTTTAAAAGATAGGGTTTTTTTTTTTTCCATATCAGTGAAGTTGGGCTTGAATTTCAGGCAGTCCCGCCTCTGTCCCCCACGCCCAGAAGTTTGGAGACTACAGGTGTGTACCGCTAAGCCTGGCATTTCTGCTGAACAGAAAGTCTCAAACCCAGAGACTGGTATATAAATCATCTCTTAAAGCTCTATAAAGCCAGGAGTGGTGAGTTGTGCCTGTAAACCCAGAATTTGGGAGGTGGACGTAGGAAGATCAGGTGTTCAAGACCATCCTCTGCCACATAGAGAGTGTGAATCTCTGGTCTAAGAGAGACTTAGAGACCTTAGAGAACCAAAACAAAATCCAAACACTCCTACAGAAAAGGAAAGCAGTTGGACACTAGTGGCATATGCCTTTCATCCCAGCACTTGGGAGACAGAGGCAGGCAGGTTTCTGTGTTCAAAGCCACCCTGTTCTATAGAGTGGGTTTCAGGACAGCAGAGCTACCCAGGGAAACACTGTCTTGGAAAAAAAGAAAATGCAGGAAAAGGAACACAGCTATATTGTTGCCAGCCGTATTTCAGATAGGAGCTTAATATCTAGGATTGGTAAGAAATTAAATACTAAAACCAAAATCGGGTTGGCAACATGGGTTGGCCGGTAAAGATATAGTCGCACAAGCCTGGATACATTGGTTTGTTCTCCAGCGCCTGTGTAAAGGTAGAAGAAAAGAATGGATTCCATAAAGTTGCCCTCTGACCTCCATGTGCGCACAGTGGCCACGCCCCTCATCCTACCGTGCACACCACTTGAACACTCACAAACCCAAAGATTTATGTTATAACAGCCTCAAAGGAAGGACTGGGCAGGGGTGGCGCACGTCGTTGATCCCAGCACTTGGGAGGCAGAGGCTGGTGGATCTCTAAGCTTGAGGCTAGCCTGGTCTACAGAGGGAGTTCCAGGACAGCCAGGGCTACACAGAGAAGCCCTGTTTCAGAGAAAGAAAGAAAGAAAGAAAGAAAGAAAGAAAGAAAGAAAGAAAGAAAGAAAGAAAGAAAGAAAGAGGGGTTGGGGATTTAGCTCAGTGGTAGAGCGCTTGCCTAGCAAGCGCAAGGCCCTGAGTTCGGTCCCCAGCTCCGAAAAAAAAGAAAAAAAAAAAGAAAGAAAGAAAGAAAGAAAGAAAGGAAGGAAGGAAGGAAGAAAGAAAGAAAGAAAGAAAGAAAGAAGAAAAAAGCCTCAGGGGAAAAACAATAAAAGACAAGAAAAAAGCAAATGACAAATGACAAATGGGGGATATAGGGAACAGGAAACCGCTCTTCTGCTGTGGGACTATAAACTGATGTATCTAGCATGGAGATCTCTCAAAGCCTAAGACTAGAGGCTGGAGAGATGGCTCTGTGGTTAAGAGCCCTTGTTGCTTATGATAGCCAATCTCGGTTGCCAACTTGACAGTATTTGTCTCTGTGAGTTTGAAGACAGCCTGGTCTACAAATACAACCTGGTTTCAGGATAGCCAAGGCTATACAGAGAAACCTTGTCTCAGAAACCAAACAAACAAAAGGCTGTAGCCTTAGTGGGAGAGCAGGAACCTAGTCCTGCAGTGACTTGATGTTCCAGGGTGGCTTGATGGGGTAGGGTGAGGTGAGAGGTTCCCTTTCTTAGAGGAGAAGGGGAAAGGGAATGGGGGAGGGGATATGTGAGGGGGAACCAGAAGGAGGGGTGCTGCAAAAGGGCTGTGGATGTAGCGCCATGGTTTGAATATTTATCTAACGTGGAGGAGGCCCTGGATTCCATCCCTACATCAACTATTAAACTGAGCATGTGGCGCATCCCTGTAATCCCAACCCTTGGGAGTGGAAAGGGGTAGCAGAGGTGTCAAAAGTTCAAGGGCAGGGTTGGGGATTTAGCTCAGTGGTAGAGCGCTTGCCTAGCAACTGCAAGGCCCAGGGTTCAGTCCCCAGCTCTGAAAAAAAAAAAAAAAGAAAGAAAAAAAAAGTTCAAGGGCATCATTAGAAATGCTGTGAGTTCAAGGTCATCATTAGAAATGCTGTGAGTTCAAGGCCAGCCTAGGCTTCATGAAACCCCATTTCGAAACTAACACATGAACATGGGCTGCGGATATAGCTCAGGTGCTGGCAGGAACCAAGCCCTGGCTTCAGTTCCCAGCACTGCACATAAACAAAATAAATGACATTGAACTAAAATGAAGAGCCAGGTGGTGGTGGCTTTAATCCCAGCACTGGGGAGGCAGAGCCAGGTGGATCCCTGTGAGTTGGAGGCCAGTCTTGTTTTCAGAGGTGACTTCCAGGTACAGAGAAACCCTGTCAAAGGAAGGAAGGAAGGAAGAAAGAAAGAAAGAAAGAAAGAAAGAAAGAAAGAAAGAAAGAAAGGAAGGAAGGAAGGAAGGAAGGAGGGAGGTTCCTTATGTGTGTGTGTCTGCATGGAGGTATGCATACGTGAGTACAGATGCCCTCAAAGCAGCCACAGGCTGTGGTGAGCTGACATATGGGTAGGTGACCCAAAGTTTCCAACTCCCATGTAAGGAACATCTAGAGAACTGAGTCCTAGTGTGAGAAACTGTATCATGTGCTCCTCAATAATGCAAAGACTCCCCCACAGGAAACACCAGGTATGTCTTACTAAACAAAGTCAGTGCACATGCTTCTCATTGGTTGGTTACCACGAAGAGACACAACATGAGCAGGGTCACTGACAAGGGTCAGAATTAAAGAGCTGCACCAACAAAATCAACATCGTGTCAACTCAAGGTGCAGATGCCCGTTTACCCTGAGGGTCTCCTTGGGACATTTATTTAGCTTGGGCCATCACCAACAAAACAGGAGGAAACGATCTCAAAATCCGGGACACAAGTAGGTGTCCAGCTTCCGTGAGTCCTAGCACTACAGATTTGAGAACATACCCAAGAGAAGTGTCTGTGTGCTTGCTTGTCTTTTTATTTCATGTTTGTGGGGATCTTGCCCCCATGCCTGGTGACTTCGGAAGGCCAGAGGCAGGCATTGGCGTTGTAAACAGTTGTAAGCCATCTGTTACAGGAACTGGGAGTCTAACTCAGGTCCTCTAAGAGCAGTCAGTGCTGATTGGTTTTAGACACCACCACAGGGACTGAGGTGCACATTTTACATATGAAAGCGGTTCGTAACTCCAGCACCAGGGGATCCCACACTCTCATCTCCCCTCCAAAGGCACCAGGCACACACATGGTGCACACACATGGTACATAGACAAACATGCAAGCAAAACACTCAAAACACTTATATGTTAAACCCGGTAAAGGGCCCTAGGTGTGTAGAAGTAGATTTACCCTGTGTGGTGTTATATTCTGTTTCCCTTTGTTTTCTTTCTTTTTTTCCGGAGCTGGGGACCGAACCCAGGGCCTTGCGCTTGCTAGGCAAGCGCTCTACCGCTGAGCTAAATCCCCAGCCCCTTGTTTCCTTTTGTCTTAATGACAATGTTTTGTCTGTGTAGCCCTGGCTGTCATGGAACTCACTGTATAGAACAGGCTGTCCTCAAGCTCACAGAGATCCTCCTGACCCTACCTCCCAAGAGTGCCTAAGATCAAATGCCCGGCTTATCTTGCATTTTCCACCCACAGACACGTATGTGATTATTTACCTAGAGACCATATCTCTACCAAATCAATAGCAGAATTAACTATGTAATTAAAATAAAAAACACGATGTCTTTGTTGGAGAATTTATTGATAAATTCAATGAGCAAAACATTGCCCAGCTAGAAGAAGCAAAGGAGGCAACCTATTGAAGAGCTCCGGGATGGAAGAGAACCGGAGAAGTTACTGGTTCAAACACACCACCACCTTTGGACAGAGAAATGGCATTTCCACGGCCTTGGAGGTCACTTATCTGGATGGTACATAGACCACAGAAGGAGGTATGGAATTGCCTGGAATATCAGTATTTCTAACAGATATGATGGGTAGAGAAGTAGGTGGAACAGAGCATCTTCACATAGCAGGAGAGAGAGATGACTGACAGGCACACTGTCTGCCCAAGCTGTTCACAGAGAAGGCTTCAGTGCAACGCGTTATGTAAATACACCTATCTCGATTGTGACAGCCAGAAGCAGTTGACTATCAGGATTAATCTGCATGGCAGACTCTTCCTGGGTTGCTACTGAAATTAGAACTTTTTTTTTTTAAAAAAAGGATTTACCTATTTATTATATATAAATACACTAAGGGCATCGGATCCCATTCCAGATGGTCGTGAGCCACCATGTGGTTGCTGGGATTTGAACTCAGGACCTGTGGAAGAGTAGTCAGTGCTCTTAACCACTGAGCCATCTCTCCAGCCTTTGTCTTTCTTAAGAAATGTTCATTTAGTGAGTTACATAGATCTGCCCGCCACTCGTGTATTTCTAATCCTCCCTGTGCTTTTAGTTTTAAAAAACATTTTTTAAAAAAATGTGTGCATGTGAGCGACTATGTGCAGGTATGGGTGTGCAGGTACCTGTAGAAGCCAGAACAGGGAGCTGGATCCCCCGGAGCTGGAGTTACAGGAAGTTGTGAGCCACCTATACAGGAACTGAACTCAGGACCTCTGGAAGAGCAGCACATGCTCTTAACTGCTGACCCGTCCCTCCAGTCACTGTCGAATAAACAATTTGCAGCAATTTATTCCCCTACTGAAATGACCAAATTTAAATCAATTATACCCATCTTGCAATAAAGCAGAGATTGAAACAGAATACTGAAGATGGTTTGTATCTCAGCGGGCCATACTTTCCTCAAGACCTTTGGTACCGCCACAATCTTCCTTCACACACTCCTTCGGCAGATCTGCAATTTGGCAAATTGCACAATGGGCCCAAAGGCCAGATAGCCAAGGGGTATTGGACTTCTTGCTTTTCTTCTTGGTCCTACTCCCATTCTCTCCACAGACCTGTTTACCAGAGGCTGTGTATTTGAGGAGAGGGATGTGTGTGTCCTCATTCGTAATTCTGTAAATATTAACTCATATAAGCCATATTTGTAAAGACACAGTGCTGTTTTCTTTCTTCCTTTTCTACTCCCCCCACCCCATCTTTTGGTTTTGTTGAGACAGGGTTTCCCTATGTACCCTTGGCTATTCTGGAAATCGATCTGCAGATATGATGGCCTTGAAGTACTGGGATTAAAGATGTGTGTCCCCACAGAACAGTTTTGTTTAAGACAAATTTTCTCTGTGCAGCCCTGGCTGTTCTGGAACATGCTTATGTGGATCAGGCTGGCCTTGAACTCACAGAGATCCACCTGCTTCTGCTTTCAGAGTGCTACTTCTATGGTGCAGAGGCAGCCACCATGCCTGGCTTTTTGTTTGTTGAGAGAGTGTGTGTTTTGTTTTGTTTGTTGAGAGAGTGTGTGTGTTGGTTTCCCATTTTTGTTGTTTTTAAAAATTTGAGTGTATATGCCCACATGTGTATGGGTGACCTATGAGGCCAGAGAGGGAATAAGTTACAAATGATTGAGCCCCCTGCCCCAACGTGGATGCTAAGAACTGAATTTAGGTTCTCTGGAAGAGTGCCTAAAACCTAAATATTGAGACAGCTCTCAATATTCCAGAAGTTACAGAGAACTGTGATCCACCCTATGAGTGTGAGAGGTGGAGAGGAAGGAGGGAGGGAGAGAGAGGAGAGGGGAGAGAAACTAACCAGCCAGCCAAGGATTAAGTAGATGGGGAGTTCCAGGATGAAGATTGAAAGTTGTGGGGGACTAGAGCAAGAGAGGATGGGTGGGGGAGTGGGCGGTGTCTGTCTTCTGGTGCAGGTCTGGGGTAAGACGCTTAGTTAGCATATACAAGGGCCTTGATAGGATCACCAGGAACCAGCAAAGAACAAACCTCTTCAAGGATTTCGCAAAGCCTTCATAAATTTAGCTGGAAAGGGGGTTCCGGGCACTTTGCATATGAGCAACAGATACCATACAAGGACATTAGGGCCCAGATCTCATGGGGAGGAGATTGCGTGCATAGGTGACGCGGGTGTGGAGCAACCGCAGCCCCCAAGGCAGAGATGCATGCACTACACGCCGAAAACTCTGGGGCCACAGGCCCGGCTTTCTGCACACTTCTTCCCTTCCCCTGAACCCCACAAAGAATCTGTAAGTTCCTCTTGCTGGTTAGAGATCTGATAAAAGCCCGGGCACAGCTCGGAACAGAGGATATCGGAGCAGTCTCTGCTGGGTCTGAGACTCCCAAGCCCTGCCATTGTAGTTTAACGCTCCCGTTTGCCAATATGAGAAGAGGTGGCGGGATCAGCACGCCAGGAAAGGGCGGGAAAATGAAGCGCTAAAGAAAGAAAGAACGGGCCGAGGGGGAGGGGGAAGAGCCGGCGCCCGGAGCCAATGAACAGGAGCGAGGCCGCGGCGCGAGCGTCAGGCCCGCGGCGCGCGCACGCGCACGCCCCGAGATCTCGCGGGAAAAAGCCGTTGTCCCCGCCGGTGCTGCGGGGTGGGAGGGGGCCTGGAGGCGGGAGCGAAGTCTCGCGAGAAGAGGCAGTTGCCGTAGCGGAGCCCTCTGGGTCTGTGCGAGTGAGTGAGTGGATGTGAGCCGCCGCCGCCGGAGCTGCGGACGGTTTGCCGAGCCCGTTAGCGCCGCTGGCCCAGAGCCCCGCCGCCGTCATGTCCCGATACCTGCGCCCCCCCAACACGTCTCTGTTCGTCAGAAACGTGGCGGACGACACCAGGTGAGCGCACCGGAGCAGCTACTGCGCGGGGGAGGCCGCGGGCGCACGGCGAACAGCGAGCGGCGGCGCGGGGGAGGGGCGGGGCGAAGATGGCGGGGCCCGCGCCGGCTCTAGGCCGCGCCGCCGGCCTCCGCTGGCCTGCGGGAGCGAGGGCGGACCCGGAGCCCATTCGAGCCGAACCGCTGACCGGCGGGCGAGCGAGCCGCGTGGCGGACATTCGGGGTCCACCCTCCCCGCGTGCTCGTGGCTGGTCCAGTCTGGCGGGCCGGATGTCTGTTCCTCATTGATCAGACGTCCACGTTCCATGAGGTGCACGCCCCCTCGGCCTGAAAGGGATTTTTGTTGTTGAAAAAAGGAAAGGTTGCCAGGCGGGGCGTCACAGGCCACCACTCGGGGAAGCCTAGGCGGGAGGACGGGCGGGAATTGAAGGTCAGCTCGGGCTACGAAGTGAGCCCCCTGTCTCCCAGGTCGGAAGATAGAAAAGATGCTAGTGAAATAACGGAATGGGGGAGGGTGTGTTTGCAGCCCCCCTCCCATCTGTATGGATGGTGGTTAGTGGGTTAGAGAGGAGTCGTTGAGATTTGGGGAATTTACCGGTTAAATGGAGTATTCCACGTGTTTCGCGGAAATCTCTTTGAAAACGAGGTGCTGGAGAAACCTCTCCCGTTAGGACCTTCGTTAATTAACTTAGGTGAACGGTAGTCCCAGCACCTTGAAGACCGGTCTAGAAGTTCGAGTCCAGCCTGGTAAGGGCTTTGTTTTCAGCGTTTCCCTTGCTTTGAATTGCCTTCGGGATTTTTCGGAAGATTTTTTTTTTAAATCACAGGATCGTGTCCGTGCATAATAATAAACTCCGAAGAAAAACGGAGTTGTTTGTTTTGTGGAGTTTTATGTCCTTAACAAAAGTGGTTAATTAACGGCATTTTTAAATTTTTCCCTTAAGTATGAAGTATGTAGACATTATGGTTTTATTTCAAACTTTTAATGGCTGACCCTGTTGAACAATTTTAGGGAAAGCTGGGCGAAATGACCCAAGCCTGAAATAACAGCATTTAAGGGGGCTGAGTCAGGCTTGCCTTGAGTTCCAAACCAACTTGACTAGAATGAGACCTGCCTTAAAATAGAAATTACAATACTTTTCAGAATACTAGAGTATTTGATGATTGTTTTTATTTTTCCGTTTTTTTTTTAAAGACCGCACAGCTTCACTTTATAGCCTTGGCTGACCTGGAACTCTATAAAGACAGGTTAGCAGAAATCCTCCTGCCTTTGCTTCCCTGAGTGCTGGGAGTAAAAGTGTTCTCCACCCTACCACTGCCAGTCTTTCTAAAGACATGCCGTTAATGAACAGTGAAAAGACTGTTTACTGATGTAATTCAAAATAGTTATAGACTTATAAGCACCGCTTCCTTCCTGGGACAGGATCTCAGTCAGATACAGGCTATATGATTTGTCCAGCCTTGAACCTACTCTATCCTGTCTTAGCCATCCCTATTCTAGGTACTGGTATAACACACTTACCTGGCACTACAGAGTGCTTTCCTAGGGGCTGGGGATTTAGTTCAGTGGTAGAGCGCTTACCTAGGAAGCGCAAGGCCCTGGGTTCAGTCCCCAGCTCCGAAAAAAAAAAAACAAAAAAAAAACCAAAAACAGAGTGCTTTCCTTACACACTTACCTACCTTTTTTAGCTCAGACTGTAGCCCAGGCTGCCCCTGAACTTATAGCAATCCTCCTAATCTGAGTTTTTGCAATGCTTGAGATACAGATGAGCTGCTACCCTTGGGTTTTATTTTTGTGTTGGTCGTTTGGCTTGCCTTTTTCTGACAGGGTCTCACTGACCCTGATTTACCAGGAACTCCCAGAGCGCTCTGCCTCTGATTTCACAGTGGTAGGGTTAAAAGTGGGGGCCTTTTGTATAGTGCAATCCCCCGCCCCCAGATGCATTGTTTATCTTTGGATTTTCAGGACAGTTTCTCCATGTAACTAACCTTGGCTTCCTGGAATTTGCTCTGTAGAGTTTGTAGCTTCAAACTCTCCCTTGGTATTAAAGGTGTGTGCCACCTTTGTAGCTCAGGAAGCTCGTTGGCCAAGAGGGCAGAGGTATAGGGACCTGTGGGTTATATGCTGTTATCCACCACATCCCTTACGTTGCTTAAGGTGATACTGAAATGTGACATGTTCGGGGATGTGAACATAAAAAGTTTGAGTTTTTTCATGATGTTTTAGGTCTGAAGATTTACGTCGGGAATTTGGTCGTTATGGTCCAATAGTAGATGTTTATGTTCCACTTGATTTCTACACTCGACGTCCAAGAGGATTTGCATATGTTCAATATCCTTTCTTCAGATGGATGATTAGTGAGGGGTGTTGAAGTTTGAAATTCAAGTTTTTATGTAAGTGGTAACATCTAAAAAAATAGTCTTTTTGTCCTCTAATGTCTTATGTCTTCAAATCTTTTAAAATTCTGATTCATTGCTCTTATTTCTTAGTTAATCCAAAAATAAACCTTTAAGTTCCCATCCATGCTGCTGAAACTCAAATCAGTGATTATAATGTGATTTTTAATTTGAATACAATGGTTGCTACCATCTTTGATATGTCAAATTAAAAGTTAATGTGTTCTTGTTCTTAGCAATTAAAGTTTAGTAATCTTGTTTGTTATTTTGAATCACTTGATCGAAAACAAATTGTATAACAATGAGGTAAACTTCTTTAATATTGTCCCCTAATTTGCTGTCCTCTGTTGTTACCTCAGAATGTAAAGCTGTACAGTTATGGCGACCCCAAAGAGAAAGCATGAAAGAACTTTTAGAGTAGAGTTCAACACTTAAGGCAAGTAGACAAGCCAAAGACCTCTTAAGGATCAGGCTTGAAGAGAAGGGAGAGTTTGGGAAAAGAAAAAATAAAGAAAAGCTGGAAGAAGGACAAGCCTAATGGGAGACAAAGCCTCGATTTATCCACAAAGGGGGAAAAGGTTGTTTTTCAAAGTTAAAGATAAAGCCATCTGTCATATTTGACCAAGCATCTCATGACAAGTCCTTCTGACAAGCACTAAAAGAGTTAAAGGTCAAGATGAAGTTGAATGATGGCCAAGATTAAAGGAGTCATACCTGATGTATCCTACAGAATAACTACTTTCTTTTTTATTATTATTTTTATTTTATTTTATTTTGCAAGCAGTTAATTTTCATAATTATGCTGGTTTGGTCTAGTGACAAAACCTGTAAGTTGAGTTTGTGTGGGCCGTTGATATTGTGATTGTGGTCTTGTATGAGTGTATTTTCTCCTAGTTTATCAAGTTAAAAAGTACAGCAAAATAAAACATTGTTAAGTTTAAATTCAGCATATTTTGATTTTTAGACCAGTTCATCAGAGGCTCTTTGTAAAAGGAGGTACTGAAATCCAGTCATAGGGCCTGTATAAGGGGGAGACAGGTGCATGCCCTGGGGATTACTTAGAGAAACACCTGGTTGTTCTAGGATAACACCACTAAAAATATGTAGCAATAGGTCTTTTGGGTTTGTTTTTGTTTTTCAAAGTTGCTGTTGGTTCTGTGAATCCTGCTGTCCCTGCATGGCTTAGCACAGAAGATCAGTTAGCTCTGCATGGATTACAGAAGGCCACCTTCGTGGTGTGGGTCTTAATTGCCATGTATGGGGAATGAGCCTTGATCCCGAGTTTTAGGAGATTGTGTTTCTGACCTTCTATAAGGTCATTTCCTTGTCCAAGAGAGTGGAGGTGTCTGAGGCTGTGAATTTCAATCCAGTAAACTTCCTATTGCTTAAATTCATTTTCTTGAAGTTCTGACCTTACAAATTTCTAGTGAAGCCAAAAAAGCTGCTCATAAGGGCCCAGTGAGTGGTCAAGAGAACCTTGTGGATTCTTTGTAAAACTTAAGGCTAATGCCCATATCTGGCTTCATAAATGGCATTGATCCAGTCAGGCTTATAACGTTCAGGGTTTGTGTGGTGAGGTGGCCTGGGAACGATGTCAGCAGTTGTTTACCTCAAAAGTATGTTGTATTTGAACAGAATGGATTACATAAGGAATCCAGAATAGTAAGTTAACAGGTTTGCCAGTTTCATTTTGGGAACACAGATTTCCCAGTGACCAATACTTGGCTTAGCTTAATGCTACTGTGTCTTCCATGTGATTTCCTGGTTTAGCCTTTTCTCCTTATCCTTGGCTTAAGAGGTGGGTGAATTATAGAACCATGTCCTCTAGGCCAAGATTTTTTTTTTTTTTAAGGATATTACCCAAGAATGCTTTGTCCACATTCATAATCTTTGTAGCTCTTAATATAAATCATTCTGAAACTATACTGTCTCTTGGGGTAACAGTAGTATACTGTACATTAAGTGAACTGATTCCTGTTAACTTAGCACCTAAGTACGGTTAATCTTGAGGGATATTTATTTACAGCATTCAAGATCCTAAACTATCGGCTGTTTTACAAAAGTTGAAAGAAGTTATTTGAGAGTTGGAAAATCTCTCCTGTTTAACCTATACATACTGGCCTCAGAACGAGCTTAAGGCCTATGACCCTTAATTGTTTTTGGACAAAAAATAGAAGTCTAGTGATAGGCTGAGGCATACGTCAGTCTTAAAAATATTGTCACTTTGGAGGTATTTTCTTAGTTGGTGCTCCAAATCTGCATTTCCAGTGTTCTGAGACATTGAACTGGATATGCTTAGAGTGACAATTTTTAGGATGTAGTAAAAATTGTTCCCTAAATTTTTTTCCATCATGGTCTTGAGTGTACTTGAGTGTACTCCCATTTGAATGACGTTTTTAGAAAAGATGTGTTTAGACAAAATAACTGTCAACCTAGGGGTTCTGTTGCTGACATGGGGGAAGCTACAAGGCAGCTTAGTTTCTCGGATGAAATGGATGCCAATAGTGTTTCTACTGCCGTAAATAACTGCCGTGACTCAGGTGGGAAACCTGCCTGACATGCTCTTCCGCAGGAGGCTGCACACTTAGTGTCAGAGTTAGGCCTCTTTAATTTAGGAGTCCTTTTGCCACTTCTTGATAGTGTGCTTTTACAGTCTGCATGAATGTCATGTGCATTTGGCATAGTGACTGAGTGTATTGCTTGATTCTGATTTAATGCCTATAAATGACTGGCATGCCTATCTTGTGCAGTGCAAGGAAGACAACTGAAGTAATATGCCTGTGTCTGAAAACTTGAGTTAATGCTTTCTTCTCTTGTAAAGGCATATTTTTGCTTTGCTTACTTAAGAATTACTGGCATTTTTAATTTGAAATAAATATGAAAATTGTATTTTGGTTTTATAAGACTTTTTTGATATTCCACATAATTGACTGTTTTGTTTTTGTATTTTATTTTATCAAGTTAATTCTTAGTATATGGGGAAGTTTTTTATAGTGTACCTTGGTAGTTCAGTTAAGGCAGACCTTATTACAACACGTATTTACATGTGTGTCTTAAAACTGTATACCATAGAATATTGCGAGTGTTTTTAATGCCTGTGGTATTAATGGCTGAATCAACCAAATTAAGAAGGGTCTAGATGAGTAATATTGATGAGTTGTTTCAGACTTCACAAGCCATTCATTATCAAAGTTTACAAAACTTCTCAAGCCCCTTAACATTTAGCACATTTGAGGATGTTCGTGATGCTGAAGATGCTTTACATAATTTGGACAGAAAATGGATTTGTGGGCGTCAAATTGAAATACAGTTCGCACAGGGGGATCGGAAGAGTAAGTATCAGTACCCGCATGCGTGGTGTGTTGTTTTTTAAACTTGTTTTTTAATCTCTCAAAGAGCTTTAAAGATGACTTAGGTATTAATTGGATAGCTGTGTAGGTACATGACTATGGAAGTAAATTCGTAGGGATGGACTTGGAAAGACTATTTAGGTTAAACCTGGACTAGATCTTATATTATTAACACTTGGCTCTTGTTACACAGGTATACATCATTTGTTAGCTGTAGGACTATATAGACTTTGGAGTCGTGTAGACCTGCTTTCAGTTCTGACTCAGCTGTTAGATTAGCTGAGACACTAAAAGACAGGAGTTAACATAGCTGTTGAAGAGTTAATACATCAGTGTTCACGCCTTTCAGCTTTTCTATGCATAAATTTTCAGAGCTGCATAGTTCCACTTTACTGCATTTTGGTTTTAAATATTCTTTTTTTTTTTTTTCTTTTTTTTTTCTTTTTTCCGGAGCTGGGGACCGAACCCAGGGCCTTGCGCTTCCTAGGCAAGCGCTCTAACCACTGAGCTAAATCCCCAGCCCCTTAAATATTCTTTATAGGCCAAATTTTGCATTTTATGTACTCCTGTGGTATCAGTTTCTTGAGTCAGAAGTAGTTAATATCTTATTAGCAAAGTAATTTTGAGAAGACATTGAACAAAGTTAGTGTTTAACATTAAGCACTGTCTTTTTTAACATTTATTTACTCATATAGTACACTGTCACCAGAAGAGGGCATTGGATCCCAGTACATGGTTGTGAGCCACCATGTGGTTGCTGGGAATTGAACTCAGGGCCTATGGTGGGAGAGCAGTCAGTGCTCTTAACTGCTGAGCCATCTCTCCAGCCCAAGCACTGTCTTTTAATGCACATTTTGAAAGTAGACAGAGGTTAATAACATTCCAGTTATGCTTCTTGCACCAAAACGAAGGCACATCTGAGTTAGGAGAGCACGTTATTCACTTTAGTGTAAGATGAGGAGTGGGAGTGAGCAGGCATGGTGAAGTACATTTCAATCTCGGTGTTTATCTAAGAGTTTGAGGCCAGCTAGGCCTATATAATGACTCCCCCCTCAAAAACAGAGCTGGGGAGATGACTCAGCTAGGGGAACTAACTGCTTCTAGAGAATCAGGTTTTATTTTCACCCTCCACATGATACTAACAGCCTTCTGGACTCTGGGCAATGTGTACATCTGGTGCATGCATAGACATACATGCAAGCACATCACCCATACACCCATACGCATAAAATAGAAATCTTTTAGAGGAAGAATACAGGAGTGTTATCCTATAGTATCAGGGTTTAGATGCTAAGGTTTTAATGGTTTTAAGTATTTCTATTCTGTTCTCTAGCACCAAATCAAATGAAAGCCAAGGAAGGGAGGAATGTATACAGCTCTTCACGATACGACGATTATGACCGATATAGACGTTCTCGAAGCCGAAGTTATGAAAGGAGGAGATCAAGGAGTCGGTCCTTTGATTATAACTATAGGAGATCTTACAGTCCTAGAAAGTAAGTGTGGTACACAATGATATGTTGTTTTAATGTTTGTAGCCAAGTGTAATGGCATTAACCTGTATAATCCCAGCTCCTCAGAAGACTGAGGTGGGAGGACCACACAAACTCTGGAGTTCTAAGCTCACTTAAAACAATAAACTGTTGTAAGGCCCTGTCTTTAAAAGAGATACTTGGCTAATGTTTTTTAAAATGCCTTTGTCTTATTTTTAATTGTGTATCTTGGATGCTTCATTAAGGTTAAAGTTATTTTTGGTGCTTTGTGTAAAAATTAAGACTATAAACAGACATTCGTCACTGTTTGCTTTTTCTGGTGTGCTTTTTAGCAGTAGACCGACTGGAAGACCACGGCGTAGCCGAAGCCATTCCGACAATGATAGGTAAATAATTTTGCTTTGAAAACAACTCCTGTTTTTTCAATTTCAGAGTGAACTTTTGCTCTAAAAGTAACAGATTTGATTAATATAGAATCTAATTTTTACTCTAATTGTATCTCTCCTCTGTTTTGAAAGATTCAAACACCGAAATCGATCTTTTTCAAGATCTAAATCCAATTCAAGATCACGGTCCAAGTCCCAGCCCAAGAAAGAAATGAAGGCTAAATCACGTTCTAGGTCTGCATCTCACACCAAAACTAGAGGCACCTCTAAAACAGATTCCAAAACACATTATAAGTCTGGCTCAAGATATGAAAAGGAATCAAGGAAAAAAGAACCACCTAGATCCAAATCTCAGTCAAGATCACAGTCTAGGTCTAGGTCAAAATCTAGATCAAGGTCTTGGACTAGTCCCAAGTCCAGTGGCCACTGATAGTATAAATCATGATACTTCTAGGCATGTATCATTCATTTACTCATAGTTTGGTATACTTAAATTATCAGGAATACAATGTTGCAATGATGCGTTTAAAAACAAACAAACTTAACTTGTTAGTTTTCCCTGTACTGGGCAATGGTTATAATTAAAATGATATGCTGTTGAGAAGCCACTCTTAAGAGTCCAGTTTGTTTAATGTTATGGGCAGCTACCAATTTGTGGTGTCTCTGTATATTTTTGTAAAGATTCTCATTTTTTATGCTTGAAGTATTTGGTGAAAAGATGTTGGTTGACCATAATTTGCAACATTGTCTTATTAAAAAATAAATTTTCATATCCATATTTGGTAGAACTGTTAACCTAGAACTGTAGCTTGCTAATACGATAGAATGATACAGAAGTGAAGTGGTAGCCACATTACAACACTGACTGCTCAGACACATTTAGGTTCAGGGTGGACCTTTATGTCTTGTCAAGATGTCTAAGCCCATGGTGATTATTTATGATGCAATGTGGAATAGTTCTTTTGTTAACTCCACTGTCTGGGGATTGATGCCAACTGGGTTAAAGAGCGCTTTCAGGGAGCTTGACCTTTTCACTGAAACATGGAGCCTTCACTGCTTTCCCCCCAAACCTCAATCCCTGCTGGTTTCTAAGATTTGGAATATTAAAACATAAGGGAAAAGAACCTCCTCCTTAAGTTTTGAGTGTGTCAATGAACTCAGAAATCATTTTAAGGGGAAAAGACTGTTCTTAGCATAGTTTCTCTAAAATTTAACTATTGTTGATCATTGTTATGTAGGGGTTTTGTTTTTGTTTGTTTTTTCTGTTAGAAACAAGTAAACTGTTGGAAAATACATTTCGTTTGTTTATATGCATAGTGTAAAACTGAATTTTGATGCTCACAGCACTTGACATGTGCATTTGTATCAAAATCCGCCTGCTTCATAGGAGAGGCTTGCTCTTTACACCTCAGTTTATTAATGTGAGACAAGTTAAGATGACACTCCTAGGTGATTCTGTGGTGCCGTGAATTTTTGGGGAAAGTTGAGTTTTACGCAAAAGCCACATCACTTAGTTTTTGGTAATGTAGGACATGACTAAAAAAATAACTTACCTTAAATATTTATAGTTTCTAGTCTTCTCTTCAAGATTGTTTTGGAGGCAATAAAGTGACTTGAAATGTCCGGTGTCATTTCAGAATACAAAGCTAGTGTCTCTAAAATCTTAGACTCCTTGCTTACAGATGTGAGTGAAGATATTGTGGGGGACGATCCTCTTAGAGGATCACCTTACTTTTCCTTTCAATTTTGTTTTTAAAAATCTAGTCCTTGCTTGTAGACTACAAAAGATGGTTTTAAGAACTGTTTGTGGAATGTGTTTGGAGGGTTAATTCTAGAACCTTTGTATATTTAATAGTATTTCTAACTTTTGTTTCTTTACTGTTTGCAGTTAATGTTCTTGTTCTGCTATGCAATCATTTATATGCACGTTTCTTTAATTTTTTTAGATTTTCCTGGATGTATAGTTTAAACAACAAAGTCTATTTAAAACTGTAGCGGTAGTTTGCAGTTCTAGCAAAGAGGAAAGTTGTGGGGTTAAACTTTGTATTTTCTTTCTTATAGAAGCTTCTAAAAAGGTATTTTTATATGTTCTTTTTAACAAATATTGTGTACAACCTTTAAAACACCAATGTTTGGATCAAAACAAGACCCAGCTTATTTTCTGCTTGCTGTAAATTAAGCAAAGATGCTATAATAAAAACAAAATGAAGGAAATAATGATTAACTGGAATTATTATAGTTCTGAATGAGTCTAAAATAATGGAAATAGTCCTTTGTAGCTTTAGGAATATTTTAATCAGTCTTGACATTAGGAACAACTACCCTATTCTGGGAATGATAGAACTTGCCAGAAATCTACATCTTTTACATAGTACTTAAGAAATTTCCTTATGCTAAAATCATGTTGTGATTGCTCATTAAGCCTCTTGGGTTAAATAATCTAAAGAGGTTATTTAGTAGTATTGGTAAACATTAAAATGAAAATTTGGGCAAGCTAACTATAAATTTATATTTTCATTATTACAAAGAATCCTGCTCGTTCCCCTTCCTGAACAAGAATACTGGGTTTTATGTTTATGACATGATTTAAATTATTTTTCATTGTATTTGTTGGTGAGCATTTAAATGATAACCACTTCCACGGGGTGGTTTCAGTATTTTTTTTTCTTGGATTAAATTCTAGCTATTTTGCGGTTAACAAAGCTGGTAATTTATTATTTATGCTGTGCCAGACATTGTTCAAGAGTCTTTGTTGATTCGTTCACCCTTCACAACACCCTTTAAGGAAGATTTACCCCCACATATCAGGAAACTAAGGCACAGAGAAAAAGCTGTAAATGACAGAGTCAAGATTTGAGCCCATATTTGATCCTTTTTTTTTTTTTAGAAACAGTAGTTGAAGGGGTAGCTCTATAAAGTCACGCTCAGTCTATAGAGCTAGAAGGCCTGGTGCTGGTTGGTGTTCACACCCAGACTGTTAGCTTGAGAGTTACCTGTTGGTTATGAAATGGTGTGCCCAGCAGAGCTTCCCAAGGACTATATACAGTCACACTCATGTAGGAGTCTGATGACACCAGGTGAGGAGTTTTACATTTTTAAGCTAAATTTGGATCATGATAAGTTTCCATGGTCGATAAGACCCTCTTCTGTTGTGCATAGCAGTGGGCTCTATTGAATAGGATAGTCGTGTCAAGATTCAAGTGAAGGCTGACACTTCGCCTCTTTTTACTTAAGAAATCTGCTTGTTTTTTTTTTTTTTTTTTTTTTTAATAAGCCAAGTAAGCAAGAAGAAAAGTGAGATAATGAATACGTCAGTGAGAAAGGACAGGTGCTGCATAGAGTTTGAGCTGTTAAGTTACAACCTAGGGAAAAAGACCGGGAACTACTGTACTGTGTTCTCTTGAAATTTTTGGCCCAGTAAGCTGCTACATCCAGTTCAACTAACAAAATCCTGTATACCACAGAGAAGAATAAAGAGAAAACCAAACTGACAAACATCCTTCTTTTATTTAAGACCAAACTGCAGCTGGAATACCCAGTACAGTTCTGCTTACTACACTTCAAGAAAGATCTGAAAGCGGAAAAAAGAACCAAAGAAGGGCAGTTGAAGCGACCAAAGGGTGGGTGGAAGGTGCTGCAGTATGAATACTGTACGAATATTTTGACTCTGGTCTGAAAAGATAAAAGAATTATCGAAAACTACATGGAATAATTGAAGTCCCTTCAAGTTTGAAAGTAAGCATTTTAGGACAAATAAAAGGAAATTCAACTTTGTACTTGTGGAAACTAATCCCTCAATATGAACAGGTTTATATTGACTCATGGGTAGCCGATCCATGATAAGTTACTGGAAACTAGGATGTCTGAATATCAAGGAAGACAGCCATAGTCTCTTAACAGTGCCTCTCTTGGTCTGTCTCAAATTAAATTTGGATGGTAAAGGTGTGGTCCAATATAAAGTTTCTCCTAGTTATCTCTTAAAAGTCAGTTCCACGTAATGCCAATGTTGGCAAATCTTGCCTTTGTTTATTCCAGTGCCAGTATTTTCTGCTTAACTGTTTGTTTAGTTGGCATCTGAGTTTATTTACTTATATACGACATACAGTTTACATCTAACCACTCCTTCCCAGGCTGATTCCACTTATACTTGATATCCACCACGAGGGCCCATCTCTTCTCACCTCCTGTGTAGACAGTGTGTTCAACAGACACTTACTGAACCCTTACTATGGGTAAGACATACTGGATAATTGGAGGGGAGAAGAGATTATTTAGTAAAATCTACTGAGCACAATCTAGTGAATCATTACAGTATGACCTTATTATCTTGGGGTGTATTATGGTAATTTATACCACTCATATCCTAGTGTAATTATAAACCCAATATACTATCAAAGGAAAGTAATTTTATGGTTGTCTGCCATTTAAAAGTATCTAGCATTTGTTGTATCCCATTACTACAAATAATGAAGAAAGCCTGTGATAAGCTGATCTGTTGTGCAGTAATTAATATACTAGAGTAAGATGAAGTTGTTAACTCTTGACTCTGTCAAACAAATAGGTAACCCCCAAAATAACAAGTACTTAACTCTACATTAAAGCAGACCCTGGGTGCTATAATTAGATTACTTTGAGGCAGACAGCTGTTATCCCAATGGACTTAGTATATTCTGTATTAAAGAAAGTGTTTACCGGATAAGACTTTTTAGTGATCTACTTGTACATTTTATAGGGGACATATTCTGTGTATAGTTAATAAATAACTTTATAGTGTCACAAATGTTTTTGGATTCTTTAGTTCCTTATTAGGATATGAAGCTTGTTTATCCTAACATTAATTCCATCACATTCGGATTTCTTGTTGTATTTTTGCCACATATTTAAAACTATGTCAAATTCTGAAATCTGGAAACAGTGTTAAGCCTTTGACCATTTTTTTTTTTTTAATGTAGTAAGATTACACATAAATGAAGGGAACGGTAAAATGAAGGTCATTTGTGGGGGTTTTTGGTTTTTTTGGTTTGTTTGTTTTTTTTTTTTTTAACTTTTTTCAGCCTGCCCAAACTCAAAAAGGTGGCAGGTACCAGGTGAGAATTATAAATTTTGGCTTCGTTTTTGTTGCTATTTTTATTTTGAATCAAGTTGGAAATGCTTTTAAAGTTTTATTTTCAAGGACACAATAAAAATTGATAAAAATGAATTTAGCATTTATTTCAAGATTTATAAATTACTAAATGTATATCATTTACATAACCATTAGCATTGGATTGGTCTTAAAGGTAGAAGTTCTGTGTATTTTAATAGTATCTGTGCAGCTCTAAGTGTTCTGTCCTTTAATTCCCCCACCGCACCCCCCAACCATTTCCTTTAAAATTGAGCCTAAGGCCTACCAGAGGGGAGAATTGAGTTGTGGTGTTCAGATGAGGTTTTTGTTTAGTTTTTAAAATTGAATATTGTTTTTACTTTTCTTTGGATTTGTTCTCTTTGGGGAGTGGTTTCATATGTTGGAAAATATCCCTGTTCATTTATAAATACATTAACAATAATTGACAGCTCTTGAGTTTTAAGTGTAGTAAGTTAGAAAGGGTCCCCGTGGTTTGGGGTATCAGTTGAGTTAAGGAAAATTGTTTTAGTCTTGTCTATTGTGGTCTACATGTATATGAAAGGCTGTCAATATTACTCAGCATTTGCTGTGCCAAGTTGTGTGTTTTCCAGATACTCCTACTTAACCTTAAAAATTACTCCCAGGAGATGAATACTTATCCTGTTTTTCAAATAAGAAAGCTGTTTTCTGTGGAATACTACCCACCATGTGGACAGGAGTTTTTACATACATACCTTCTAACTTTAGTGTATTCCAAGATTATAGGCTGTTGGACCTCCAGCACTCTTGAGCTGGCTTCCAAGCTTCAGGATCTTCACTGTACTTCATTACCTTTTTTTTTTTTTTAAACAAATATTGAGATTAAAAACTAACTTCAAAAATAGCCAGGAATCAGAGGTTAAATGACTTGTCTTCAACTGTTAGCTAGCTTCATCAAGATACCCAATCCATTGTTGCAGAAGACTCTTGAGTGTTTTCCTGTCCCTCCAATCCTGTTAGTTATTAATGTTTGTGTATTTGTAAAGCTGGTTCACCATTCACCCTGTGTTAAAACTGTAGTTCTTGGTTTTTTGTTGTTGGGGGGTGTTTTTTTTTTGTGTGTGCAGTGGGGGGGAATAAAAACTTGAGGCATGTAAATTTTTAGAAAGTAGTTTGTAAAGAAGTAAAAGGTCTTTGTAATCCAGGTTTTGTTTTTGCAGATCACATTTCTTTGAATGTTGGAGAGTAAAATAAACTGGTCTAGGCACTTTTCAAAAAAATCTTGCTTTTTCTGTAGACTTTGTTGTACCTTACAGGTATAACTACCCAACTAGACATTTGTTTCTGAGGTTTTAGAGATGTATTCCTTAAGAGTCATTGCCTATGGGGGACAGCATGGGAAGCTGTGCAGTTTAGAACCATCTGAAATCCTCATGCTTAATAGATCTAAGGTAACTTCAGTCTATCATGTAGCACACTATCACCAAAATACATAGAAGCCTACTCTCTAGTGGGTTCTGCTATACGTTATACAGCTTTGGCAGGAATATTCGTCTAGAAGCTCATGCAACTGTATTAATTTGAAGGCTAATTCAGCCTGAGTACTTCCCACACTCCCATGGGAGGCAGGGTTTCTCTGTAAATATGTCAATAGCCCTGGTTGTCCTGGAACTTGCTTTGTAGACCAGGCTGGGGTTAAAGGTGTGCCACCCTGCGGCCAGTCATGGCTGCTTTTTTTATTCTTTGAGCTATGCTTTAGTGTCTAATAAAGTCAGTAAGCATCTTAGTCCCAAACTAGAAATTCAGGCATATGCTGCATGCTAATGCATACATAAAAATGTATAAGCAGAGGCACAAAGGGAAAAAAAAAAGAACTTTACATTGGCTGTTATCACAGAGTTACACTGGAGCTTTGAGAGAATACATTCTCTCTGCAGGTTGCATGAGAAAGCAGAGTCTGCAAGGTGGGATTGTTTAAGTTGCCCCTGAGTGGGAAGTCTAGCCACTAGAAAGCAAGTATGCAAAAGCTAAAATACACTTTGGTTTTGAGACGAGGACTCTAAAGCCCTTGCTCTAAACGAGGCTGTGTAACTCATATGTTCCTACATAAGTTTGCATTAGTTTTTCCCTATTAGCACAAAGGAATTATAGTTGGGCAGGGCTGTGCACACTGTCAATCTGACATTCAAGCTAGAGAAACCTGTCTTAAAAGAAACAGCAAAGTAGCAGCATCACAGTCATCCCAAGTAGACAGCTATAAATCACTTACATAAAACAATATACTGGGGAGAAAGTTTATTTATCAATTTCACTTTTCAAAGTCAGATCATAATTTTTTAACTTTTCCCTCAGGATGGATACTCAAGTGTTTGATTTGGACTTCTATCTGCTCTGAACTTAACTGAGAAAACTAATTTGCTATTTGGTCTAATTATATAAGAAACTTTTACATAAATGGAAGGGTTGCACATTAATCGGGTTACCTAGGATTGATAAAGTCAAAATGAGTCTTTGGGTTCATTAAAATCTCATATAGCTTAAATCTTTTCAGCTATAAAAAACCTAATACAACAGATTGACTTTGTGTAGTTCACTAGCATATCACTTACATTGATTCACTGGCACTTTAAGCATAAGGGCAACCTTTTAAAAACTGGAGACCTTTAAAATTAGGCCATAAGATTTTTCAAAACAGTTCATGGTCATACATTCAGCAAATTCATACTAAAAATAGTCTTATTTTGTAGAATAAAGGCCAAGAAAACATTATGTTACAAGCTTATTATTACATGTATATACATGGCTTAAATGTCATGAACACAACTCCCTATTTCAAGCAAGCTTTGTATAGGTGAGGCTGGATCCCTTAGCAGCTTTGTGGGATGCTGTTGTATAGAAAAGGTTATCCAGCATTCTCTGTTTTTGGAAAGGGTTTGGTACATACATCTCTAGGTAAATGCCTGCCCACTGCATTTAAGGAGCTCTGCCTGCCCTTTACACGCTGACCACAGCGGAACTTCAGCCATTTCCTAAAAAATGCCCAAGAGAGTTTGGGTGACCCTAGACCATGAAACTGCTTGCTGCCTGATTTCTTCAGAAATTGTGTACCAACCCATGAATATTAGTATCAATCAATACAAAAGCTAAGGTTATTTACTGTTTCTCAAATCTAAACTTGAATTTAGTTAGCAATACTACCAAGTAGAATTGATTAGTCACTTAAATTGTTTAAATTGCATTGACACTATAACAGTATAGTGTATATACAGCACATAAGTGAATGCTTATACTTGTAAATTACTAGTTTTTCACAAAATGTCAAACCTTTTGGCTATGTGTAAACATCAAAAAATTTAAAATCAGTACTTAATCTAATTTTATACCTGTACTTTAAGTAAGGTTTTAAGTTGAAATGTCATCGTTTCCTTATCTGAAGGGTTCAAGGAAACATGAACCCAGTGGCTTGGTGGCTTGGGGAGAACACTTGGTGATGGTGGTTCACTAAATTTGGCTCCAGCATAGTTCTGACTAGCTTGAGACTTAAAAAGCAAGCTAGGACTTGATAAGCTAGCATTCCAGTTGGAGTTGTTGGAAAGGCTCTTGGTTTTTCCCCCATTTTGCACTGCCGATGGATTGTACCCATGTCCTCTTTCCTTTTTCTTATGAACGATCTTCATCTGGGAATTCTGATCCTTGGTCTTCTGTCTATTGTGCTGTTGTTGGTTCTTGCTAGCATTTCTAGATTGAGGGTCTGGAATGTTATACCTCTCTCCACCACCCATCTTCAGCTTCTTTGTCACCTGTAAATACATGTAAACATCAGTTAAATTCCACATGTCCCCTTTGACGTTTCCGTAGCTCCAGTTGAAAATATGACAAGGTAGGATTAGACAGGCTCCCCTGCAAAACCATCTACCTCAAGAGACTAAAGTCCTGAGCCAAAAACCAGTTTGTGAAATCAAAATAAGAAAAACAATTGAAGCAACCTATTCATTCTTTGTACAACCTGATAACCTCACACACTCAAATGAACCCGTTTCTGGAGAGGCCTCCTGTACCAGACTGGCCTCCGACTTGAAGCAGTCTTGCCCCAAACTTAAGAGGAGTACTGGAGTTACAGGCACGTAATAGTGCCCCAGCACCGTGCATGGCCGCTGACCTTAATAGTTTAGAATTGCTTCCATTGTAAAATAAGTGGCCCCACTATGATGCGAGTCATTATTATACCTTTCAGTCTGCTTTTCAGATTGCAGAATTTCCACTACTTGGCCTCTTCCTTGCTGCCAAGCCCAGAATAAGAGACGTTGCTTTCTGCTAGATCCTTTCCTTTGTCTCAATACACAAGTTTTCATGAGCCAATCTGCTGATTTCAGCCTAGGAGCTGAGGCCCACATCGAGTCTCCTCAGCACACAAGTTTGAGAGAAGTCGTAGCTAGAAAAGGAAAGATAATTACTTGAAAACAACCCCACAAAGTGATCGCGTAGACAGTCTTTAGAAATGGCTGTTGCCGCTTCCTCAAAACTTCAATGATTGTATGAGAGAAACCACGACTTTCTTTGACCTCATTGTCAGCTTTCAACTCTTGGGAACTTTTGGGAAGACTTAGCAACTCCTCTTGTTTTAAAGTAAAACTAAGGAAGCGTTCGCTTCTGTGGCCACACCAGGAAACTAGGGACCGTGCTTTTAAAGTTCCATCCATATTTAACGCTTTCATTTCAACCCACACTGCTATTTCCACACCAAGGTTCTTTTCCCAGCAATGTGCATCGTGCTTTCGCTTGACTCCGGTAGTGGTACCATAATTTTTCAGAAGCCATAATAAGCTTACATTTTTTTTTAAACATCACGTCTCTCTCTAAAGTGAATGGTTTCTCTCAATGTTCTAATTAGTCAAATTAGCAAACACCCGCACAAGGCTAAGAAGGCCTCCAATTTTATTAAGTCGGACGGTCCGCATTCCCAGTCGCCCACACAGCGAACCTGCAAGCTCGCCGCCTCAGCCCGCCGGCGGCTCAGCTCCCGGGAAGTCGCGCCCGCCCGGCCTTGCTTCCTCTTCAGCCAGGCCCAACAATGGTGCCCGCTGTGGCCAACATGGCCGACCCCGCCACACTCACCGACTTCGAGTTCGGGCGGCGGCGGCGGCTCTCTCTCGACCTCCAAGCCTCCTTCCCTCTCCAGGGAGAAACGATGCACGGACCAAACAGCCCACGAGCGAGTCCCAGATCACAACTTCTTGGACCAACCTCCTACTGCCTTTACCGACAAAATGGAGGCTGCTGCAAGCGCGGAAGAGGATCGGAGACTGTGCAGCCAATGAGGACGCAGCAGCGCGTGCCGCAGCCAATGAGATGCCGGCCGCCGCCTGTTGCTGGGGCGGGCCGGAGGAAGTGAGGGATGGCTGTTGTCGTGGTTTGAAATCCTGCGGGAGGAGCATGTCGGGAATAACTGCCCAGCTTCGGGAGCCGCGCTGCGGGTCCTCCCCCGCGGGCTGGCGAGGGCAGCTGCTCTTCTGTTGGCCTCTGTGGACGCTGAGCCGGTGTTTTACTCCCTTGACCAGACCCCTGCGCAGCGCCCTGTGTTTGTTCCTGCCCCTTTCTGTCCTGCAGTCACTGGGCCGCCCCAGAAGCTGCCATGGGTCATGGTCACCCCACCCAGAGCCTGGCAAGCATTCTGCACATGACCATCTTCCTTTTTCGCGTCCCCTCTGATCTAATTTCACTTTTCTTCAGTACCTGAGACAGTCACTACCATCAGGGCCTGCTTTTTCTATACACAGCACTGGCTGGTCCCTTACACATTTTTTTGGTCTTGTTCAGAAAATGGAAAAACTAGAGAAAAGAAAGATACAGCTCAAGAATGACAGCAAGGTTCAGGAAAAGGAGAGATATCGGCTTTTTTAAGAAAAAAGCAAAAGTATATATGAAATGTCAACATTCAAAGGTGAACGCTAATTTCTATGAATAATTTTGGGGGGCAAATGTGCCAGGTGTCTTACCCCATTCAGGCCTGTAATCCCAGCCTCTCAATTTTGAGATCAGTTTGGACTTTATAGCAAACCCCACATCTCAATGAAACAAAAGCATTTCATTGGCTCCAAATTGTGATGCAAAATCACATACACACACACGCACACACACACGTGAATATATATATACACATATACATCTATACAGTCATTGCCATCCAGAATTAAGCTGGCCCCCCGAATTTTGCAAGCCTGCCCACGTGCATCATGAGTGCTTTCTCTGCCCCTTATCTTGTACTAGACTTACATCGTCTCATTTCATTCTCTTGGCAATTTTTAGGGCAAGCTGCTATTCTGATTTCCAAGATATTGAGGCAATATACACTTCTAAGCGAGAAGCTACAGTGAGATTCAAGAGCCTTAGAGTTCATGTACCCTACGATGTTTGTGTCTTCTGTGTACCTAAAAGGTGTTTGACCTAGAGGACATTGTTCCCAACATTGCCAGAAGTTTTGAGTGCCATGAAGCCCATGTCCTGCCATCTGCCTGAATCTGCTCTCTCCAACAAGGTCACGGGCTGCCTTGGGAGAGCATGGTTCTGGCTTTCACCATGTCTTAGCACTGTTCTAGCTCATTAATAGCTATCAGCCCACAAGAACTCCCAACTCTGAACTGTATGTGAAAAATAATTCCTTCTTCAGGATATCTGATCACCCATTTCGTGCCTGATTCCCTTTTGTTTGTGTGACTGTTTTGTTTGTATGTCGTATGCTTGCAGTGCCCTGGGAGGCCAAAAGAGGGCAACACATCCTCGGTAAGGCCTTACAGATGGCCGCTATCTCTACCCTCTTGAGTTCAAGGGCAGCCTGCTCTCCAGAATGCATCCCAGGTCAGCCGAATGCATCTCCGGTCAACCAGGGCTACACAGAGAAACCCTGTCTCAAATAACAAAACAAAATAGATAGGAAAATGCTGACACAAAGCCTCCTGAGGATGCAAATCTCAGTTCAACTCGAGGACAAAGAGCTAATAACTGCACCAGCATTTTTTTGTTTGTTTTTAAGACGGGTTTCACCGTGGAGCCTTGGCCAGTCTTGAAGTCGGGCTTAGAGATCTGGCTGCCTCTTCCTCCCTAGTCCTGGGACTAAAGGCATCCACCACCATAGCTAGTGCATATTTAATTTAAAACATTCATTTTGCCAAACTTTATCTAGTGCCTGCTTTGGGGCTTGACCCTCTGCCACACCATAAGTACACAAGTAAATGAAGCCTTATCTGGATCCAAAAAGAGGAAAAGCCCTTTCCAATTTGTGAGACAGGGGAGCTGAGATTTGGGGAAGCTTGTCCATGTTTTCTCCAGACATGAACAACCTGCTCATTGCAAGGGAATTAGAACCTATCACTGCTAAGAAGGTACAGCTTGAAGGTTTGTCCACAGAAGGCTTTTAATTATACATTAATTAAAAAGAGGCAGGGGCTGGAGTCAGTGGTCAGGTGTTTGCTGTGATATATTTGAGAATCTGAGTTCAGAACTTCTGGGCTCACAGAAGTTGGTAACTGCTGTGGGAGGTGCATAATCTATAGCCCAAATTCAGTTAGGGAACATCTCAAAAAACAAAATGAAGGACACAGTAATGATTCTCTTCACTCCAGCCCTTGGGAGGTGGAAGCAGGTGAATCTCTGAGTTAAGGGCCAGCCAGGCTTAGTGTGATTGTTAGTCCAAAACAATCACAAAAATGGTGAGTCTGGTGAGCTCCATTAGCAGGTCAAGCCACTCCAGCCTCTCTCCCCTAGAGACTCCCCTAGAGTCCCCTACCAACTGGAGTTCTGGGACCTACGAAGTAGGAGGAGAGAACAGACTCCTACAACTTCTCCTCTGAAATCCACGACATATCACAGCATACACATGCACATGCAATAAATGAAGAAATAAAGAGCCAAGGAGGAGGATGTCCATGTCAACTTCCGGCCTCAACCGGCACGTGTGTCCCATACAGGCCCCAACACACACATACAGAGAGAGAGAAAGGTGTGTGTGTGCGCGCACGTGAGCGTGTGTGCTTGTTTTGTGAATATTCTCTTGCCTAATCTAAATAGAAGTAGAAAGACGGAAGGCAAGTGACACCAGAGTCTATTAATAGTTTAGACTCTGGAGGGCCAGGGGGGTTGGCACAGTCACCCTGTGGGGCACATCTATACAAATCTCTAGTCTACTGACTTGCAGAGCTGGCCACTTAAACTTAGTTTGTTCTTTCTTCTTTAAACTTGGTTGCAAATTTGGGGTCAGTTTGAATGTCTGCAGGCCTGCTAAGCTGACGGCTTGCTTCAGTTTAGAAACACAGAATCTATACTGCCTGCCAAAAAAAGAAAGAAAGAAAGAAAGAAAGAAAGAAAGAAAGAAAGAAAGAAAGAAAGAAAGAAAGAAAGAAAGAAAGAAAGAAAGGAAGGAAGGAAGGAAGAAAGGAAGAAAGGAAGAAAGGAAGAAAGGAAGGTTAAGAAGCGAGCAATGGGCCCTGAGGTACGGTTTATGCTTCAGGGCTCTCAAAGTGTTTCCAAACTGGTACGAAGCCCCACACCGACTTCCTCACCCCATGCATTTGTTTCCTGGGGAAGGAAGCATCTGGGGCTGGTTTCTACACGTTCACGCATTCCGGAGAACTTTCGAGTCTATTGCCAGCCGTGACAGTCACCTGATTCTAATTACCAAACGGAGGAAGCACAGGAAGTCCGTGGGAAACTCCCACTGCTCTCGTGATGTTCAGGGAGGGAGGGGTTCAGCCAGCAAAACCTTAAAGAACATTGCCATCTGAGCTACCCATTAACACCCACGTTCGCAAACCTGGGGGATGGGCCCATGAATGTTTCAATCCAGCGGAGTCCAGTGTGTCACTAGTTCAGCCACAGATCTGAATTACTCTCTGGCAGCCCCTTGTCATGGAGCCCTGCGTAGCAATCAACAACACCTGAGAAGGCATTTCCGAAACAGGATTATTTAGCTTAGCTTGGTTGTAGTCGTGGGTGGTGTTTGAACTGGATCTCGCGCACCTCGGGCTGGTCTCAAACTGGCTTCGCAGCTGAGAGTGTCCTTGCATGGTCTTGCTGCTTGTGCTTCCCAACAGTTAGCTCCACAGGTGTATGCCACCATGCCCAACCTAGCTTATGCTTTTGGAAACATCAATATATTGTAAACATGTTTCTTTGTATATACAAACGTACACGTGTGGTTATTAGTAGAATTTTATGCTATGACCATATGTAATTAATTTTGTGGTCAGCCAGTGTTTACAGTTTTTTTTTTTTTTTTTTTTTTTTTTTGCTATTATATGCCGAGCTGGATATCCTTATAAATTTAAATTTCCTTAAATAAATTTCCCTTAAATTCCGAGCTTTGAAATTATTAGGTCATGAGGTAAACATATAGGTTAAGTGCTGGTAATTTTTTTTCCAACTTGACACAAGCTAAGGTCACCTGGGGAGAGGAATCACAACTGAAAAAAATGTTATCAGATTGGTCTGAGGACAAGTCTGTTGGGCATTTTTCTGATTAATGGTTAAATGGGAGGGCCCAATCCACTGTGAGCAGTGCCACCCCTGGGTCCATAGCCTCTGCTTCAGTTCCTTCCTCCAGGTACCTGCCTGGAGACTCAACCTGTTTTTATCTTAACAGAAAAGTAAACAGGAAGGTTTTTTTTTTTCTTTTCTTTTTTTCGGAGCTGGGGACCGAACCCAGGGCCTTGCGCTTCCTAGGTAAGCGCTCTACCAGCTAAATCCCCAGCCCCTAACAGGAAGGTTTTTAATACATGTTACCAAACATCATCTATAAACCTATGTCTCCAGAGACCAGAGAGCTGTTAAATCAAACAGTTAAAAACTTCAGACACAGGCCTGAGGACCTAAAATTCAGATCCCTAGAACTCATACAAAAAGCTAGGCTCTGCTATGCAGGGATGGAACCCCAGGGCTAGATTCAAGGAGAGAGAGACAGGTGGATTCCCATAGCTCATTGGCCCACCAGCCTAGCCAATTGGAAAACTGTGGGTTCTCAAAAACAATATGGAGAGTGACTGAAGAAGATACTCAGTGTCTTCCTGTAGCTCCAGCATTCATACAGACCTGAGTGTGTGCCCACATATGACAATGTACACACACACACACACACACACACACACACACACACACAGCGGGGGGGAGAGGGAGAGAGAAGAGAGAATAAAGAAGTATATATGTTGCCAGGCCATGGTGGTACACACCTTTAATCCCTGCACTTGGGAGGCAGAGATCTCTAAGTCTGAGGTTAGCCTGGTCTACAGAGGGAGTTCCAAAACAGCCAGGGCTAAATGGAGAAACCCTGTCTTGGAAAAAAAAAATTTTTTTTTTTTTAATTTAGAAGTTATGTGTCCATTTAAGTCCCTAGCACCAGTGTTCAAGTCACATCCCAGCTCTGGGAGCTTCCTTGTTAGTAATGTAATGGCTGCTCCTCTGACCTTGGTTCTGTAAGAAGAGCCGGTGAAATCATTGAAATCATTTTCATTTTTAAAGATTTTATTTTAAGGTCACATACCATATGTGGCCTCTTTGCAAGAAGCCCCACAGGACAGCTCTGTGTCCCACCAAATATGACAGTAATAAGGTCTCTGATTCGTTTCAATCAACATCATCCAGGGCCAATGTGTCAGTTGATGAGCGCCAAACATCTGGAATTTTCCACTCATGTAAGCAGGCTAACGTTTGTTGTCTGCCTCGTGGCACTGGTTCTGAGAGAGACTTCGAAAGTCGGGACAAAGAGTCTATATTTTGCCACCGTGGACAAAGACTCTATATTTTTGCTATCGAAAAACAAGGAATTAAACAAAGTTACACTGCTCCCGTAGATGATTACAACAGTTTGGGCTAATGGCAGCCAGTGCGGCTTGGGAACAGCAGACAAGAGAGTCGACAGCTCTGAGTCCCAGGCAGTGACTCTCTGCTCCCCTGGGGGCAGGTTTCCCAGTGTGGTCCAGGCTGCCCTGGACATCAGGACTCTTCTGCTTCAGAGTGGGGTCAGAAGCCACCAAGCCCAGCTGTGATTTGCTGATTCCAGTGGGAGGAGCTCGAACTTTCCAATCATCTTTTTCTTTGCCTTTAACTTGTTTTGTCTTACTTATCACTTACGAAATTCAGGAGCATGGTCTTTTGTGTACTTCAAATGTACTGTTCTGAGCTGGGGACGTATACGTCAGTGGTATACTGCTAGTCTAACATGCACATGGTTTTAGTTTCAAACCCAGCCCCACCCAAAGAACAAACACTCCGGACATTAACCGCGAGTGCTGGAACCCTGGCTGTCCTGGAACTTGCTCTGTAGACTAGGCTAGCCTGCAGCTTAGATCCACCTGCCTCTGCCTCCAGAGTGCTGGGATTAAAAGCTGTGGACCATCTGTAGGGAGATGGTAGGCTGACCATCTCCCTACATCCCAGCCCAGATCTAGGGCTTTGATTCGGCCCACCCCATCATCTACATCTATGAACTGCTGGAGTGCATGAAGGGGCGGGTCCTGCAGATCCAAAGCTGCAGGACCTTCACGGCAGAGGGTAAACAGCTGGGTATGTGAGAAGAGTCCTGGTGAGGATCCAGTACTGATGGAGTAGCAGAAGCCAGAGACTTCGAGCCACATCAATGATTCATTGCAGTGGACATCTTACAAATAAAGCTGTTTGCGGCTGGAGAGATGGCTCAGTGGTTAAGAACACCGGCTCAGTGGTTAAGAACACCGACGGCTCTTCCTAGAGGTCCTGAGTTCAAATCCCAACAACCACATGGTGGCTCACAACCATCTGTAATGAGATCTGAGGCTCTCTCCTGGTGTGTCTGAGGACAGCTAGAGTGTACTCATATATAATAAATAATTTTTTTTTTAAAAAGCTGTTTGGAGGACTGGGGATTTAGCTCAGTGGTAGAGCGCTTACCTAGGAAGCACAAGGCCCTGGGTTTGGTCCCCAGCTCCGAAAAAAAGAACCAAAAAAAAAAAAAAAAAAGCTGTTTGGACAAAAGGGTGTACTATATGACACACAGTGACAACACACTGTAGCTTCCATGATAAGATTTTTTATTCCATTTTTATTATTATGTTTTATTTTCTTTTGGGGGTGGGGGGGTACAGAGGGCAAATACAAAGGGTTGGGGAGATAAGTGGAATTGGGGTGTATGATGTGAAATTCACTAAGAATCCAAAAACCATTTGTTTGTTTTTTTAAAGTGTACACCACCACCGCCTGGTGGCTGGAAGGATGATAGCTCAGCTGCTAAAGGTAAGGCACACAACGTCATGATCACAGTGACGTAATGGTGATTGTGACGTCACAATCATCGTGACGTCACAATCACCATGACGTCACAATCACAGTGATGTCATGATCACAGTGATGTCACAATCACAGTGATGTCACGATCACAGTGATGTCACGATCACAGTGATGTCACGATCACCATGATGTCATATTACAGTGATGTCATGATCACAGTGATGTCATGATCACAGTGATGTCACGATCACAGTGATGTCACAATCACCATGATGTCACAATCACCATGATGTCATGATTATAGTGATGTCACGATTACAGTGATGTCACGATTACAGTGGTGTCATGATTACAGTGACGTCATGATTATCGTGAAAAGCAACCAGTTGGCCAAGGAAGACCAGGAAACCTGAGCAGGCGTGGGCTATAGGTAACAAATCAGAGCATGTTCAAGTCTGCATTCTCCAAGAGCAGATGCTTAGAACGAATGAACTTACATGATCTCAGGCCTTTGATCTTGGACCTGTCTTCCCTTTCAAGGTGAACTCCGTAGAAATCCTAGACTGGGTATGGTGTTACACACCTGTGATCCTAACACTCTCAAGTCAGAGGCAGGAGGATGGTGAGTTCAAGTCTAACCTGGGATACAGAGTGGAACCAGAGCAGTGACTCAAACCCAGTACTTGGTTGGGACACAGAGGCAGGAAGATGAGGCTTCCTCCGCCACTTGTGAGCTTTGAGGCCAGCCTGGGATATTCAAGTCCCTGTCTCCAAAATGGAAGGAAGAAAGGAGGAAGAGAAGGGACGGAGGAGTTGGTGGGGTGCTTGCTAAACACGCACAAAGTTTGGCTCCATCCTCGGCTTGAATCCCAGCTGACTAGTGAGTTGACTAAAACAGACGGTTCAGTGGGGAAAGGCATTTGCCGCCAAGCTCCACAGCCGAAGCTGATCCTGGGGACCCACGGTGGAGGGAGAGCCACCTCCCGTAAGTTGTCCCACGGCATCCCCATGCCTACTTTGGCGTGCACACACACAGAGACACAGCCTTCACCAGGTGGAGGAAGACCAAGCTGGGCTGCAGGAGATCCTGGCTCAACACAGGAAATAAAATAAAAATCCAATAAATAAATTAACTACACAGCAACATCGGCTCAAAAACCAAGAGCAAACCAAGAACAGTAGCACCTCGCATTCTCCGCACAGCAATGGCTGCTGTGGAACCTCAAGAATGGGAAACATTGTTCCTGGCTCTCATTTAGGACTTAGCTCTGTGATATGCAAAGCCTCAGCTGACTGTTCCGTAGGAGAATGAGCGCGCACACACACCCACTCCTGCAGGAAGTTAAGCACTAGGCCCACGGACTTGAGAAACACTATTTGGGTTCTAGAATTTTCTCCCCAACGTCGAAAATGAAGTTTTTTTTTTTTAATTAACTTGAGTATTTCTTATTTACATTTCGAGTGTTATTCCCTTTCCCGGTTTCCGGGCAAACATCCCCCTAATCCCTCCCAATGAAGATCTTTCTCATCGACAAGAACTCAGCAAAGAATCTCCCTTCATGTGAGTCATTTTGATGGGCTCACATAGGCGGCTGCCTTGGAACAAACTTCCCCAGAGTTTCTGGGTCAGGTCACACACAAAAGAATCTCTCTCCTGAGGGAGTTCAGCTTTCACGTGGCCGCACCTCCCCATCCTCCTCTGCAGAGTGTGACCCTGAAGAACAAGACTGGGGGTGTCTGACAGCATCCTGAGCAACCTCTGCTTCTCCTTTTCCTCCTCCTCCTGTGACCACCCTGGCAAACTCTCTGGAAAGAATATAGTGGGGTATTGGGGATTTAGCTCAGCGGTAGAGCGCTTGCCTAGGAAGCGCAAGGCCCTGGGTTCGGTCCCCAGCTCCGGAAAAAAGAAGAAAAAAAAAAAAAAAAAAAAGAATATAGTGGGTTAGGTTTAAAGTCCAAAATAGGGAACTTGCGTTAGACGCTCTCTGGAATGTTGGGAATTTTTAAATGTGTTTTAAGGATGTTCTTGATTTTATCTTGTTTTCATTAATGAGTGGGAAAAATCGACTTAGCGCTTCAGCCTAAGCGGGAGAGGTATCTAGGTCATCTCTGCTTTTCCTGAGTAATTCAGCCCTTGGCGTCGGATCAGATGCTGTATTGGTTACAGAGAAGAATGAAGGCCTGGACCTGAGCCTGCGAGATGGCTCAACAGATAAAATTGCTCATTGGCAAGACCAATGACCAGTTCCCTGGTACCCTCATGGTGAGAAACGACTTCCTCAGGTTGTTCTCTGATTCCCACATAAATACAATGTCACGCCTGTAATCCCAGCATTCCACTTAGGAGGCAAAGGAAGGCAGATCTCTGTGAGTTCGAGGTCAGCCTGGTCTACAGAGCGAGTTCCAGGACAGCCTCAAGCCATCCAGGATCGTGTCAGATCCTCTGGAGCTATGGTTATGATGGTTGTGGGCTGCCTGGTTTGGGTGCTGGGAACTGAACTTGGAGCCTCAACAGGGGCAGCAAACACTTAAAAAAAAAAAAGGATTTCTTCATTTTATTTATGTATTTTGTCTGCAAGTAGTCTATGTATGTGTGGTGCCCACCAAGGTCTGAAGGGAACATGCATACCTTGAAATTGGAGTTACAGTAATTGTGGGCCCCTATGTATATATATCCTGGGAACCAAACCTGGGTCCTTTGCAAGAACCAGTGCTGTTTGTTTTGTTTTGTTTTGTTATTCTCTGAGACAGGGTTTCTCTGTGTAGCTCTGGCTGCCCTGAAACTCACTCCATAGACCAGATTCAGGTCCCAGCACTCACACAGTATCTGGTGACTATAACTCCAGTTCCAGGGGATCTGGTGCCACCTTCTGACCGCCGTGGACACCAGGCATGTACATGGTGCACATACAAACACAAAGACAAAACACACTCATGTCATAAAGTAGAATAAACAAATATTAAAGAAACTAACAAAGAAAAAAAGCTGGGAGCTGAGCAGGCCTGTAATCTCAGCACTTAGAAGAAGGAGGATGCTGGGAAGAAATAGAAGAGGAGGAAGAGGTTGAGGAGGAGGAGGAAGAAGAGGGAGGAGGCCTGAGGGTCACGATGGTGCGGTGCGGTGACTTGCCCAAAGCCACACGGGTGAATAGAAAAACTCTGACTTGAACACCTGGATGACAATGAGGGCCTGACCCATCCTAGGTGTGGTTGGGAAGGTTTTTATTGTAGACACAAGAGAGAACAGCCAGGGGCATCTGCAAGGCCCCAGAATGACAAGGCCAGCAGAATAGATCTGGCTCTGAGAGGCGAGTGGGAAGGTGGGGGTGAGAGAGAAAATGCAAGACCCAAGATTGCACAGGCAAAGGGAGGCTCAGTCAGACCTAAGCCTTTCCTCCACCTCTGCTTCCTCATCCATCTGGGCCATCCACTCTGCAGTCTGCTGGTCACCGTGGAGACCAGGCTCTCGTGAACTCAGAGATTCAAGGCATAGACTACCACGTCCAGTCACTACTGATTGGTGTAAGTATATGAGTGTGTGTATGGGGGGTGTGTGTGGTGTGTATGGTATGTTTGATGTCTATGCGTGTGTGTATGTGTGTGTGCATGTGTGCATGTGTGTGTGATATGTGTAATGTCTGTGCATGTGTGTGTGGGGGTGTGTGTGGTATGTGTGATGTTTATGTGTGTGTATGTGTGTGTGCATGTGTGTGTGTGGTATGTGTGATGTTTATGCATGTGTGTATGTGTGTGTGCATGTGTGTGTGCCTGTGTGCATGTGTGTGTGTGCATGTGTGTGTGTGTGTGTGGTGTGTGTGTGATATGTGTGATGTCTGTGCATGTGTGTGTGTATCAGAAAAGGACATCAGGTGTCACTTTCTACCTAGTTCCCTTGAGAAAGAATTATCACTGAACAGAGAGCTTACTGACATCACTCACCTATTCCCACCCCACCCCCACATTCCCCTGGCTGGTTGACCAGCAATCCCCGGGGATCTTCCTGTCTGTTCCCAGTGCTGTGCAGACCCCAGCCAGTGTTGTGGGGTAGGAGGTGGGAAATGCAGGTGTTTACCACACACGCTCGCTCAGCTTTTACCAGCATCCAGGTTTGAAAACGCTCTTACCACTAAGTTAACTCCTCCCCTCCCCCAACCCCGGTTTGCCTTGTCCTGGGTCCTGAAATCTATCCTTGAAGATACGGTTATCTCAGCTGTGCCTGGCGGTGTGGGACTGTATCACAGCTACTTAAAAGACTGACGTCAAAGGATTCCGACTTCCAAACTTAGGCTGGACTGAGTTCAAGATCAGCCAAGGCAACTTACTGGGACCCCGTCTGGATGGCATTATATACACCTATGAATCCTAGCACTTGAGAGTTTTGAAACTGGGGGCGGGGGAGGGATTGGTAAGAATACAAGACCAATATGGGCTACTGTGTAGGACCCAATCTAAAAAAAAAAAAAAAAAGTTTGAGCCACTGAGATGGCTCAGTGGTTAAAGCCACTTAACCACTGAGTTCAATCCCCCAGAACCTACATAAAAGATGGAAGAAGAAAACTGAGTCTACGACGTTGCCCTCTGTCCGCCATACTCTATCTGACACGAGTGTGCTGCCCCCAACAACATCAACGATAATGGGAAAATAAAACCTTAAAAAATAAAAAACAGGGATTGGGGATTTAGCTCAGTGGTAGAGCGCTTGCCTAGGAAGCGCAAGGCCCTGGGTTCGGTCACCAGCCCCGAAAAAAAAAATAAATAAATAAAAAACAGGGCTGGAGAGATGGCTCAGTGGTTAGAGCACTGACTGCTCTTCCAGAGGTCATGAGTTCAATTCCCAGCAACCACATGGTGGCTCACAACCATCTGTAATGGGATCCGATGCCCTCTTCTGGTGTCTGAAGACAGCGACAGTGTACTCACATATAATAAATCTCTTTTTTAAAAAGTACAGAGACTGTATAGGCCAAAGAGCATCTCTAGCTCCAAGAAAGGGAGGGTGGGTTGGAGGGTGGGAGGGGAGGGCATCTGCACAGGGGGCCAACGATATCATCAAGATGTAACTTAGAAAGGAAAAGCAGTGGGCAGAAAACCACGAAAGAAACACCAGAGGGGAGAGGATTCTGGCTAGACTGACAGACAGGACAGGAGGACAGGGTACCAGAGCTCAGCAGAGGATGGAGGATGCGAGCTGAGCAGGATGCTAAGCGAGCAGGGACCAGTACAGATGTGAGCACGGAACCTTTTATGCAGGTGCACCACGGTGTGAGCGGGGGACGGTAAAGGGGAACGGAAAGCATGTGTCTCCTAAGCCTTCAATGGAGAAAGACTGACCTGAGGATCCCATCCCCTCCCGTTCCCAGGGAGACCAAGATAAGCCTCTCTAGAGCTTCTCCAGCCAGCTCACATACACAGGGTGGCTCACCCAGAACCTGCGCCCCAGCGAGTGGGAACAGGAGTCACCTCCCTCTCACCCAGTTCCCTTAACCATTGAGTGGGACCTGGAGTTCTGCCTGTATTTTAGGGTGGTTTTCTCCCCCTGCCTCCTCTTCCTGGAACTCACAATCGTGCTGGCCTAGAACACAAAGATCGGCCTATCTCCATCTCCTGAGTAGATTAAAGGTTGTGCACCCCCCCCAGTCCAGCCCTCAGGATGGTTCTCTCTGTCTCTGTCTCTGTTTCTATCTCTCTGTCTCTGTCTCTCTCTGTCTCTGTCTCTCTCTGTCTCTGTCTCTCTCTGTCTCTCTGTCTCTCTGTCTCTCTGTCTCTCTCTCTCTCTCTCTGTGTGTGTGTGTGTGTGTGTGTGTGTGTGTGTGTGTGTGTGTGTTGTGGAGGTCTTTGGAAGTGTTTCTAGGGATGGGTCTCAGATCACCAGGTTTGGTTGGGGATTTAGCTCAGTGGTAGAGCACTTGCCTAGCAAGCTCAAGGCCCTGGGTTCAGTCCTCAGCTCCAGAAAAAAAATCACCAGGTTTGTACACCAAGGGTCTTTACTCAGTGAACTATCTCTTTCGGGCCCAGGTCTTGACCCCCTCTTGCCTCAGCCTTCAGAGTTAGGCATATAGGCAGATGCCACTAGACCAGGCTATGATGACCTTTTTGAATACTATTGCAAGAGGAGAAAAATAGACTCAACCCTCAGATACAGTAAGGACCAAAGGAAGGCTTTAGACAAAGCCTAGAAGCTCTGCTAGGGGGTCTGTAGATGTAGTTAAGAAGAGAAGACATCACCCAAAAGATGCCCCAACATATAACAAAGACACGTGCTCCACTATGTTCATAGCAGCCTTATTTATAATAGCCAGAAGCTGGAAAGATCCCAGATGCCCTTCAACAGAGGAATGGATACAGAAAATGTGGTACATCTACACAATGGAATATTACTCAGCTATCAAAAACAATGACTTTATGAAATTCATAGGCAAATGGATGGAACTGGAAAGTATCATCCTGAGTGAGCTAACCCAATCACAGAAAAACACACATGGTATGCACTCATTGATAAGTGGCTATTAGCCCAAATGCCTGAATTACCCTAGATGCACAGAACACATGAAACTCAAGAGGGATGACCAAAATGCGAATGCTTCAATCCTTCTTTAAAAGGGGAACAAGAATACCCTTGGCAGGGAATAGAGAGGCAAAGATTAAAACAGAGACTGAAGGAACACCCATTCAGAGCCTGCCCCACATGTGGCCCATACATATACAGCCACCCAATTAGATAAGATGGATGAAGCAAAGAATTGCAGGCTGACAGGAGCCGGATGTAGATCGCTCCTGAGAGACACAGCCAGAATACAGCAAATACAGAGGCGAATGCCAGCAGCAAACCACTGAACTGAGAACAGGACCCCCATTGAAGGAATCAGAGAAAGGACTGGAAGAGCTTGAAGGGGCTTGAGACCTCATATGAACAACAATGCCAACCAACCAGAGCTTCCAGGGACTAAGCCACTACCCAAAGACTATACATGGACTGACCCTGGACTCCAACCTCATAGGTAACAATGAATAGCCTAGTAAGAGCACCAATGGAAGGGGAAGCCCTTGGTCCTACCAAGACTGAACCCCCAGTGAACGTGATTGTTGGGAGGAGGGCGGTAATGGGGGGAGGATGGGGAGGGGAACACCCATATAGAAGGGGAGGGGGAGGAGTTAGGGGGATGTTGGCCCGGAAACTGGGAAAGGGAATAACATTCGAAATGCAAATGAGAAATACTCAAGTTAATAAAGATAAAAGAATAAGAATAAGAAGAAGAAGAAGAAGAGGAGGAGGAGGAGGAAGAGGAGGAGGAGGAGGAGGAAGAAGAGGAGGAGGAGAAGACATCCAAGGTCAGGGCACTCCTGCTTAGTGGCAGGACAAGGGTTTTCACGTCAGAGGTGAAAGCTAAATGGTTTCAAATGTCAGATGGTCAAATATCCAGGAGACCGGGGCTTAGTAGGATGTCATCCTTGTCGTTGTTGTTGTTGCTGCTGCTGTCGTTGTTGTTTTTCAAGACAGGGCCTTGACAGGCTCCAAAGGGAGATCTCTGTGTAGCCTGGGCTGTCCTGGACTCGCTCTGTAAACCAGGCTGCCCTAAAACTCCCAGAGATCTGCCTGCCTCTGTCTCCCAAGTGCTGGGATGAAGGCCGGGCTCCCCCACACCGTGCTCCCCCACGCTGGGCTGATGATTTGCTTTTTGTTTAGTTGTTTGTTTGTTTGTTTCTTCTTTTTTTTTAAGATTTATTTATTTATTATATATAAGTACACTGTAGCTGTCTTCAGATACACCAGAAGAGGGCATCGGATCTCTTTACAGATGGTTGTGAGCCACCATGTGGTTGCTGGGAATTGAACTCATGACCTCTGGAAGAGCAGTCGGGTGCTCTTAACCGCTGAGCCATCTCTCCAGCCCTCTTTGTTTGTTCTTAAGTAGAGTTAAATGTTTGAGGAAATGTCAGAAAGAACCCTGGAGAGTGTGAGGAACTCCACAGGAGTAGCAACCAGGGTTCTTTGAGACAGGGGCCCACTCTTTTTTTTTGTTTTTTTTGGTTCTTTTTTTCGGAGCTGGGGACCGAACCCAGGGCCTTGCGCTTCCTAGGCAAGTGCTCTACCACTGAGCTAAATCCCCAGCCCCCAGGGGCCCACTCTTGTATCTTGTATTTACACTTCTCTTTGTGCTTACTTTTCTATTTCTTTCTTTGCTCTTGCATTAAAAGATTTGTGTGTGTGTGTGTGTGTGTGTGTGTGTGTGTGTGTGTGTGTGTGTGGAGAGAGAGATCAGAGAACTGAACAGACTCAACTCTCTTCTTCCACACCTCTCAGGCACAGCCAGTAGGTGGCAGCATCTCACAGTACGAGGGTTAGTGAGCTTGGTGCTGAGGAAGCCCTCAGGTTGTCATCTACTGTGACAGGAATGGAAGGACATGTGTCCTGAGTGGACCCAGCCAGGTGGACAGGATACAAAAGGAGATCCTGGGAGGCTCTTATTGACCACGTGACCTGAGGTGGGCTCACGGCCCGAAGCAGGGCCTCACATATGTGCTGGGTAGACCTGTAGATTCTTGACCCGATTCTCCCATCTCCAGCCAGAAAACTGAGTCAGAGTCTGTGGACAAGGCCAGCAATCTGTTTGACAGGTCCCTGGATGATTCAGATGTGTGTTGTAGAGGTACTTTTTCTCTCCAACTTCCCCATTCCAGGAATGGGGAAATTGAGATCAGACGAAGGAAGTGACTTGCCACACCAGAGAGAGCTCAGGAGGCGGGGGTGGGGTGGGAGGGAGCAGAGAGATGCCTCAGCAGTTAAGAGAGCTTGCTGCTCCTCCAGAGGACCTAAGTTGGGTTCCCAGCACCCGCATGGCAGCTCACATTCACCTGTCACTCCAGTTCCAGAGGTTTAGGGCCCCCTTCTGACCTCCTCGGGTACTGCATGCACACACGCTCGCACGCACACACAGCTGGAGAGATGGCTCAGGGTTTAAGAGCACTTCCAGAGGACCCAGGTTCAATTCCCAGCAACCACATGGCAGGCAGCTCACGACTGTCTAACGTCTGTTCCAGGGAACCTGACACCCTCACATACATATGCATACATACAGGCAAAACACCAATGTGTATAAAAATACAAATAAGTAAGTTATTAAAACCAACAAACACGCATCAATAACAAAATACATCTTTTTAAAAAGAGAGAGAGAACTCAATTCTGAGTATTCCTTTTCCTAGTTCTGGTAATATTTCCTTGCCTTCCTTCCTTCCTTCTTTCCTTCCTTCCTTCCTTCCTTCCTTCCTTCCCTGCATGTGTGCATGTATTTAGCCACCATCATTCACCCTGACCTGTGGCAGACATAGCCAGGTGTTGGGCGACATACCATTCCTCTTTACTATGGGGCCAGATGCCTAGAAGTCAGAATTCCCTAAGCGTTAGCTAGATCTTTCCCAGTTCATTCCTGGCATCTGTAGTTGCCTTTATGATTCTACATAAGTCAAGCACGGGCTGCAGGAGGGCCACACCTTGCCTTTCTGGCCTGTGTCCTCATTTTGGAAGACCTGAACTCTCTCCCCATTTCTTTCCTTCTTTTTTTTTTTTTTTTAAGATTTATTTTCTGAATTTAAGTACACCGTAGCAGTCTTCAGACACACCAGAAGAGGGCATCTGATTACAGATGATTGTGAGCCACCATGTGGTTGCTGGGATTTGAACTCAGGACCTCTGGAAGAGCAGCCAGTGCTCTTAACCACTGAGCCATCTCTCCAGCTCCTCTCCCCATTTCTTTCTTTCTTTCTTTTTTTTTTTTTCTCGGAGCTGGGGACCGAACCCAGGGCCTTGCGCTTCCTAGGTAAGCGCTCTACCACTGAGCTAAATCCCCAGCCCCCCTCTCCCCATTTCTTGATGTCAATCCCTTGTTCTTGGAAGAGAAGCAAGAGCTGACATCAGCACCCTGCTCTCCCGCAAAGGGTGGCCTTACCAAGGCATCCCCTCCCTACAGCGGTGGGTTTGCCCCCAACATGTTAGATCCAGGACAAGAGCAGGGTGCTCCTCCTTCACCAGTTGCACAATGCTTAGCGACATTAGCTGCATTCTTGGTGTCTGCCCACTAGATGTCAGGAGAATACCTCCTGCTGGACTGTCAACCCAAACCACACCTCCCCACCCCACCCCCATAGCGCAGTTTCACAAATTACCCAGTTAACACCCCCTTAGTTGTTCGATGTAAATGCCAAGTTTGTTCCAGGCCTGGAAACTAGGGCTGCTCACCTGCTGGGCAAGTACTCGCCCACGGAACTACATCCCTGATCCTGACTAACTCTTAGTACACGCAGCTCTCAGAGCACATCTGCTATATTCTCATATGCTGGATCTGGCGGCTTTACCCACCGCACAGAAATCTCCCTCCTGAAGAAGCCCTGACCCTGACCATCCCTCCTCTAGAGAAGACCTCTTGTGGTGGTAACAGGCCGGACAGAGGAGAATGCTATCACACTCGATTCCTTAGCCGTAGGACCCAGAAGATACCACTTATGAATTTTATCTGATGATGGCTGCAAAAAAATGCATCCGGGAGATACAATACCCGAGTTTCTTCCAGAACTGGACATTGGAAACACTCCTCCTGGGGCTGAGGTGAGACCAGTCTATGCAGGGCTTACTCTGCAAGCATGGGGTCCTGAAGTCAATCCCTGAAACCCTCTTCTGAACTTTGAGGGCACCAGGCATACATCTGGTGCTCACACATAGATGCAGGCAAAACACTCACTCATACACACACGCGTACACACCAGGCATAGTGAGGAATACTATAATTCCTAGAGACAGCCAGCCTAGCCTAGTGGGTGAATCCTGGGTTTCAGTGAGAGACCTTGCAGCAAAACTCAAGGTGGATCTAGGAAGATATAAGCTGGCTTGCCATGGAGCCAGCAGCCAGCACCCTCCACGGTTCTTGCTATGTCTCCTTAGCAAGTTCCTTGGTTAGAGGTAATGCTATGTGGAATGGTGTCTTGTTAGGGTTTTGTTGCTGTGAAGAGACCATGACTAAAGCAACTCTCACAGTCAAGCATATTCCAACCACCACCGATAGCCAATGAGCCTGGCTTCTGGTACCTGCTTGGGTTCCTGCCCTGATGTCTCTCTCAATGAGAAACTGTCACTTGTAAGCTGAAATAAACCTACACACACACACACACACACACACACACACACACACAGGCACACATACCACTTTCTTTTGTTGTTGTTGTTTTGTACTTTTTGAGGCGGGGTCTCTATATGTAGCCCTGGGTGTCCTAGAACTTGCCATGGAGACCAAGCTGTCCCTGAACTGCCTCTCTGCCTCCCAAGGGCTGGAACTAAGGGTGTGTATCACCACACCCAGCTTCTGAACTTGCTTTTGTCACAGCCACAGAATGGACTAGAACAAGCAGTCAGTGCTCATTCATGACATCTGCCTACACCTGCAGGCATTTGCATCTCAAAGCTCTGGGAGGGGGGGGCTCCAGAGTCACACATGTAGCCTGGCACACTGTCACAGACAAAGGATATAAACTTTACAGAGGGTTGAGTGAGTTTCTGGATAGCATACACCTAAGCTGGATTAGAACCCAAGTTTCTGGAATCTAAGGCCTATGCCTGTCCCCTCCCCTGACCTGAGTTCCTAGGAAGAGAGAACTCAACTGTAAGGCAAGAACACTGTGACACTGGGGACTCAGAGGGGAAGTGGTAACAGGGACAGACGGAAGGCCAGACCTCCTCTCACCCACTCATCTACAAAAGTGTAAAAGCAAGAAAAACCAGGCTGGGGCTGCAGCTCCCTGGACCTACGTGGTGGTCCTGTCCAGGTCTCCAGATCTAAATACAAAATAGCCAGGACAAGGCTTCACAAGACCCTGGAGGCCAGCGGCTGACAAATGACTGTGAGTATAACTCCTTTTGGTGTTTTACTTCATACTCCTCGTTGCAGAAAGCCTCTGTTGTGCTAAGTAAGGGGGAACTGTCTGAGGCAGGGGGATGGATGTCAGACTGAGAACATGCGTCACAGCAAGGCTCAAGACTTGTTCTCCTGAGACAGGATTTCCCTTGCCTTTCACCACCGTAATAAAACCCCAAAACTTGGGGTTGGGGATTTAGTTCAGTGGTAGAGCACTTGCCTAGCAAGCGCAAGGCCCTGGGTTCGATCCCCAGCTCCGAAAAATAGAAAAAAAAAAAAAAAAAACTTAGGTGGCTCTTTTGGGGGAGTCTATTTCTATTCACTCCTGAAACAGAAAGCCACTCAAGACTAAAGAAAGTTTCCTTTCAGTCCAGCTTAGTGATTGGGACAAATTTATTGCTGTTGTCTGCAGGAACATGAGTGGCTTGGGCAACTGCATTATCAAAAAGCCCACACCACCATAGTGACAACGGCCCAAAACTAGTGATATCCCCGGTGTCCCCATTAGTTGACGTTCTACCTCCCAAGACTACAAGCAGCGAACAGGAGGTGTGCAGGGGTGAAGAAGAAAGGAGGGAGTGGTTGGAATGCCTCTTGTAAATAACCAAAGCTGCAGTAAAGAAAGGGCCACACAAGCCCAGAGGACAGAGTTCCTGGACACACAGATCTCTGCGGTTGGGCTCTGCTCCAAGGCCCCTTCAAGGTTTCCTTTATTAGAGACTCACAACTCAATGTCTGTGGTAAATGCTACCCGTATCCCAAGCTCGCAAGAGGGAGGCTGCTGCGTGCCACTCCCCCGAAGTCCCAGGGGCATCGCTTGAGAACACCGGCTTGGGTACAAGCATTTTGGCTGCCTGGCCTACTCTACCAGGCCATTCATAGCAGCTGGGGGTTTGAAAAGGACCCCAGAAGTCTAAGGTCTTGGGACTCACCTGAGCAATATGAAGCCTTGTTTTACAGAAGGAAAAAATTTGAGGCACAGCAAAATGATGTCAGATACAATGAAAGGCACTGGACCTATGAGGCCACGGCTCTGCTTCCTTGGAGGTCACACTCACTAAGGAAAGACAGATGTTGAAGTGGGAGTCCTGGGGCGGAGGCTCCTGTTTAATCCTAATTCTTAACACTCTACGGCTTTGTGCAAATAACTCCACCTCTCTGGCCTTCTGCTTTTCCTCCTGGGTAGTGCAGGTCCGAGAATACCACCCTCAGGCTGATGGTAAGGGCTCAGTCCGGCGACACTGGTTAGGAAGAGACAAGGGCACTGGTCTCAGTGCATAGCTTTGGTGGAGAGTTTGGGCTGGCCCACTCTGCCCACGCTGTGGGTCAGAAATGAGAAAAGGAGGTCCCAGTTCCTTCCCTAGAATAGGAATCTCTCTCAAGAGAGATGTGATGCACCAAGGTCACGAAAGCCAGGACTGGGCAGAAGAAGGGATGATGGCAGATTCAGGACATCTGGCGATGCTCCAGTTCTGCAGCTGCTTGTGGCTCAAAGGAGCTTGCTCCCTAATCTGCGTGGCCCCGTGCAGATCTCCATCTGCGAAGCTACCCTTCCCCTTTCCTCAGTTAAACTGCCGAAATGGCCACCTCCTCATCTCTCTGTCCCTGTTTTATTTATTTGTGTGGTATGTGTGGTGTGTGTGGTGTGTGTGTGTGTGTGTGTGTGTGTGTGTGTGTGTGTGTACACACGCGCGCACGCACGCCTGGGAGTGTGAATGCTTGCCCACACCGGCACCTGTGTAAGTAAGCATGTGGAAGCGAGACAGGTTGATGTCAGTGTCTTTTTCAAGTTGACCTCCACGTTGTTTCTTGAGACAGTTTCTCACTGAACCTGAAACTCAGTCAGCTAGTGTGGCTGGCCAGTGAGTCCCGGGATCCTCCCGTCTCCCCTTCGCTGTGCTGGGATTACCAACACTCATCATTATGCCAGCTTTTTCCTATGGGATCTGGGGACTCCAAAGAAGGTCTTTGTGCTTGCACAGCAAGCTTTTTTTTTTTTTTTTTTTTTTTTTTTTTGGTTCTTTTTTTTTTTTGGTTCTTTTTTTTTTTTTGGTTCTTTTTTTTCGGAGCTGGGGACCGAACCCAGGGCCTTGCGCTTCCTAGGTAAGCGCTCTACCACTGAGCTAAATCCCCAGCCCCCCCCCTTTTTTTTAAAAAAAAAAAAGGCTGAGCCATGTCCTCAACCCTTCTGCTCCTGTTACTCTCACTGCGTGTTCTAAGGGTGACTGAACCTTGTATTGATTCTGCTGGAATCACATACAATAGAACTCTGAGCCTCATACTGCCAGGCCAGTAGGACTTGCCTCACGGGTCACAGACAGTGATACTCTGGCATCAACAAAAGATGCGTTTCATCCTCATGTCAGCGTTTCCCTGACAGGTCCGGCCTTACCAGTTTCCTGGAACAGCCGTAGTCCCAGATTCTTTGTCAGGACTTAAAACGCAATTGATTTTTAGCAATCTCCCCCGGGGAGCCTCTTTCCCCATCTCTCCAGAGATCAGAGCCCATCCAGACCCTAGATACTGGAGGGGCCCATGTCCTGGGATCCCTTTCTAGTCCAAGGCTCTCCCACTGTGACTTCAGCTACTGGAGGCTTTTGGCTCCGCCCACCTGGGCATTAGCTCCACCTCCCTGGGCTGGATACTCAGAAAGGACAAGAAGAGAATTTTCAAGCAGCTTCTGCTTATGATTGTGAAAAGTCTCTAAGGCAGGAGGGACAGAAGGCTGTCTGCAGACAGATGGGCAGCTTTATCGTACAGATAAGGGGAGCGAGACTCAGCCGCAGTACAGACTTGCACAATGTCACTTGGTCAAGGCAGTGGGGAGTGGCAGGCGGGAGTGGAAGACGATAGTCTTGTGACAGATCCAAGCTAGCCTCCCTCGCTAGCTAGATGACCTAGTATGATTAGCATCAGCTCCTGAACCTCTGTGTCCTCAGCTCCACCAGGGCAGCCTGTGGTTCCCAGCCTGCCTCACGCACGTGCCTGTTTGTGTCTTAAACCACCAGTGACACTTACAGCCAGTGACATCGCCAGAAGGCGATGTTCAGCGGCTCCCCTTGTGTGCTCTTCACAGTGGCTCACGGTCACGCACAATTAATAAGGTGGAAATCTGAAGCCTGAGCTGGTGGGCAAAGCTCAAACCAAGGCCACTTAGGTTCTAGCCCCAGAGACGCAGGAAACAGGCATGGTGGCACAGGCTGTAATCCCAGCCCTCCAGAGGGCAAGCCAGGAAGAGCAGAAGCCCAAGATCATCTTGACCTGCATAGAGAGCTCAGTGCCAGTCAGGGCTATTGTGAAAGAGACTATCTCAATTTTGTCTTTTTTTTTTTCCTGGAGCTGAGGACTGAACCCAGGGCCTTGCTACCACTGAGCTAAATCTCCAATCCAGAGACTATCTCAATTAAAACTAGCAGGCCAGTCTTAGCCAAGCCCTACTCTGTCAGTTGGACAATGGTAAAGAATCCCTCATAGGTGTGAAGACCCAGTCCATGTCACTGCTGTCATTGTCCCTTGTAGAGCAAGGTTTTAGATGCCACAGTATGTACAGCCGGGCCACAGGGAGAGGGAAGCATACTATGTGTTGGGGCCTGAGGTTCCAACCACAAACCCCAAAGTTTCCTCATCCCATGGCCTCCTCCACAGGACTCCCCTCCCTGGGCTGGTGGCTGTCACTGGCATTGTCTTGTGCCATAATACCTTGATCCCCACCCCCACACCCCGTCCCAGGACAGAAACGAGGGAGCTGAGGGCTAGAGTTTAATGGCTTTGCCAAGGCCAAAGCAAGAGCCCCAGAAAAAGCAGGGCACTTACTCAGTAGTGGCTTCCCTGGGAGCACCCCCTCCGGCCCCCTGCAGAGCCCCCAAGAGGAGGAAATTGTCCTTTCTTCCTTCCTAGGAGAAGAAAAGCCCACTATGCATGGGTGCCCCAAGTAGTGAAGACCCCCTAATGCTAGAGGTCAGACAAGCGAGGTGAGTGATGTGTGTGGGAAGAGGAGGGGCTGCAGCGGGGAGTTAGCCCCAACAGGGAGAGGCAAGCTATTGAGATCCAATAAGGAGAGGGTGTTGGTGGGACCTCACTCCAAAGTGACTTTATAGGTTGGGTGTCCTTGAAGGCTTGTGACATCTCTTCTCTCCTGCCCTGTAACTTTCTCCCTCTGCCAAGCCTGGCAGTCTTGATTCTATGGTGCTTAGATGCTCCCACTCAAACCCCCGCTGCCCTGCTGTGGTGATTGCCCCCGGCTCCCCAGGGGTTGTGTGCACTCAGTTCCTCTTTGAGAACCACAGGTGCGTTCACGGTGGTGCTTCTGTCCGGATTCAATGAGCCCTTCCTGTGTCTCCTCTGCATGGATGTGTTGAGGTACTAGGTGGTCCCCAACTGGGTGGTACAGGCAGGGGTTTGGGGACCTATGGAGAACTATACATGTTTTTGGAAAACAGGCCAACAGATCAGGAAAGTGCTTCGAGGGGTAGGATAGCAGTTTACTAATGACTTACGACAGAGGCATGACTTGGGGACAGAAACAAGCCAGGAATATCCCACACCCCAAAAGCAAGCAAGAAGAAGGGGTTCATAGACTAAGCTACACAAAGGTAGAGAGTGTCTGGCCTTCCTCAAAAACTCAGAACATGTCAAACTTAAGTCAAGGGACAATCTGAGTGCCAGTGAAGTGACCAGAGTGACCAGAACAAAATGTTTAGGCTATATTGCGTTTTAAGATACTATATAGTCCAGGCTAACCTAAAATTCAAGATCCTTTTCATCTTCCAAGTACTGGGATTACAGGCGTGTGCCACGTCTCTGAAGAAATAAGTTTCACAAATGCAGGAAACAAAGCTGTAAGAAATTCTTGGAATACGGGAGCAAGGTCTTGGTGGTCAGAGTGACCAGGCTTAATGGAAACCAGTCCAAACAAAAACAACTGTTCCTCCTACCCCTCCCTGAGGTAGATTTCAGGAGCAACCACAGGGTGTCATCCTGACCCTGCCCGACCACCCAGTTCCTCTCCCCCTCTAAGGGACGTGCCAACTTAGCCCTTTCCCAGTGATTCACCAAGGCCAGGGGAAGGGCTGGATGAGGAAAGTGACCAACTGAGCCAAGAACAGCCCCTAGAGCAGGCCAGTCAATACCTGACCAGATCCTTTGTCCTGTGTCCCACCAATGAGAATGGGCCAGCTAACCCTGTTGCTGAAGTCTGCCCTCTGTAATGAAAAAAAGTTGTGTGCTTTTTGGCTTCGGGGTTGCCACTCCCTGCGTGGATGAGCAACCCCACGTATGTGGATTAAAAACCTTATACCCTCATGCTATTGCAGGGGTCACTCTGTCAATCTGTGCTCTGTGGGTTGTGCTCCTGAGGTAAGGCTACTATGGGGTCTTACAACATCTAGTTTTGGAAAACTTTTTTTTTCTTAAGATTTATGATGAGGGTCGGAGAGTTGACTCAGTGGCTAAGGGCACTGGCTGTTCTTCCAGAAGACCTGGGTTCAATTCCCAGCAACCACATGGCATTTCAGAAAGTCTATAACTCCATCCCCGGAGAATCTGATGCCCTCTCTAGCCTCTGTGTGCATCAGGCATGAACACAGTACACAGAGATGTGTGCAGGCGAAAACCCCATACATATAAAACAAACAAGTACAACTTGAATAAAAATGAAACTTGAATAAAGTGAAATCTTTTCTTTTTAATTAAGTGGGGCTGTGTGTGCATCTGAGCTCAGACTTCCAGTCCTCTGATGCTAGAGTTACAGGCAGTTGTGAGTCACCCAGCATGGGTCCTGGGAACCCACAAGAGCACCAAGTGCTCTTAACCACTGAACCATCCATCCAGTCCTAATCTTTTTTGTTAAGGTATAAGTTAGGGTTAAGATATAATATAGCTGGCTCAGTAAGAAGAATGAGATGAGGACCGGAGTTTGGGTCCCCAGCACCCACAGAGATGTCAAGTGCGGTGTCTCGTGCCTGAACCCCAATGGGAGGCGTCTGAGGTAGGCAGCTCGATTGTTAGTCAGTCTATCTGAACTGTCACGCTCCAGGCTCCATGAGAGACCCGGCTCAGAAAATAAGACCAAGAGTGATGGAGGAATAAACCTCAGGCTTCCACACGGGTGCACACATATGCAGTCATAGGTGCACCCACAACACATGCGTGCACACACGACACAGACAGAATGAGAAATAAAATAAATGTATAAATTCATGTGTTTGGGGGCTTCTTTGGGAAGATAAGATCTCTCTCGGCAGTCTAGCCTGGCCTTCAACTCACTGTATAACCCAGGCTAGCCTTCAATTCAGGTGCGACTGCCTCAGCCTCCTGAGTGCTGGATTTCAGGCGGATATTACCACATCCGGCTATAGATTATCCCTTTAAGCACCAAACCACGAGAAACATGGAGCCTCACTTCCGTTACCTATAATCCTTTCTGTCCGCACTAATAATACCTCGTGTGGGTTCATCTGGACGTTTTACAAGTGTTCGATGGTTTGATTAATTAAAGACAGATGTATTTATTGTGTGTGTCTTGTCTGTGTGTAGTGTGTGCACCACGTATGTGTCAGGAGCCTGTAAAACTCAGAAGGTTCCAGATTCCCTAGAACTGGGGTTGTGGTCGGTTGTGTGTCACCACATTGGTGCTGGGAATCAAACCCTGGTCCTTTGGAGAGTCACCATTGCTCATAACCACTGAGCCAGGTCCTTTGTCATTGTTTTTAATATTTTTTTTTTTTTTGGTTCTTTTTTTCGGAGCTGGGGACCGAACCCAGGGCCTTGTGCTTGCTAGGCAAGCGCTCTACACTGAGCTAAATCCCCAACCCCTGTTTTTTTTTTTTTTTTTTTTTTTTTTTTTTTTTTTTGGTTCTTTTTTTCGGAGCTGGGGACCGAACCCCGGGCCTTGCGCTTCCTAGGTAAGCGCTCTACCACTGAGCTAAATCCCCAGCCCCAACCCCTGTTTTTAATTTTTTTTTTTTTTGGTTCTTTTTTTTTCGGAGCTGGGGACCGAACCCAGGGCCTTGCACTTCCTAGGTAAGCGCTCTACCACTGAGCTAAATCCCCAACCCCTGTTTTTAATATTTTTAATAATGATCTATGTATGGGTGTGTATGCATTCAAGTGCCCAAGGTACCCAAGGAAGCTAGAGATTCCTGGTCCCTCTAAAGTTGGACGGACCCTCAGGCAGTTACGGGCAGCCTGGTGTGCATACTAAAAACCAAACTCCGTCCTCTGCAAGAGTTGTGCACGCAACTCTGAGCCTTGTTCCAGCCTCCAGCCTGTTTCCACCAGAGCTTATTGGGTGCGTGACGTTGCTATGGGCAAGCTTGGCTGTTAGTATTTTTCTACTACAAATTTATGCCACACGCCTTTAATCCCAGCGCTTGGGAGGCAGAGGCAGGTGGCTCTGAGTTCGAGGCCAGCCTGGTCTACAGAGTGAGATCCAGGACAGCCAGGGCTACACAGAGAAACCCTGTGGGGTAGTGGGTGGGAGCCAGGGTATCTGTGTTGGTTGTGGTTAGTGTCTATTTGTGTGTTTTCTTCATTTAGCTACTTAGTGATCAAGTGTATCCAACCTTTGCACAGTGACATAAGAGAGAGCGGAGTTGGACTTGACCATCTCAGGTCTGGACTCAGTGGCTTGACTCCCATGGGTGTCAAAACGCACAAGCCCCAGTGGGGGTTGTTAAGCCTCCTCATCACTTCCTGTGGTTCATGAGAAAGGAAGTGACTTGATGTCGCAGTCTACTATTTTCTTTCTTTCTTTTTTATTTTTGAGACAAAGTTTCATGGTGTAGCCTGGGCTAAGCTAGAATTGGGTCTGCAGATCAGGCTGGCCCTATCAAGATCTGCTTATAGCTGTGTCCTGAGAGCTGTGGTTATAGGAGTACCCCAACACCTCAAACAAATGTGCTATTTTCAATAAGAGTACTGTTTAGGCTTTCTTCCTTCCCTGCCCTTAACGTTTGATTTAAACATTTAAATTTATGCGGTCGGGGAATATAGCACAGTGGTAGAACATTTCCCTACCACACGTAAAGCTTGGTTTGATTCACAGCACTGCCAAAAATAAAGTGTGTGTGTGTGTGTGTGTGCATACACACACACACACACACACACACACACACACACACACACGTACACGCACACATGTCAACCTAAACAACTGGACAGCAGAAGTAACATAAGGCTCAAATTAAATGCATTATTTACAAAATTATACTTTGGTTTCTTTCTGCTTTGTGAATAATATAAGGTTTAGTTTAAATTATTTTTATGGGGCTGGAGAGATACTCAGTGATTAAGAGTATGTCTTGCGGGGCTGGGGATTTAGCTCAGTGGTAGAGCGCTTACCTAGGAAGCACAAGGCCCTGGGTTCGGTCCCCAGCTCCGAAAAAAAGAACCAAAAAAAAAAAAGAGTATGTCTTGCGGGGTTGGGGATTTAGCTCAGTGGTAGAACGCTTGCCTAGCAAGTGCAAGGCCCTGGGTTCAGTCCCCAGCTCTGAAAAAAAGAAGAAGAAGAAGGAAAGAAAAAAAGAGTATGTCTTGCTCGTATCAAGCACCTGAGTTCAAATCCCAGCACCCACACCGGCTCGCCCAGAACTGCAGTAAGCCTGTCTCCGGGGAATCTGACACCCTTTTCTGGCTTCCTCCGGCAACAGCACTCACACACACATACATGAAATAAACAATAACGTAAATCTTAAAAGTAACAAGCCAGGTATGCTGGCACAGGCTTTTAATCCCAGCAGGTAGATCTCTGAGTTCAAGGCCAGCCCGGTCTACAGAATAAATTTCGAGAAAGTCTGTCTCTAAACAAACAAACAAACAAACAAACAAACAAACCAGCAGTTCCCACCCTTCAGGGGTAGGAGGAACATGCAGAAATATCTGTCTCCCAGACGTTTAGCCCAACCCTCCATGACAGGACTGTCCCTGCTAGGTTTAATTGATCCATCAGCTGCTGTCCTGTGGTTCCCAGGTCCCTGACAGTTACATTGTCACTACCAGATTCTAGCAGCCCAGAGTCCATGAGTGAGTTTTCCCAGCAAGATACGACATGGTTTAGCAGTGACACCACCACAAGATTGTGTTGCACGTGCCTTGCATGGCTCTAAATTGTCATTCAACACTAACAGTAATGTTGTGGTTATTGTCATAACCAACAGAGTGTTTGGAGACATTTTATATCCCTTTCCCATGCCTCCCCCCGCCTTCTGTTGGGGGGACCCGTCTGAACTGCGCCTCCCACCTTAATGCTGCAATCATTTAAACAAATCAAAATCAAGACTCGGTAGGGACCCCACTCTATGAAATCTGGATGAGTCAGGGAGAGGTCCATGGCCAACAGGGAAGACCACAGAGGATGACAAAAGTCCGACACAAGTCGACCCTGTCCTATCCCTGAGGTGCAGAGGAGTACGAAGACCTGTTATCGTTCCAGCTCCATGTCCCCCTGGCCTTACCACCTGACTTGGCATGAAAGTTCCTTTCCTACAGAGAGCACATTATGGACAGAGGGGCGACCACACAATGGCAGTCTCCCAGTCTCCCACCTAGGTCTGCTCGAACTTCCCTGAGGAAGGTAACGATCTCCCCAGGACACGGCTGATGCACACAGAGAGGGAGAGCCACACCAGCCAGCTCTTCCCACCTCTCCTCACCAAGTCTCTCTGGTGCCCGTTGGTTTTTTGGTTTGAGACAGGACCTCCTCTCCCCGGGCAGCTCTGACTGCTCTGTGACTATGTAGCCACAAATAGACAGTTACCATCTGACCATTTCAAATGCATAATTAGATTAAAACAACATGGGAGCTGGACCAGCTACTCAAAAAGCTGAAGTAGAAGGATTATGAGTTCAAGGCTATCCTAGCAAGAATTTGTCTTAAATTAAAATATATATTATATATAATATATATATATTTTTAAATATTTTATTTATTTAATGTATATGAGTACATTGTAACTGTCTTGAGATACACCAGGATCTGTTACAGATGGTTATGAGCCACCATGTGGTTGCTGGGAATTGAACTCAGGACCTCTGGAAGAGCAGTCAGTGCTCTTAACCACTGAGCCATCTCTCCAGCCCATATATATATATATATATATATATATATATATATATATATATATATATATATATATATATATATATTACAGCTGGATTGGTCAAGGTCAATGGCTCATGCCTTTAATCTGGTACTCAGGAGAGAGGCAGGGGGATCACTGTGAGCTACAGCCCTGCCCAGTCTATGCTGTCCTAGCCACTTAGTGAGTGCATCTCAAAAGAAAAAGGGGCTGGGGTGGGGCTGGGGATATGATTTCGGTGGTACAGTGCTTGCCTGGTACGAAGGAAGCTCCGGCTGCAACCACCAGGACCACAAGAAAAAGAAAATGAATTTGGATAACAACAGTGAAAAAGGGGGGTCAACACACACAAAGCACCCTGTGCCTGCTGCGAAGGAAACTCCCTGTCTTCACAGACTCGAGCTTCAGAAGCAGGCTGAAGCCCAAGCAGCCACTCACTAGTCAGGCAGTAAGGATGTTTTCTTTTCTTTTTTTTTTTTTTTAAGATTTATTCATTTATTATATATAAGTACACTGTAGCTGTCTTCAGACACACCAGAAGAGGGCATCGGATCTCTTTACAGATGGTTGTGAGCCACCATTTGGTTGCTGGGAATTGAACTCAGGACCTCTGGAAGAGCAGTCAGTGCTCTTAACCTCTGAGCCATCTCTTCAGCCCAATAAGGATGTTCTCATTGAAGAGTTATTCCTTCTGGCTGGAGAGATGGCTCTGCAGTCAACATTGAGTACTGCTGTTGCAGAGGTCCTGAGTTTGAATCCCAGAACTACCTCCTGCTGCTGCTGCTGCTGCTGCTGCTGCTGCTGCTGCTGCTGCTGCTGCTGCCTCGGCATTTGTCTGCAACTCCATCCAGCCCCAGGGTCCTCTCTCTGTCTTCCTTCCTCACCTTTCTCCCCTGCCTCCAGCCCCTTCCCTCATGAGCCAGGCATGGTGGCAGGCACAGCATCCTGTAGAGAGATCCTCACACAGAACCTCCCGGGTGATTCTTTCTGCTCCCCATTTTCCTTAACACGGTCTCAGCCCCCTGTGAGCTGGGATTACAGACCAGTGCCGTTACAGCTAACTAGAAATGGGGCGCGATTTTAACTGGCTATGTTTTTATTACCTGTAGGTGTGTGTCCCTGTTGGGCACGTGCATGTAACAGCAGGTGCCCGCAGGGGGCAGAGCTGTTGAGTCCCCAAAGTCCTTAGATGACAGTTCTAGGTTTAGGGACACACACATCTTAAGAAGCCGAGCCTGATCCAGAGGAAATGTTAAGCTGGCTTATAATAATATCAGAGTTCAGGAAGGGATAATCTGCCTCTCAAGGCCTGAGAACTGAGAAACAAACCTTAACAAAAGAGCAAAGCAACCATAACAACAAAAACAAAACCCAAAGCAGAGGCACCCACGTCTGTCATCCCAGCACTAGGAGAGCAGAGGCAGGTGATCAAGAGTTCAAGGCCAGCCTGGCCTACAGATCAAGTTCCAGGACAGCCAGGGCTACACAGAGAAACCCTCTCTTGGAAAACAAACAAACAAACAAAACAGATCCTAACCATTCTTTGCCTTTGCCCAGTGAGGCTTTTATTGGCCATGGAAACGTCATTCTGCCCCGGATGATGTGAGCCTTGGGTTCAAAGACTGCCTTTCTCCTTCTTGGAAGAAATTGTTGGGGTTCAGGAATCGCCCACAAACCACACAGACACTAATCTTAGTTAGACAGGGATGCTTTATTGAACACACACCCCAAGACTGATTAGAGTCATAGCTTCAGGGAGCCAAAAGCTACAACACTGAACATGTCTCAGAGCCAGCTATAAAGGCTCAAACGGCAAGACCCACACTGCTAGAAGTGCGCCCAGTGGTTGGCTCTGACTCAAGCTACTTTAGATGTAACAGTTCATATTGAGCTTAAATTTGGTGGATCCTTAGTGAAGCTTCTGGCGGTGAAACTTTTTAGGATTAACAAACCTCATAGCATACAGCACATAACGGAATTCGGTCATCGTGACCCTGCTCTCAGTCAAGTTACTTCTCTGTGTCAATGACTGGCAGGCATGGGGCAAAATGGCTACCGTTGTGGGGAGGGCTTGGCTCGGCCTAGCAGTGGGTTAATGACTGTTTATCCTCTGAGGCTGCAAAGTCAGGAGGCAGGTCTGAGATAAGAGACAGCAGGCACATTTTAGTGTTAGTTGCCTCAGGCTAGTAAGGTAGTAAGCCAGGCACATTTTAGTGCTAGTTGCCTCAGGCTAGTAAGGTAGTAAGCCAGTGCCAGTTGCATTTACAGACGTCCATTTACCCTTTAGCTTACTGATGGGGGGGGGGGGAGGGAGTGGGGGTGGGAGGGTGGGGGGCTGGAGGCTGGGGGGATGGGGGTTGGGGGGTGCCTCTCTGAACTGCTATTATGGTCCCCTCCCCCATTTTTCCTTTTAAAGACAAGGCCTTATATAATCTAGACTAACCAAAAACTCACTACACAGCCAAAGATTTCTTATCTGCCTACCTTTTTCAAGTATTGGGATCAAAGGTGTGTGTGTGTGTGTGTGTGTGTGTGTGCATGTGCCATGTGCCAGGTTTATATAGTGCCAGGGACTGACCCCAAGGCTTTGAGAATGCTATGCAAGCACTCTATAACTTGAACTATGTTCCCAGAGCTTCTGGTAACTTCTTTGAGATTTATTCTGTGTGCACATGGGTATCCTACATGCATGTCTGTGCACATTGTGTGCATAAGAGGACACCGGATTCTCTGGAAATGGAGGGAGTTACTGACAGTTGGGTAGCTGCCATGTGGGTGCTGGGAATCAAACCTAGATCTTCTGGTTGAGCAGCCAGGGCTCTGACCACTAAGGGATCCAGCCCCTGTCCTTTCAGTGAGCTCACCTCCACGGTGAGCAGTTTGAGGGTCGCTTGCTCTATCTTAAACACTAACGGTAACACTAGTGTTTGAAAGGGACTTTTATTCTGTGTTTATGAATGGTTTGCGTGCATTATATATGTTTGTGTCATGGATATGCCTGGTGCCGTCAGAGGACAGAAGAGGGAATCTGATCCTCTGGAGATCGAGTTACAGAGAGTTGTGAACTGTTTGTTATGTGAGTGGTTGGAATCGAACCTGGGTCCTCCGGAAGAGCAACAAATGCTCTGGAGTACTGGTCCAACCCTGGCGTGGTGCAGAGCTGAAATCTCAATACTTGAGAGATAGATAGAAGCAGGGGGAGCTGCAGTTCAAAGACGTTCTTAGTGACAGTAAATTTGAGTCAAGCCTGGGCTACATAAGGCTCTATTGTTACAATAATTAACATCAACAAAAAAAAAAGCCATCTTGAAATTGTCTCTTTCAGAATCGGCCCCCCTTCCCTCAACAGCCCAGCACTCTGCTCTGCTCTAACACCATAAGTGGAGAAAACACTGTTACACATCTTTGGTGCCCATGCTGACATTTAAACGAGACAATATGTAGCCAGGGATGGTGTTTAATCCTCATACTTGGGAGGCAGAGGCAGGTGGATCTCTGTGAGTTCAAGGCCAGCCTGGTCTACAGAGCGAGTTCCAGAACAGCCAGAGCTACGTAAGAGAGAGACCAACATGTAGATCATAGTTCAACACCAAACTGTTGTCATGGTGCTTTTTGGGTGGCCATTCTGGGTTCAGAGAATAAATGGCTTCTCGCAGAACTGGAGCCAAAGCCAAGGTAAGGCTCTGACCACGCTGGGACCCTTCGTTTTGCATCTCATCCGCAGTATCTCCTGGTCCCTCGGTCCCTCCGGCAGCTTCTACTTAGGCTGTCGCTGTCACTGTCGCTGTAATCGTTTCTCTGTATGTACGCGTGTAATTGTAGAGGTCAGAGGTCAGCCCTAGAAGTCTGGGTAGGGTGATAGATGGTAAATAAAAAGCAGGCTTGGAGAAATGAAAAAGAAAGCAGGCTTGACAGGAATTGAGCTCGACCACACAGAATCCTGGGACAACTGAGAGACGCTAGAAAAAGGCTTCCCATTGGAGACTTGGCTGGCAGCTCCATGCATTACAAACGCCCTCCTAACTTGTAGATGGGGGCTGGCTGGAGTGAAGGTCTGGGTAGGTAGCTCAATGGTAGAGCTCTTATCTAAAACACATGTAATATATTTGAATATATATTAGATTAATATATATTAGACCAATAGCTATACATAGATACTAATATTAGACTAATATATTACTAGTACTAATATATAATAATATGATATAATAAAATAGTAATAATAATAAAATAATATTTGATTTATAACTAATAATATATAAATAATACTATAGAGTTATATATATTAAGCTGTATAATAATTACTATAGAGTTATATATATTAAGCTGTATAATAATTATCTATAGTGCACACACACACACACACACACACACACACACACACACACACGTTCTGTACATTGAGATCCAGAGAGCTTACGAATCACTACCATCAACCTGCCTTCTTTAAAGATGAGAAAAGAAAAGCCCAGAAGAATGGGCTGGAGAGATGACTCAGTGGTTAAGAGCACTGACTGCTCTTCCAGAGGTCCTGAGTTCAAATCCCAGCAACCACATGGTGGCTCACAACCATCTGTAGTGGGATATGATGCCCTTCTGGCGTGCAACTGTACATGCAGGCAGAACTCTATACATAATAAATAAATAAATCTTTAAAAAAAAGAGAAAAACCCAGAAGAAGACTTAGTTGACAAGACACGAACTAAAACACAGCCCTCCTCCTGCCCCAATCCCAGGCCCAGGCAAAAGCAACCAAAAAATTAATTCGGCTTTTTCAGAGGCATCAAATCTTAGTTTCCCACAGAGGGTGCTAAAGTCCCGGGCTTCCTTCCGGTCCCCTCCATGGGTAGAACAGCAGAGGCCATCTCCTCTGTGACCCTGTTTCACTTCACACTTTCACTTCACGTGAAAACAAACACCTGCTACACCTTTTCCTGAGAGTTTCCAGACACCACACACACACACACACACACACACTCACACACACTCACACACACTCACACACACACATACACACACACCACATGCAAACACACACTCACACACACACCACATGCACACACACACACCACACATACACACACACACCACATGCACACACCACACATACACACACATACTCACACACACACATACACACACACCACACACACATACACACGCACACACACATACACACACACATACACACACATACACACATACCACATGCACACACACACACCACATACACACACATACACACACACACCACACACACATACACATGCACACACACATACACATGCACACACACATACACATGCACACACACATACACACACACATACCACATGCACACACACACCACACATACACATACACCACATGCACACACACACACAACACACACACACACACCCCAGTTCCTTCCCAGAAAGTGAGATTGAGTCAGGGTCCCAGCCACAGCCTCAGTGCGTCCACCACCAGGGACCTGGGCTAGGCATTTCCTGGAGGCGTGAAAGCCGGGGCTGGTTGGCTCTCTTTTGTCCTAACGTCTGTTGAACATCAGATTATTGTGTGTTCTATGCCTGATTCTCACACACACTTGTGGCTGTGAAGGCTTGGGAACATTCAGACCTGTTGGTAAGAAAGATGAATTACCAGGCCTGATGTGTCCCCAGAATCTCAATGTCAGGTTCCAAAAGTCCAAAACAACCCAAGCAGTCACAGGAGTGCAGAAGAGCAAGCTCTTTACCTGAATTAGGACGCGGGAGCTGACTGTCTGCAGACGTTCCTCTTAGTGAGGATTTAAACAGATGAAAGAATGTTTTGTGTCTAGGCTGCCACTGATTCATCGGGGCCAGAGAACAGACCCAGGAGCTGATCTGCCACCCCAAGACAGAATACCACAGAGTTTTTAAGCCTGAAATCCACAATCATCTGTGCCAGGTTCCCCCCACCAATCAGGATTTAGTGATAGTGGACTTCCTTAGGAACGTGTCTTTGTGGTTCTCTTATCCTGCTCCTTGGTTGGGGTGTTCAACTGGTTGCCTAGCATTCAACTTGCCAACTAGGATGTCATTTACCCAGGGAGGTCAAACTTTATTTGTCCCCTATTCAAAGTAGAATGGCTTCTACTTGGTTCCTTCTTGCATAAAAAAATACTATAATAATAATAGTAGTAGTAGTAGTAGTAGTAGTAATCAGAAGGATGAGAAGTTCAAGGATAGCTTTGAGCACATTTTGAGTTCCAGAATAGCCTGGATATAACCCTGTCTCAGAAAGGACACGGCTCTGTGGGCGAAGGGGTTTACCACACAAGCCTAATGACCTGACTTCAACCCCACAAACCCACAGGTGCGTCGTGGTTCCTGAACATCTCGGCTCACACATATGTAGCACATACACATAGTGATAATACGTAATAAGTAAGTAAAATTTAAAGCTAAAAGTACTAGCAATGATAATAATAAAATAAGACAAAGTGGAAATAAAGCATGAATCCTTTCTCCTGAGAAGATGTATGGGCATTCGGTTTATTTAGTTAGTGAGTTAGTTAGGGCAGGTGTGATTGCGTATAGCGTTAATCTCAGCACTAAAAAAAGACTAAAGGAGACAGAGGCAGGCAGATCTGTGAGTTCCAGGCCAGTCAAGGCCACAGAGTGAGTTCCAGGGCAGCCAGGGCTACACAGAGAAACCTTGTCTCAGGAAACCAGATAGATAGATAGATAGATAGATAGATAGATAGATAGATAGATAGATAGTTTTAAAACATTTATTTACATTTATTTTTACGTGTATAAGTGTTCAGCTTTTGTGTATGTCTATGTACCATGTGTGTGCCTGGTATTTGCAGAGGTCAGAAGGCACTGGATACCCAATGTGTGTGTGTGTGTGTGTGTGTGTGTGTGTGTGTGTGTGTCTGTGTGTCTCTGTGTGTCTCTGTGTCTGTGTGTCTGTGTGTCTCTGTGTCTGTGTGTCTGTGTCTGTGTCTGTGTGTGTTTGCACGCACACACGTTACTGCTTTTGAGAGAGGCTTTCACTATGTAGCTGGCCAGGAACTTGCCACATAGAACAGGCTGTCCTCAGACTCCTGGAGATCCACCTGCCTCTGCTTCCCAAGTGTTAGGATTAAAGGCGTGTGCCACCAGAGTGTGCTGGGTAGGTCTTCTGTTCATTTTGAAGGGGTCAGAAAGAACTCGCCAGTTCCCAGTTTCAGAAACTACAATGAATGTCCTCGGTCCAACTCGGCCTCCCTAAGAATCAGTGGGCATTGTTATTGTAACTTCACAAAGGGGAAGTCACCCCAAAGTCACCTGACGAGGGTGGCAGAGGCAGATCCAGAGCAGCCACTTGTTCATCGAACGCATCCTTGCCCTAGAAATAGGTCTTCTAGAAGGCACCCATGTGACTTCCAGAGGGCATCTCTATCTGTGTGTGGACGGGGAGCCGGGCTTCCTGTTGCTCTGTGCATCCTGTTGTTCTCTCGTTAGGATGTCCATCAAATGCTTGCATTTCCTTTCCTACTCACTCTGGACAGGAACAGCTGTCTGCAGCCACGCCGTGCCTGAGTGAGGAGAGGCGTAGGCACCAGCCGAGGCCACCCAGCAAACATCTATGCTGACTCTGAATGGGGTAAGGCATTCCCTAACAGTTACTTACTTACTTCGTTAGTTAGTTAGTTAGTTAGTTTATTTATTGATTTGAGACAGGGTTTTGCTATATTGCCTAAACTGGCCTTGAACTCGTTATGTTACCTACCATTAAATTTACCACAGCCCCATCCTCAGAACTCACTAGACCCTGGCCTCAGACACAGCAGTCTGGCCTCAGCCTCCTAGGTACTGGGATCACAGGTATGTGCCACCATGCCTGGCGATCCCTCCCAGAACTTTCGTTTATTTATTTATTTTACTTTTATTTATTTATAATTTTAAAAATTATTATTTGTGTGTGGTGGGGGAGATGTGTATGTGGGTGTGGGTGCATGTAACCAATGCTTTGTGCCATGCTCTGTGATGCCTAACTTACTCCTTTGTAACAAGGTCTCTGGCTGAGCCCAGAGCTAGGCTGGCGGTCAGCAAACTCCAGTGAGCCTTCTGTCTGCTCCAGACGGTGTAGAAGTTATGGGTGTGTGTGACCACTCCCATTGTGAGAGTGCTGGGAACTAAAGTGAGGTCTGTAAGGGTGTCTTATCCACTGAGCCATCTCTCTGGCCATACCCTTGCAACTTGAATTCTTTTTTTTTTTTTTCTTTTCTTTTTTTTCGGAGCTGGGGATCGAACCCAGGGCCTTGCGCTTGCTAGGCAAGCGCTGTACCTCTGAGCTAAATCCCCAACCCCGCAACTTGAATTCTTATATTATAGTTATTACAGTGTTGTACGGATGAAATCAAATTATGGTTGGGAATAATACTGTTTAATTTTATTAAAATTTTATTTATGTATTTTGTGGGCATGTATGTGTGTGTATGTGTGTGTGTGTATGTATGTATGTATGTATGTATGTATGTATGTATGTATGTAGCCATGTGTCCCACAGCCGGCTTCTGGAGGCCAGAGGACAACTTGCTTTGTTGATTCTGCCTTCTATCTTTGTGTGGGTCCCGGGATTCCAACTCAAGTTGTCTGGCAGGGACTTTTACCAAGTAACTGTCTCTCCAGCCCCAGGAGCAATGATCTGTAGAAATTAGATCCCACACTCCCGGTTACTAATGTAGTCAAGGGGCAGGTAGCATGTAGAACTGGCCCACGTGTGCAGAGCATGCTGGGAGGCTGATGCATGCTGGGAAGGCTTCGGAAGGCTCCATCGGGCAGATGAAGCGAAGGAAAGTCTTGGAGGGCTATGAAGCCTGAGGAGAGCCTGGAGGTCAGAAGGAAAGTTTCTTTAGAAGCAGCAGCCGGCCAGCTGGGTGGGGCTTGGGGGCCTTTGTAAAAAGCACAGTGGATGCTTTGAACCGTTTATGTTCAGGCAGCCCAGTGTGCTACAGTGGGCAATGGATTAAGCTGTCCCATAAACAAACAACGGAAGTCCTACGTGACTCCCCGGCACCACAAAAATAAATAAATACAAAATAGAGCCGGGCAGTGGTGGCACACGCCTTTAATCCTAGCCCTTGGGAGGAAGAGACATGTGGATCTCTGTGAGTTCGAGGCCAGCCTGGTTTACAGAATGACATCCAAGACAGCCAGGGAACTAAACAGAGAAACCCTGTCTCAAAAATAAAAATAGGGGGGGCTGGGGATTTAGCTCAGTGGTAGAGCGCTTACCTAGGAAGCGCAAGGCCCTGGGTTCGGTCCCCAGCTCCGAAAAAAAGAACAAAAAAAAATAAATAAATAAAATAAAATAAAAATAGGTAGGTGATAGATAGATAGATAGATAGATAGATAGATAGATAGATAGATAGATTAAAAAAAAAGAAAAGAAAAGAAAAAACCAAACAGACGAAAGGGCCAGGGAGATGGCCCAGACAGGAAAGTGCTTGCTATTTTGATTTGCGTTCATATCCCAGCACCCACATTAAAAAAAAAAAAATCTAAATATTGTGTGGGTCTGAAATGATAACATTTTAGAGGCAGAGACAGAAGGACTTGGAGACCTGCCAGTCTAGCTGAATTGGTAAGTTCCAGGAGAGACCCTGCCCTACAAAAAAAAGATGGAGATCAATTGTGGAAAGCATTGGATAGTGACCCCTGACCTACACACACACACACACACACACACACACACACACACACACACACACACACACACACGTTCATACACAAAAGCACATACAGACACAGGAGAGAAGAGTAAAAAGTAAATAGAGGCTGGGTGACAACGACCTAATCCCAGCACTTGAGAGGCAGAGGCAGGTGGATGTCTATGAGTTCAAAGTCAGTCTGGTCTACGTAAAGAGGTCCTCTCTCGAAGAAATAGAAAACTAACAGATAATAACCAGGGACAACATTGAGTAGAGTAAATGTATATTTCAGTTTATCAGCTCACAATGTCCGACTTCCTCTGTTCCTTCTTGGGTTGAATTTCCGTCTGCTAAAAAGATAAGTGATTTTTTTTTTTTTGTGAGGGTCTCTTAGAGGACAGTTTTATTTTGGGGGTTGATTGGTTTGTTGGGTACAGATAACATTAGCCCTGGCTGGCTTCAAACTCTATATGGACTGCAAGTTATTTATTTACTCATTGATTTTTTGAGATGTGGTCTCCCTAGGCCATCAGGGCTGGGCCTGAACTCAGTCTGTAATCCAGACAGAGCTCCTGAGTCTCTGAGTCACAGACCTAGTCACCAGGTCTCCTCCTCCTCCTCCCTCTATGTGAGTTAATTTTGAAATAATAGTTATTGCCTTTATTAATTCCAGTACTGGGAGGCAGAAGAAGCAGGTGGATCTCTGAGTTCGAGGCCAGTCTGGTTTACAGAGCAGGCTCCAATACAGCCAGGGCTACATAAAGGAAACCCTGTTTGAGGGGTTGGGGGAAAGCAGGGCAGTTGTGACTCATAGCCTTAATCCCAGCACCAGGGAGGCATGAGTTTGAGGCCAGCCTGGTCTACAGGGTGAGTCACAGCCAGAGCTAAACCCTGTCTCAATAAAACAAAATTGTATTTGTTTCTTTATTCATTCATTTATTCTTATGTGTGTGCATGTGTGTGTGCGTGTGCGTGTGTGTGTGTGTGTGTGCGTGTGCGTGTGTGTGTGTGTGTGTGGCAGTGTGTTGGGGGAGATGCCATGGTATATATATGGAAATAAGAGAACAACTTTCATTCTACCACATGAAGCCCAGGGATTGAACTCAGTGTTGGGCCGTATCTCAAGATTCATACTCTCCCTGTGGAGCAGTCTTTTTTGCCTCGTGTCTTTATTTACCTGTCTAGTTAGTCAGTTGGTTGGTTAGTTAGCTAGTTAGTTAGCTAGTTAGTTAGTTAGTTAGTTTTGGGGTTTGGGGGTAGCATTGGTTGTCCTGGAACTAGCTCAGTAGACCAGACTGGCCTTGAACTCACAGAGACCACCTGCCCTCTGCCTCCAGAGTGCTGGAATTCGAGGCAAGTGCCACCACTACCCGGCCCTTCTTTTAATTCTTTCTAAGGTATCCCCAAGAGTTATACAAATCTCTTGCAAATGGGAAATATAACCCTACCAGCTGACACACGGGCTAACTCTTGCGTGCTCATTGCTCATTGCTGGGCCTGTGAGTTCACATCTCATGGGGCCTCCAGACAGAATGGTCCCACATTATCTGTTTGGAAACTTGGTCTTTTTAGAGAGATGTGTAATTTGCTCTCTTAGGAAGTTTAATAATGCTTCATACAGTGTTCACTTGTCCTAAGTTTTTTCTTCCACATGCAGGACGTGCTTATATTTTTAAAATGTTTTATTGTGTGATGCTTAAATTAATGGGATTCCTACGTCTTATCTAGGACAGTTATTTTTTAAACAGAGTTTCACATAGCCAAAGATGGCTCTGAACCAATCCCCTTGCCTTCATCTCCCAAGCGCTGTGAGCTACATTCCCTACAGGACTATAAAAAGGTTTGTTTTTGAGACAAGGTTTCCCTATGTAACCCAGGCTGGCCCCCAACTCACAGAGATCTGCATACATCAGCCTGATGAGTGCTGGCATTAAAAGCATGCACCACCACACGCCATAAAATATTTATCTTTTAGATAATATTTATCTAAATATGATCTTTATCTTCGCACCACTTGAGGTGAAACCAAAGTATTTGCTCCCATCCCCAAATAATTACTAGGCCTTTAGTATCTTACCAAACCTGGAAGAACACAAAAAAAAGGAAAATGAGATATAAGCCAGGTTTGGTGGCTCAGACTTGTCTGGAATTCCAGCTTCTTTGAATCCTGAAATAGGAGGTTTGAGTTCAAGGCTACCCGTGAGATCATGTCTCCAAAAGTGAAAGGGAATTGGGGCAGCAAGATGGCTTAGTGAGTAGAAGTGAGCTGTGGGGAAGCCTGAAGGCCTGAGTTCTATTCCCAGAACCCATGGTAGACGGACAGAACCGACTCCTGACCTCCACACACACTCTTGTGGCACACTCATGTCTGCACATACATAATACAGACACAATAAATAATAATAATAATAATAATAATAATAATAATAATAATATCCCTACATCTTCAGTTTCACTTCTAGGTTTTGTTCTCTTGGGTGTTGGCCCCTAGGAATTCCCCTGGGTTTCAAAGGGAAGTTTCAGGATTTGTCTCTTTAGAAAACAAAAGGCCCGTTTGGAAACAAAAAGACCCGTCTTGAATTAAAAAGCTAAATAAATGCTTGACAGCAAACTATAAATGGAGATTTTCGGCCCCTGGGTAAATGTTTGATTAGTGGCAGCTCTCAAGGTTCGTAGTCACTGTTAAACTTCAAGTCACCTTCAAGGATTCTTTTCTCCTTGCCCACAGCCCAGTCCTCCGGAACAGCTCCGGTAGAAGCAGCCAAAGCCTGTCTGTCCATGGCGGGATGCCGGGAGCTGGAGTTGACCAACGGCTCCAATGGCGGCTTGGAGTTCAACCCTATGAAGGAGTACATGATCTTGAGTGATGCGCAGCAGATCGCTGTGGCGGTGCTGTGTACCCTGATGGGGCTGCTGAGTGCCCTGGAGAACGTGGCTGTGCTCTATCTCATCCTGTCCTCGCAGCGGCTCCGCAGGAAGCCCTCGTACCTGTTCATCGGCAGCTTGGCCGGAGCTGACTTCCTGGCCAGCGTGATCTTTGCCTGCAACTTCGTCATCTTCCATGTCTTTCACGGTGTGGACTCCAGGAATATCTTCCTGTTGAAGATCGGCAGCGTGACCATGACCTTCACGGCCTCTGTGGGCAGCCTGCTGCTGACTGCTGTTGACCGATACCTATGTCTGTGCTACCCACCTACCTACAAAGCTCTCGTCACCCGTGGGAGGGCACTGGTGGCCCTTGGTGTCATGTGGGTCCTCTCGGCGTTGATCTCCTACCTACCGCTCATGGGGTGGACTTGTTGTCCTAGTCCCTGTTCTGAACTTTTCCCCCTGATCCCCAACGACTACCTCCTGGGCTGGCTTCTTTTCATTGCCATCCTCTTTTCTGGCATCATCTATACCTATGGGTATGTCCTCTGGAAAGCACACCAACATGTAGCCAGCTTGACTGAGCACCAGGACAGGCAGGTGCCTGGGATAGCTCGGATGCGGCTAGACGTGAGGTTGGCCAAGACTCTGGGCCTGGTCATGGCTGTTCTGCTCATATGCTGGTTCCCTGCACTGGCTCTCATGGGCCATAGCCTGGTCACCACACTGAGTGACAAGGTCAAGGAGGCCTTCGCCTTCTGCTCCATGCTGTGCCTTGTTAACTCCATGGTCAATCCTATCATTTATGCCCTGCGGAGTGGAGAGATCCGCTCTGCTGCCCAGCACTGCCTGACAGGCTGGAAGAAATATCTCCAGGGCCTCGGATCTGAGGGGAAAGAAGAAGCCCCAAAGTCCTCAGTTACAGAGACAGAGGCTGAGGTGAAAACCACCACAGGGCCGGGATCCAGAACACCAGGCTGCTCCAATTGCTGATACGGCCTGTCTTTCTATGGAAGCAGTCCGAGTCAGAAGTCAGGTCACTCCCTCCAGAAGAGAGGGGTCCTGGACCCTGAATATTTCTGAAGCCAGCTCTAGGGTAATGGAAACAGAACTTCCCACCCCCTTTTTTTGCTAAGGAGTGCTGGGGTTCATGGCTGGAAGACGGCCTGGTCTTGCCTACCTTACGCAGTCTGTGGAGAGGGGCCTGTAAAAATGGCGGGCTCTGTTCACATCAAATCGGGAAACCCTCCTGACTCCAGAGACCTAGAGGCCAGAGGGGCCTCCAGGGACGATAATGAAGGACTCAGGGGATCTGTGAAGACAAGGGACCTGTTCTCCTGGAATCTAGGCTACCCCGGCTGTGAGGCCTCTGCCCACAACTTCACAGATGTCCATATCTTCCACAGTGTGGGTTCTAGGCCGCCCTGCTGAAGATGGATAGCAAGACCAGCTATTTCTGGTTCCTGCTTCACTGATTGGAACTCTGTGGCTGTAGAGCGATGTGACCTTCAGGCCACCCTTGCCTCTTGAGGATCAAGAATTATGATGTGCTGAGGACCAAGGAGGTTCACTCTCTCCCTTCAGACAGAGCCATGTGCTGTCAGCTCAGGGTATCTTGTTGTTGGAACAGGACCCTCCTGATAGCCCGATAAGCCTTGAAAATCATTATGACTTTAGGTCCTTGGGGACCCACGGGAAGCCAGGTTCACTTGAGGTACAGAGTCCTCAGAGAACTGTATGGACCTTGTGACCTTCTGCTGTGTCTCCCATAGCAGTATCCCAGTCCAGCCTAGCTTCAGTAAAAATCAAGGTATTCACAAAGAGTCTTTGGGTTCTAGATTGTTCCTAGTGATGCTCAACTCAGCTTCCCTTGCCTCTTCCAGACTCTGGTCCTGAAGGATAAGCAGGAGTTGGGAGGAGACTGCCTGCTGCGGACATCCTCGATCCACAGCCCCATGCTGTCTCTGGGTACCTGCATTTTACCTTCAGCAAAGGTTGCATTCCCAACAGACGGAGGTTCAAGGCGCTGCTGGTGGTAGGGGTAGGTAGCACTGGGGACCGCAGACACGGTGAAAGGAAAACCCTCAAACACTTTCTACTTTTGCTTTTAGCAGATTCAGCCAACAGACAAGACGTCCGTCCCCATTGCCCAGAGGAACTAACATGGTGGTGTTCAGTGAGAAGACCAATCAGCCTCCCTAATAAAGCAGGGCAGTCCACTCTGCTATAAACCCTCTCACATGCCTCTGCAGGAGGACATTTTGTTTTCTCTGTTAAGGTCAAGTGAAGGTCACAGTGTCTCATTTTATTCTTCCCAAGACAAGTTCTGTGCATCAAAAGCTGCTGCAAATTCTACTCTAATCGCTATGTGGGAGGACTCGGGGAAGAAGTTGATTCGTCTGGGCTTTGTGTTTTAGACCGTATTTCAACATACACTTGGGAAGGAAGAAACAGAAAATACATTGTGTTTCCTTGTTACTCCCCAAAGGAGGAAGTGCTTGGTTCTGTCAACTTCAACAGATTTCTCCAAGGTGCCAGACAGAGAAGGTGGAGATACGGTTTCCGCAGCTGTGAATTCCGGCACCACCTTTGGCCCTCACTTGCTTGTGTGATCTTGGGCAACCCCTGCCCTTTGCCTTGCTTTGGTTTCCTCCTTGGTACATCGGGAATGGTAGGAAAGAAGATGCCTTCAAGGGGCATTCATTAAAACCTCGTATTGCTCTAACATGCTGTGGTCATCTCTGCGACCATGGAGACGGTTGCATCATATGGACCATGTGACCCGCACACTTCCTGCAGCTCTGGGCACACACATATACCATTGGGTGTGTGCTAACTGTAGAGGAATTAGGTGACTGGCCAAATAAGTTTTATAGATTTTTTTTCCAAGGGGAGGAGTGTCTCTTGGCTCTCAATATTCTGGTCATACATGCCTCAGTGGTCCCCTGTATGTGGGTGGGCTAGGCAAGTGTGCTTAGTGGTACCAGATTAAACCTCAGCCTGTCTGGTATACTAAGCAAGGGCTCTACTCCCGAACTACCCCGCTCCTAAGTCAGGTTTTCTTCAGTTAGATGCTAAGCTCTCTGAGAGAACCTCAAGGTTTTGGGGGTGTAGCTCAATCAATAGACTGCTTCGTTTGCAGTCTGCAAATCTCTTGCTTCAAAGGTCAGTACTACATAAAACCAGAATGGCAATGCTACCCCCAACCATAATCCCAGCATCTTGAGATAGAAGCAGGAGGGTCAGGAATGCAAAATCACTGTAGCTGTAAGTTCCAAGCCAGCCTGAGACACTTGAAACCCCCCACCCCCGTATCTCAAAATAAATTTGAGTTACAATTTTAAGTTAAATTAAAATGTTTAAGTTCCTCGGAGTTCTCTAAGTTAAGTTCAACGGACAAAAGATAACCACGTCTGCCCTGAGTCTTTCAGCAGCCATTTCTCTCCCTCGGCATAAAGCTCCTTTTATTTTGTTTTTACATCATTATTTCTAAATCTCTACACCACACTCCAATCTGCTAAGCTCCACCTGCCGGCTGGATGTATAGTACAGAGAAACCAAGTCACTAAAACGACCTGGTTTCAGCCTTCCCCTGAGAATTGGTGCAACAACGTGGACTTCTCCCTGTTTTCCCCACACCCTGGTTTTTTCCCCACTTGCGGGAACCCGGCAATTAAATCCTTAAAGGAGTCTACGGAATTTAAATTCAATAGATCAGAGCCAGCCAACGCCTCCTTAGGTCTTTCTCCCTTTCAATGCCAGAGGGCGCTCCAGAGCCGGCGCCTCAGACGGCCTTCTGGACCGCCATACTGACCCCGCCCCTCTCCCCTTCCAAGCCAATCGTTACTCTGAGAGGCGGGGCTACTCTCCGGTGCCTGCGCATTAAGAGGGGGGCGGTTCGGTCCCGGAAGCAGGGATGTGGGAGCTGAAAAGTGAGTGGTGGGCGGTGGGCTTCGGGCTTCTGCTGCTACTGGCAGCTTCGGCCCAGGCAGGGGGCTTGGCTCCGCACCACTACACTCCGGACTGGCCGAGCTTGGACTCGCGACCACTGCCGAGATGGTTCGACGAGGCCAAGTTCGGGTTGTTCGTGCATTGGGGGGTGTACTCGGTGCCCGCCTGGGGCAGCGAGTGGTTCTGGTGGCACTGGCAGGGCGAGCAGTCGTCGGCGTACGTGCGCTTCATGAAAGAAAACTACCCGCCCGGCTTCAGCTACGCCGACTTTGCACCGCAGTTTACAGCGCGCTTCTTCCATCCGGAGGAGTGGGCAGACCTCTTCCAGGCTGCCGGGGCCAAGTGAGTGCGGGACGGGCGCGAGGCGGGACCAGGCAGGCCCACGGCCGGTGCTGCCTGACCTCGAAAGGCCCCGGACCTTCTGCATCCTGGAGAAAGGAGCACCGATGCTAAAGAAGAGGATCCAGCTTGGGATCAGTTAAAAAAAATAAATAAATAAGGCGGGAAAGCACTGGGCAGTACACCTGTGCGGAGAGAATAGAGCCAGGCTACACTCGGCGTCTCCTTTGAAAGGTCCAGAACACAGCCCAGATTCCCGTCAGTGGCCCTGAGTTGTTGATCTGAGCCCTCAGTCCCCTTAGGCTACGTACAGCGTCCGTGAAAGGTTATAAAAAGAAGCCGCCTGACTTCCTTGTGCCTCTACAATGAGAAGGATGGGAGTTTAGGGTTGTACTCTGTTGGGGTCCCCTCGCTTCTCACTTCCTTGTGGTAGAACTCAGAGGAGGAAGGGGTTGTTTGGCCAGAGCCCTCCAGAGGAAGTGCATTGTGAGATCCCTCTAAGCCAGAGAGAATTTTGGCTGACAGAGGATTTGGCCACTGGGAGGGCAGCCTCCCGCTCCTGGCTTAGTGGAGTCCTCTACTTTCTCAGTGATTCCGGCAAACTCCTGCTTTCTGATTCCTCTGACCTTGGGTTTTCTCACACTGAAGGGAAAGGCTGTGTATAGCTGGCACTTAGTATTTTGGCCATTACAGTGTGGGAGTAAAAGGCCCAAGGGAATAGGAATCTGTCTTCTAGCCCAGCCCCTCTCCAGACTTCCTGTTTTATGGACTAGGTGACCAACCCAGAGGGAGGAAGAAGCCTGGTGTCCTAGACTGCAGATCTATGATCTGGAAATGAAAGCTCTTGACCACTGCACCCAGGGTCTGCAAGCCATACCCAGAGGGAGTGGTTATTTGCTTGTTGAGTGGGAAGGGTTTTTATATTTCAAAAGGACTGTTTAAAAGAGGAAAGAGATGTACTGCAGGAAGGACCGTTTGTATGAGCCTAGGATACTGTATAATTCCGAAGTCCAGGGGCCCCTGCACCAGCTAGTGGTGAAATCTCATACACGTGTTATCTTTCTTTTTCTATAAAAGTAAATAATACATCGGATGAATTGACTATCTCAGCACTGGTCTTTTCAGTCCCAGGTATTTGAGTCTTTGTCGCCTTAAATGAAAGACAATTTCGAGACATTGTTTACAAAGACAAACAGTTGCTGTGACTACCCTTTGTTCTTGCCAATAGAACGGGGCAGAGGTTTGAAACAGATTCCTCAGTTGTTCCCAGAAGGCTTGAACCTAAGAGCTAAGTAGTACAGCTTTTCTCTCGCCAGCTTCCCCTCTCTCGGCCTCCAGTACCTCCATCCGTTCTTGAGTCATACCTGCTTGGGGATATTATCACTGTAAAAGCATCATGGTTGTCATAGTGACTCATCCCAGGACGTATCCTTTCATCAAGACCTGCCCAACATGTTAAATTCTCAGGGGGTTGGGGATTTAGCTCAGCAGTAGAGCGCTTGCCTAGCGAGCGCAAGGCCCTGGGTTCGGTCCCCAGCTCCGGAAAAAAAAGAGAAAAAAAATTCTCAGGCATGCCAGGCAAGGTCACAGCTGTGGACATTGCCCGATTCCTTTGTTCTCCTTTGGTTTTGATGCCTGCAGGTATGTCGTCCTGACCGCAAAGCATCACGAAGGCTTCACAAACTGGCCAAGCGCCGTGTCTTGGAACTGGAACTCGAAGGACGTGGGGCCCCACCGTGATTTGGTCGGTGAGTTGGGAGCAGCTGTGCGGAAGAGGTACGTGTCTGTGGACAGCCAGCTACTCCACCATCTTTCCCACCCAGCCCTCCAGAGATCCACCCTCTATCCTCCTGTTTGTCTGCCGAGGTCATTTAGCCAACAAGCAGATGGGCTCCCAGACTTAGATTTGGTGGTTTTTCACAGAACCAAAGGTGATACAGAGAAAGTTCACAGTGGGGTGGAGGACACCCATCATAGACTGTGATGGTCTAGTCGTAGCCTTCAAAGGATTTCCATGGGAAAACGTGTAATACAGAGCCTTCTCCAGTATGTGATGGAAGCCAGGGAGATTGGGACCCACCTTTTTCCTCCATAGCTGCCAGCATCCAACACTGAGCTGTTCATGCCTCAGGGCAAGCTCTGATAATGGCTGACCGGACACTAAAGAAGGCAACACACAACTGATTCTCCTCCACACACCTCAGTGTTCGTCACTTAATAGGGAGTAACTAGCCAGGCTGATGTTACTTACTTGGGAGGCAAAGTAACCCAAGCCAGATAAAGTAGCCAGGCAGGAGGGTCAGTAGTTCAAGGCTGGCCTTAGGTGTAGAGTGAGTTTGAGGCTAGCCTGGGCTAAATAAGACTGTATCTTAAAAAGCTAAACAATAATAATAGAAATCAGCTTCTCTATTGGTTTCTATTATTAATTGGGTGTGGCAGAGGCGGGGGGGTGGCTTTGGGTTTTGGGACTGAGGGTCACAGGACCCTACCTCGTGTATATTAAGCAGTTGCTCATCCACTGAGTGTATTAGGTGCTTCTGTGTCAGCGACCACCATACCTGTTAAAAGCGGCTTCAGGCAGGAAAGGTTGATTTTTCAGACCACCATAGTGGTGCAGCTGCATACATGTGGCCCACACACTGTGGTAGAGGTCGTTCATTCACGTGACAAATGACCAGGGAGCAGCAGGAACCAGAGGATGTCCTTGAGGTGTCCCACTTCTGCCAGCATCCTTCAGAACATATGTGAGCCTAGGTGCAGACAGTACACACCAAGCCCTGTCCCCACCCCCAGTGCGTATTCAGGTTTTGAACCCTACTGGCTATGTCTGCCTTTAAGAAAGTAGATTCCTTTCTGCTCTGCCTGTTTCTATAAATGGAGTTTGATTAGACACAGCTATGCCTAGCAGACAGACTGGCCAGGACTGTCTCCCGGAACAAGCTGGGAGCTGAGACAGAGACCGCAGAGCTGGCAAAGCCCAGGGGACTACCTGGACCTCTAAGAATGCTTTTGCTGACTCCTGCTACTTGCTCTGTTCTGTGCCCCATGCTGCACTTGGCCACTAACCCTGTGACAACTGCTCATGTGACTTAGGGGTGGATCACACCTGGACTTTGGAAGTAGCTCTTTTTGTTTGGTTTGGTCTTCTGAGACAGAACCTTGCACTGTATCCTCGAAGAGCTTGAAACGTGCTGCACCCTACCTTCTAACTTGATGCAATCCTCCTGCCTCTGCCTTCCAGGTGCTAGGCTTCCGGATCTGTGGCCACACACCAACCCTTAGCAGGACACATTGGTACCTTCTCTGTCAGTGGTTAGTCCCCGAGTCACATACTGAAATGACAGCCTCCCCCACCCCCGCCACCTCAGTTCTTTCTTGCTGTGTAATTTTTTCATTGTAATGTTTGCACAGCATCATCTTAACTGAGCCATAATAACCGCATATTTATGGAAGCACCGTGTGACCTGTGTTTGGTGTATAATGTGCAATTAGCATTTCTAGATCCTTAATCATTCGACATTTGTGTTAGGAACCTTCCATCTCCTTCCTTCTAGTTCTTTAAAGAAATATTTAATACAGATGGGGATGTAGCACGTGACTGAATGTTTGCCTAGCATAGGTGATTCCCAGCACCATAAAAAATAAGGAAGATGGGGGCTGGGGATTTAGCTCAGTGGTAGAGCGCTTACCTAGGAAGCGCAAGGCCCTGGGTTCGATCCCCAGCTCCGAAAAAAAGAACCAAAAAAAAAAAAAAATAAGGAAGATGGTGGTGGTGCTTGCCTTTAATCTCAGCTCTCGGAAGACAGAGGCATGTGGATGTTTGGGGCCAGCCTGATCTACATAGCCAGTCCCAGGCTGACCAGGGCTACATATTGAGACCCTGTCTCAAACAAATGTGTGTGTGTGTTAAATAAATTATTTAAATTAAGTAAAAAAAATCTCAGATAGCTTAGGCTGACATCATACCACTTAGTAGCCAAAGATGACCTTGAACTCCTGTCTCCCCCTCCAATGTGCTGACTCCACACCCAGCCTGATTTTTCGTGAAGCAAATTGTTTTCTCTCTGCCTAACGCCAGCTGCTGCTGTATTTTTTCTGTTCAAGGAACATACGATACGGCCTCTACCACTCGCTCTTTGAGTGGTTCCATCCACTCTACCTACTAGATAAGAAAAATGGCCTCAAGACTCAGCATTTCGTCAGTACAAAAACAATGCCAGAGCTGTACGACCTCGTGAATAGGTAAGAAGGAGGATCGCCCAGGCCTGACCACTGTAGAAGCTGCTCTACAAAAAACACGTAGAGGACATCAGAATGATAAAAGTGGAGTTTACGTCAGTGCAAAGCTTGCTTCTCTCCTTCCCTTCCCACGCCCAGAACTTCTGGGCTGTGCACGCTCACTGATGCAGCAGTCACAGGGACCTGGCTGGCTGTCCTGTGTCAAAGCCAGAGCTTCAGCACCCTCCCCACTTGCCAGTGGGTCTAGTCAGGACCTTGGAGAGGTCACCATTCGCAAATCAACCAATTGCAATGTGGAGTTTGTCGCTTACTGTAGCTCAGTCCCCACCCAGCTTGAATCCACGGATAAAAATCACAGGCAAAGGCGTTGCTCAACTTCAACTTGCCTTTTTGAAACAATTGCTGGGCGCTACTTATCTCCCCCCTGGAGAAGCCTGCCCTTATCAATACTCTTAGCTCCACACCTCTCCATCTGCCCTCAACTCTAGCTGCTCAGTTACATCTAGTTACATCTAGTTACATCTAGTTACATCTAGTTAGTTACATCTAGTTACATCTAGTTACATCTAGTCCCTGCTCAACACCCATAGCCACCTGCCTGTGAGAGTGGCCACAGGCTGCTGCCCCACCTGAGATCTCACCTTGGTCACCTTTTCTCCCTCTGAATGAAGCATGGTGTCTCTCTCTCTCTCTCTCTCTCTCTCTCTCTCTCTCTCTCTCTCCCTCTCTCTCTCCCTCTTTCTCCCCTAGTGTCTATGGGGACCTGGAAGTCCTGCCTATTCCGCCCAGCAATTGGTCCTTGGCTTCTTTTCTAACAGATCAAGAACCAATTGGGGAACAGGACCTTAGCATCAGAAAAGCTAACCTGCCTCATGTTTTCTTTTACATTGATTGATTGATTGATTGATGATTGATTGAGGATGAATGGCATTGCATGCCACAACACACGTATTCAGGTCAAAGGACAATCTTGGGAAGTTAGTTTTCTCAGTCTGCCATGTGGACCCCAAGGATCAGGCTTGAAGGCAAGCCCTTTTACCCACTGACCCTCTCGCTGTCCGCGTCCACACTTTCCCTAGCTGCATGTGGGGGGCCACCAGAGCCTAAGAGAGCTTCTTCACCCCAACTCTCATTTTATATATTTTGTTTTTGTTGTTATGTTTGGATTTTTCTTTTGGGTTTCCAAGATAAGGTTTCTCTGTGCATCCCTGGCTGTCCTGCAAATCACTATGTAGACCAGGCTGGCCTCAAACTCAGAGCTCCACCTGCCTCTGCCCCCCAAGTACTGGGTCAAAAACTTCTGCCACCACCATGCCTGGCAGTTTTTCTTTTTTTCTCACTTTGTAGCCCTTGTTGATGCTCCTGCTTCAGCCTCTGAAGTGTGCGGATTTCAGGCCTGAGCCACTGTTCCTGGCTGGTTGGTTGGTTCGTCGGTTGGTATATTTTTGAGACAGGTCTTCCTTTGTAACCTAGGCTGCCCGCTAATTTCAGACAGTACTCCTGCCTCCCCTGAACGATGGGATTACAGCCATGAACCACTGTCCCCAGCTTTTAGGCAGTCCACTTGCATTTGGTTCTAGCCAGATGACTATTGTAAAAGACCTGCAGGGGGATGGCCAAGTGCAGGTGTCTGGAGTTCTGAAGTCAAGTTTAGTTTTTGGGCTTTTTTCTCTTCTCTTCTCTCTCTCTCTCTCTCTCTCTCTCTCTCTCTCTCGTTTATCTTCTTTCCTTCTTTCCTCTCTCCATAGTCTTTTTTTTTTTAAGATTTATTTTTTTATTATATATAAGTACACTGTAGCTGTCTTCAGACACACCAGAAGAGGGCATCAGATCTCATTACAGGTGGCCGTGAGCCACCATGTGGTTGACTGGGATTCAAACTCAGGACCTCTGGAAGAGCAGTCAGTGCCCTTAACCACTGAGCCATCTCTCCAGTCCCCCTCCATAGTCTTATCTAACCTTGGCTGGCCTCACATTTATAGCAGACCTGCTGGGTCGGGATTTTTGGCACACTGGGATTATACACTGTGCCAGCACCCCTGGCTTTGTTACTTTGTAAGCTGTGTGGCTTAGAGCCAACTTGTTTAGCCTCTCCCTTGCTTTCTTATCTATCCCTGAACTGGGGTTCATAATTATGGGAATTGATGAGATAATGGGCATAGAGCCCCAGGGTAGCCTCTAATTTGCAAATCTCCCAACTCAGGTTCAAATCCCCAAGTGCTAGGATTACAGGCGTGAGCCACCACTGAGCCACCTGGCCCAGGCGGTGAGCACTGCTGTTGTTTTTCCTGTCACAGTTGATTATTTCATGCTCGTGCCTATGTATGTGTATGAGCACAGATGTGCCGCAGCACACACGGAGGTCGGAGAAGTCAGTTCTCTCCTTCCATGAGGACCCTGGGGATCGAACTCAGGCCATCAGGCTTGGCAGCAGGAGCTTTACCAGCTCAGTTGAGCCTTCTGGCCTGCCGCAGCCTCTTTTCCAAAGCTTCATTATTCTTTATGTGTGGGCAGCGTGTGCCCGAGGAAGCCAGAGAGCATCAGATTCCCTGAAATAAGTGGTTGGTTGTGAGTCACCATGTTGTTGGCAGGCAAACCCAGGTCCTCTGTAAGCAGTAAGCACGCTCGCTCGTTTACCCCCTGAGGTGACTGTCAAGCCCTGGGAGCAGCACCCCTAATTAGAGTTGGTTGCTTGAAGGGAGGCAATCTCTAGACATGGATCACAGCTCCTTTCTAAAAGGGGCAGCAAAGGCGGTTAGAGGGAACGCGCCTGAATACCGCGGTCATTATCATTCCTGTTGCTGCCGTTGTTGTTACTCTTACATTTTAGTTCTTTGGGATGTGTGCACGCAGTGTCCCAGAGATTGCACTCAGGCCGTGAGACTTGCCGCCTTTTCACCGGAGCCTTTCACCAGCCCCTGAAGCTCTTGTTTTAATTAAAACAGTTACTGCAGCTGTTTGGGTGTTTGGCCTGCATGTTTGTCTGTGCTCTCCATGCATGCCTGGTGTCAACAGAGGCCAGAACGTGGCATGAGATCCCGTGGGACTGGAGTATATGTGATTGTAAGCTTCCGGTGTGGGTGTGGAAAATCAGAACTCAACTTCTAGAGCAGCCTGTGTTCTTCCAGAGCCTGAGTCATCTGCTGCTGGCTCCACACTAGTGAGCCACCTCTCTACACCCTGTCTCTCAGGTTTGTGTGTGTGTGTGTGTGTGTGTGTGTGTGTGTGTGTGTGTGTGTCAGAAAAAAAATGATTTCTTATCACTTTAGTTTCTACATTGTAATTTTTATGGTCATTTCCAATCAAGAGACTTTTCTTTCTGACAGGCTAGGAATGGAGCCCAAGACCTCACTGGGATAGGCAAGTGTTCTCCCACAGAGCCAGACTCCCAGTTCTAATTTTTAAATATGTGGGGCAAACACCTGTCCATAGACTGGACTAGATCCAGACTCCGATGGCAAACTGTTCTGGTCACGTGTCTTCCAGGTACAAGCCTGACCTAATCTGGTCTGATGGGGAGTGGGAGTGTCCCGATTCGTACTGGAACTCCACGGAGTTCCTTGCTTGGCTCTACAATGAAAGCCCGGTCAAGGTAGGTAGTTATTTAACTCACCAATTATTGGCGTTGATAAGAGTGTATGAATGAGCGTGCAGATACTTACCTGTACTCTCGGCTGTCAGAAGGCAGCTGTGGCAGGAGAAATGCACAGCAATTGAGCCTTTGCTCTCCAAGAACTGGGGTTATTACAGGTGTGTGGCACTGATCCTAGCTCTGTACCCAAGGTTTAAAGGGTACTTAGCTAACTGAACCTTCCCCATAACTAGCTAGTACAACTAGCTGGTACATAGGCTGCCGTTTTACACCTTGTGTTGTGGAAACTTTATTGAATGACAGATGTCTTAATCTTTATGATAGGAAATGTCAAAGATTTTGCATGTTCTTGATTTATAGATTTTTTTTTTTTTGGTTCTTTTTTTCGGAGCTGGGGACCAAACCCAGGGCCTTGCGCTTCCTAGGCAAGCGCTCTACCACTGAGCTAAATCCCCAACCCCGATTTATAGATTTTAAAGAAAGATCTAAGTATGAAGCAGCTTGGCCCCGGTCGTGGTGGTGATGCCTTTAATCCCAGCATCTGGGAGGCAGAGGCAGGCAGGTCTCTATGAATTCCAGGCCAGCCTGGTCTACAGAGTAAGTTCCAGGACAGCCAGGGCCACAGAGAAATTCTGCTTCCAAAAAAACAAAGAAAGAAAGAGAGAGAGAGAAAAAGAGAAAGAAAGAAAGAAAGGAAGAAAGAGAGAAAGAGAGAAATGGAAAGGAAAGAATGGAAAAGAGAAGAGCTTGGTGGTTGGAGGAGTAGCCTGGTGGGAGGACAGGTGCTTAGCATGCACAGGCCGGGGTGTAGTAAGAAGTCCAACACTGAGCTTGGATGAAGATGCTCTGCTGGATTCCTCTCTGCTCAGTCGTATTGGGTAGTTATTACTAAACTCAGAAAATGGGAAGGAGAAGAGAGATCCCTGAATGCTGGTTAGAGGCAGTTCTCATGCTGGAGACTTCACTCGGGGAGAGCATGCTAACAGCAGTACAAGCCTTGCTTCTAGGGATTTACAGAGTCTCTGGGGACCCCCAGATATGCAGTTCATCCCCAGGTCAGCAACACTGACAAAACGCCATGGCCTAAATCGTCCACATCTATCTCTGTTTAGTGTTTGAGGAGAAACACTCTGTTATTTACCACGGCACCCCTGTCCCTACCTCAGTTATATACTATTATGAGTGAGCAGTTGACAGCCCATCCAGACTTGAGATGGGCCAAGTATGGTGGTGCACACCTTTAATCCTAGCACTCAGGAGACAGGCAGGTGGATTTCTGTGAGTTCGAGGTCAGCCTGGTCTACCCAGTGTGTTCCCTGGCTGGCCATGGATGCATAGCAGACTCTTATCTTCAAAAACAAATAAAGAAGCCAAGCATGATGGCGCACACCTTTCATCCCAGCACTCAGGAAGCAGAGGCTGGTGATCTCTGTGAGTTCAAGCCCAGCCTGGTCTACAGAGTGAGTTCCAGGACAGCCAGGGCTACACAGAGAAACCCTGTCTTGACAAACCAGACTTAGGAAGGTGATACTTCTATCCCTCTGAGGTAGGTGCCCTTCCCTGGGCTGTGCCTTCATGGAGCGGGTTGTACACTGCATCGGATGACAACCCCCCGTTAAGGAGAATCTCAAAACAGATGAGCAAGGGAGGCCATGTTGGGGAAGGAAGCGAATGTCAATCACAGCCGACGCTGGGGAGAGGGCTCAGTGGTTAAAGCAGGAGACTCACAGGAGCAGCAGGCTCTTGAGTTCCCTACCCAGCATGCTCACTCGTGGTGGATCACAACCACCCGAAACTACAGTACCAGGGCAGCTGACACCCTCTTCTGGCCGGGGGTACTGCACACATGTGCATCAACATACATGCAGGCAAAACACCCATACTCGCTTTTTTTTTTTCTTAAAGATTTATTGACTTTATATATATGTGAGTACACTGTCCCTGTCTTCAGACACATCAAAAGAGGGCATCAGATCCCATTACAGATGGTTGTGAGCCACCACGTGGTTGCTGGGATATGAACTCAGGACCTCTGGAAGAGCAGTCGGTGTTCTTAACCACTGAGCCATCTCTCCAACCCCCATACTCACTTTTAAATTGTTTATTATATGTGTGTGTACGTATGCCTGTATGTATGTATGTATGTATGTATGTATGTATGTATGTATACCTGTATGTATGAATGCTTTGTGTAAGTTTGTGTGTAATGTGTAAAGCCCATAGAAGCCAGAAAGTGGCACCAGATCTCCAGGAAAAGCATCAAGCACTCTTAACTGTTGAGCCATCTCTCCTGTCCCACGCCTGCCTTTTTGACAAATGAGTGCTAGAGCCCTCCTGCTTACACAGAAAGCGCCTTACCCACTCAGCCGCCATTCCTGGGCCCCACAGGCAGTCTGTGGGGCTCTCCCTATATGCACACTTACTCCATGCATCCCTCTGCTGGGTCCCTGGGCTCAGGCCCTGCTGACATTAGGGGCTGGATGCTGCTTTGACTTTTGGCGGTGATCGTGAGTTTTTTGGTTATTGTATGTTTCCTTTTTTATTTTATGTGCATTGGAATTTGCAGGCATTAATTATATCTGTGTGAGGGTGTGAATTACAGACAGGTGTTTTTGTTTTTGTTTTGAACTGTCATGTGAGTGCTGGGAATTGGACCTGGGTCCTCTAGTAAAGAGCAGCAGCTATGAGCTCTTAGCCACTGGATCTCTCTAGCCCTGTATACTGCTTTGTAAAAGGCACTGTCTTCAATACTGTAGGACATTTCTCAGCATCTCTGGTCTCTCCCACTAGATAGCAGCACCACCCTCATGGGGACAGCCAAAAATGTGTAGAGTCCCACATGTGCCCTTTAGAGCAAGACAGCAGCAAGATAAACACTAGTGGAGTCCTGGTATTCTTCCTTGCAAACAGAATGTTGCCAGGTGGATCTCCATTTCATGAAGGAGCCAGGCGGTGCTGTGCCAATGACCCCAGTCTCCTTTCTCCTTTAGGATCAGGTGGTAGTGAATGACCGGTGGGGTCAGAACTGCTCCTGTCGTCACGGAGGGTACTACAACTGTGAAGACAAATACAGACCACACAGCCTGCCAGACCACAAGTGGGAGATGTGCACCAGCGTGGACAAGGCGTCCTGGGGCTATCGGAGAGACATGAGCATGTCTACCATCGTCGACGAAAATGAAATCATTGAGGTAAGAGCACTCTGCCTTAGCCATTTGCTTGTCCCAAAGCTGTCCTCTAACCCGGAGTCCAGTTGCTAGAGCCTGCTCGGGCCCTAGTACGTGGAGACTGTCTTAGTTAGGGTTTTATTGGGGGCCAACAGAGATCATGACCAAGGCCACTCTTACAAGGACAACATGTAATTTGGGGCTGGCTTACAGTTTCAGAGGTTCAGTCCGTCTGGGCAGGCATGGGGCGGGAGGAGCATCTGTTCTGAAGGCAAACAGGAGAAGACTGGCTCTCACGTGGTTAGGAGGAGGGTCTCATTGCCCACCTCAACAGTGACACACTTCTGCCAACAAGGCCACACCTCCCAAAAGTACCACTCCCTGGGCCAAGCGCATTCAAATCACCTCAGAGAGGAACCTCTCCCTAGGACATTGTCACTATTACTGAGGAAGGGGTCGGAATTTTAAAACCTTAAACTACATCTGCTTATCTGCTTATTTGGGGTGGGGGCAAACGTGTGCCACATTGTACATGTAGAGTTCAAAGGACAGCTTGAGAGTCACTTCTCTCCTTCCAGCCTGGGCGTCCCAAGGATCAAACTTAGGTCAAGCTTGGTGTTGAGGGACTTCATCTTCTGAAGTCATTGCCTTCACCATCTTCTCAGCCTCAGGGAGAGTGTTATCTTATAGAGATGTTCTTCCAGAACTTTCCTTCTTCTTCTTTGTGGGAAAGGTGTGTGTGTGTGTGTGTGTGTGTGTGTGTGTGTGTGTGTGTGTGTGTACATGTAATATGCATGTGCTAGTGTTTGTTTTGATGTGTGTATGCAAGTGTGTTTGTGACATCCAGTGTAACCTCATTCCTCAGTTTCCATCTATTTAGGGGACAAGGTCTCTGACTAGCCTGGGACTGGCCACTCAGCTAGGCTCTGCTCCCAGTACACTGCAGTGAGCCTTCTGTTTCTGCTCCCCACGACAGACATTATAGGCATGCACCACGACACTGAGAGTTTTTGGCCATTGTTGATTTTGGTGTCTTTTTTTTTTGGTTCTTTTTTTCGGAGCTGGGGACCGAACCCATGGTGTCTTGTTTTGAACATGAATTCTGAGCTCAGGTTTTCTTGCTCACAAGGCACGCACTCTCTGGGCCATTGCTGTCCCCTCCCCTTCCCAGGAGTATTTCCGTTCATTGGCCTAGGAGTGCTTTCTTGCAACTATAGTGGGTAATTCAGTTGGCAGGACAGCTCCTGAGCGCTGTGGGGCTGAAGGGGGCTCAGCTGGCCGCTGCTCAGGCACCAGATGATGTGCCGTGCGTAGCTGCAGCTACGTAAGATCAAGAGTGGGAAGACGGCTGAGAAGAGACGTCAGAAATCAATGGAGAGGTTCCTTAGGTGTCCTTTAATGGGCTCTCACCTTTGAATTTCTCTAAATGTAAAATTAGTCCTGGGCTGCCTTGAGGGACAGTTGTTAGAGGTCACAGCAAATACCTCCCCTCCAGAATGGCTTCAGGATGTCTCTTTATGGTAGTTCTTTGTTGAGACTGGGTCTCCATGGAGTCCCTGCTGGCCTCAAACTTGGTAGCCAAGGCCAGCCTTGAACTCCTGGTCATCTTGCCTTTTCCCACCTCCGGTGCTGGAACTATGGGCCAGCTTTCCTTGCATCAGTTTTGCCGGGGGTGAATTTGATCTGCACTTACACGGCTTAGGGAGCCACTGCTGGGGCGCCCTGCTCTAACGTGTACTTCACCCCCCAGCGTCCCCTTGTGGTGCTAAGCATTGAAGCCAGGACTGTTCTCTCCTAATATTCCTGAGTCTGTGTGTTCTAGACACAATAGTTGTGCCTCAGCGTTGATCGTTTCTGCCTTCTTTAGGAATTGGTTCAGACAATAAGTCTGGGAGGCAACTATCTTCTCAACATCGGACCGAATAAAGACGGCGTGATCGTCCCCATCTTCCAGGAAAGGCTCCTTGCTGTTGGCAAGTGGCTGCAGATCAACGGGGAGGCCATCTATGCCTCCAAACCATGGAGGGTGCAGTCTGAAAAGAACAAGACAGTTGTGTGGTGAGCCCTGCCTTCCCGTGTGCTCGAGAATGATTGGTGATAGCCATATGTCAGTTCTGAGTGACAGTAAAGCCAGAGTAAAAGAATTATTAACTGTTGGATGGATGGATGGATGGATGGATGGATGGATGGATGGATGATGGATGGATGATGGATGGATGGATGGATGGATGGATGGATGGATGGATGGATAAGATAGACTGATTATAGATAGGTGGCAAAATATCAAACTGAGTACTTAAAACCCCCATCACTTGGAGAAGCTCCTAAGGCCGGTGATCCTGACAGAGGGTCCTGGGCAGAGCAGAGTGAGGCTTCTCCCTAAATGAGCAACACCGTGAATGATGTCATCACTCTGAGGCTCACAAACTCCAGCAGCTGGGGCAGCTGGGGCCGTCAGCCGGATTCCAAATGTGCTTTCTCTCCATGGCTGAGCTGCCCATGGCTGAACCTTGGCTTCCTGTTCCCCCTGCATGTGCTTTTATATAAGGGATAGACAATGAGAGACCTAGATGTTCTCAAAGCTCAGGGCTTTGCTTTTGGTCTGTTCTTCTTTTTTCCTTGCTGACACAGGCTTAGGGGGCAGCTTAGCCCCCTGACAAGAGGCCTCAGGACACTTTGAGACAAAAATGCTTGGGTCCAAAACAAGGTGGACGTACCCCACTTCCAGAGCCAGCTTTTTTTTTTTAAAGATTTATTTTATGTTATGCGTACCCTGTAGATCCCCTCAGACACACCAGAAGACGGCGTCAGATCCCATTGCAAATGGTTGTGAGCCATCATGTGGTTGCTGGGAACTGAACTCAGGACCTCTGGGAGAGTAGTCAGAACCACCCTGTGCAGAGCTCCATCCTAAATTTTCCCAAAAAGTTCTAAAAGATCCTGAAGTTTGTACACGGACTTCTAGATCAAATTATTTCACCAGGAAATGTGTCACCTCTGTACTAATAAGTAGGACGTGGTAAGTAAAAGCTCTGTGTTGTTGTCACTGTGAGTCATGGGTTTCTCCATGCTGCATAGGCTGTCCCCACCTCCTGGGGGACAAGCCATCCCCCTGCCTCAGCCTTCTTAGTAGCCAGGATTATATATGAACATCACCCATACCCAGCAGAAGTTTTGTTTTGTTTGTTTGTCTGTTTTTGAGACACCCTGTAACTGTGTAGACCAGCTGGACCTGAACTTACAGATGTGTGCCTGCATCTGCTTCCTGAGTGGTGCTGGGACCACCTTTAATGGCTACCATCACCACTGAGCTATCTTTCTTTTCTTTCTTTCTCTTTTTTTTTTTTTTTTTTTTTTTTTTTTGCGGGGTGGGGGGGTGCGAGAACAAAGGTTTTTGAGGCAGCAGGAAAAGCTCAAGGGTTAATTGTAATTTTTCAACAAACCTTAACAACCCAGTGAGGGGACGATAGAAGACTCCAAAGAATTTCCTAGTCCCTTTCCTTCCTGAACACCTTACTGGCACTCCCTAGTAGTCATGACAGATCTTTAATGAGAGAGCTTTCTAAAGCGGATGTGCGGGTCTACTAGGGAACCATGGGACTCAGCCTTGGGCATGATGTCTTTGCACGCAGGTACACCACTAAAGACTCGGCTGTTTATGCCACTTTTCTGCACTGGCCAGAAGATGGAGTGGTAAACCTCCAATCTCCCAAAATGACATCGGCCACAAAGGTAAGGACCCTCTGTCAGTCCCCGCTGCCACAGACCTGCCCAGGCCTTCACAGGTACTGCAGCAGGACACACCATTGCACAAAGGCCAAAGACTGATGAGCTCTGGTCCTGTAACTCTCTTATTCTTCTGGGGTCCAGAAGCTGATGGCTCTGAGAACTAAACTCTGTCTTGCTATTTTGTGGCTAAAAGCCACTGGCTTCCCATAATTAGCTCCTGCTGTTAGCAGCATGCAGAAAGGACACTCCCTCCCTCTGGGTGGAGCAAAAAAAGCTCAACCGCCTTTATTTCTGTCCTCAGCATAAATACTGTCTCTAAAGATTTATTTATTTATTATATATAAGTACACTGAAGCTGTTCAGACACACCAGAAGAGGGCATCAGATCTCATTACAGATGGTTGTGAGCCACCATGTGGTTGCTGGGATTTGAACTCAGGACCTTTGGAAGAGCAGTCAGTGCTCTTAACCGCTGAGCCATCTCTCCAGCCCCCATAAATACTGTCTCTAAAAACCACGTCATACAACCAGCGGGCAGAACTGTTACAGCGGGGTAGTGATTACGTGATTCTCTAAATACTTTTACATTCCAACACGCTCATAGCAAGGTTAAGGCAGTAATCCATGTCATCAATCGGTAAGACTTGAGGTATAACAGCAGAATTGTCCACACGTCTTCCCAGGAAGGCTAGTATCTCAGGAAACACTATCTGTTACGCTCATTATGAGTTTAAAGTTTGATGTCACAAGTTAGCAGTTTTGTCAAGAGCTAAATCATTGGCCTCGGCTCTTATTACTTTGAAGCTTTGTACAGATAAACTAGTCAATCTTTTCTGTCCTTGCACCTACAATAAGTTGTCTATGCCCAGTTTATGACCTTTACTTAGCAGATAATGGGTTCACAGTTATCCTAGAAGAAATGTTTGCCTTAAATTTGTTCCACGCCTGCTTTTTCCTTCTAGCACAATTAGCTCATGACATGAGGACTACAGAGCTCTAACTGCAGCTTTTATTCCACAGAGGACTTGAAATTACTTATATCAATTTAGAAATCCTATAAAATCATTATCAGGAATGATGGCATCATTAATTTATCTACACAGCATTGCTATATAGAAGCACATCTTCATGTTAACCTGCCCAATACGATAGGAATCATTAGACTATGCGATGGTGACAGGAAAGGCAGATCAGCAGTGAGAAGCAATCCTGGGAAGAAGTCTCTTAGGACCCTGCATCCCAGAGCCCACCCACTGCAGGCCATGCCAAATGATGAGCTCCCTCAGAAAACGTTCTTGCTTGCCTTTAACCTTTCCTGGATGGCTTCTGACATGACGCCCTCCTAAGCTTAGCATGTTCTGGTTTTGTTCTTCATTTTTCTAGTGCTGGGGATAGACCCCAGTGCTGGGGATAGACCCCAGGGTCTAGGCATGCTCAGGCAAACATTCCACCACCGAACTACATCCCAGCCATTGTTTGAAGTTCTCTTTCCGTAGCTCAGGCTAACCTCAGCCTGTGGCCTCTTGTGTGTTGCATTAAGTATCTAATCTCAATGTCAAAACACACACAACTTTCATATTTATGATAAGCCTTTAATGCACTCGAGCTGGGCAGATATTAACCCTCTATGCTGTTTTGTCTACTTCTCTATCAATAACCCAAAGAGATGCCTTGTCCATCTGGGCTGCTCTTAACTCCAATTGGCCAGCCCTCATGGCCATGTTTTTATGACTCCTCTCTCCACCTTGTGGTCCTGCCTTAGACCCCAAGCCCGGGAACCAAAATTCCACCTACCTCTCCTCCTCTGCCCAGTTATAAACTGTCGGCATCTTCGTTTAACCAATCATTTTAAATAAGGAGCAAGGTCTGGGGGCATTACTTTGTGTTTGTGCAGATGCTCTCGTCCCTGGGGGACCAGGCCTCGGGGGCCAGTGTTCACCACACAGCGACAGACCAGACCTCCAGGCTCTGTCTCCGCCCTCTGTGCTAAGATGGCAGGCTGTTCCCCGACGCCTGGCTAGATGCGTCTCTTATGAAAACGTGGTGGCAGGTGTTTGCTTCTTCCTTCCCAGCCTCCTTCACATGTAGTCCCACCAGCCAGTCCTCACTGCTCTGTCCCAGCGCAGTTGTCCCCCGTCATATGTGGGGCACGGTCTGCTCATCGGTGAATAATGGAGGGCTCCTGTCCGCTTTGCCTTCTGCAGATAACGATGCTAGGAATGGAAGGAGAACTGCACTGGACCCAGGACCCACTGGAAGGCGTCCTCATCACTCTGCCCCAGTTGCCACCAGGCACTTTCCCAGTGGAGTCTGCCTGGACTCTAAAGCTGACAAAAGTGAACTGATCGCAGGAGCTCAAGGATAGAGGGCCCAGTGTGCTGCTGTCTCTTAAGGATTATCGTGAATAAAGTAGCTTCCTTTCCACCCAGTGCCCCATCTTCCAGCCCATTCTGATGGATGGGAGCCCAGTACACTGTGCCGCGTAAGGAGTGATGGAGATGGGGGAGCCCTCGCTAGCTAGCGTTTCTGGTGGGCAGAAAGGCCTGGGCAGCACAGAGTCACCCATTCCTTCCCTGGGATGAAATGTCCCTCTGCTCTCTGATGACCCCTCTGTGGGAGCAGGTCAGACTCAAACACACACACACACACACACACACACACACACACACACACACACACACACACACACCGTGTCTTACTGGTTGTTACTAGTCCAGAAGAGGCTAAGCTGATCCCTCCAAGTGTGCCAGGCCGGCAGGCTCAACTTGTCGGAAGTTTGCAAAGCAAGCTGAAGGCTGTGACACAGCCTTTCCTCAGAGATCCCGATGGGAGAGTGCGGTTCCGCCCTGCCTTTAAAACAAGATGGAAGGAAATATGTATGTCAGACTATTTCTACCAAAAGCACATGATAGGTTTCTTTCCCTAACTTTGGTTACAGCTTTACACTCATTTTCTGGTTTTCTTTTTTTTTTTTTCCCCCCCGGAGCTGAGGACCGAACCCAGGGCCTTGTGCTTGCTAGGCAAGTGCTCTACCACTGAGCTAAATCCCCAACCCCATTTTCTGGTTTTCTTGTTTTGTTTTATTTTTTTTCCTTTTTTTTTTTTTTTTTTTTCCGGAGCTGGGGACAGAACCCAGGGCTAGGCAAGCGCTGGGTTCTGTCCCCGAGCTGTCCGGAGCTGGGGACAGAACCCAGAACGCTAGGCAAGCGCTCTACCGTTGAGCTAAATCCCCAACCCCTTGTTTTATTTTTTATTGGAAATTTTCTTTATTTACATTTCAAATGTTATTCCCTTTCCCGGTTTCCCTTCCGGAAGTCCCCTATCCCATCCCCCTCCCCTGCTTCTATGAGGGTGCTCCCCCATCCACCCACCCACCCACTCCCTCCTGGCTCCCCACCCTGGCATTCCCCTACAATGGGGAAGTGAGCCTTCACAGGACCAAGGCCTCTTCTCCCACTGACACCCGCTAAGCCTCATCCTCTGCTACGTATGCAGCTGGAGCCATGGGTCCCTCCATGTGTACTGTTTGGTTGATGATTTAGTCCCTGGGAGCTCTGGGGTGGGGTCTGGCTGGTTGATTTTGTTGTTCTTCCTATGGGGTTGCAAACCCCTTCAGCTACTTCAGTCCTTTCTCTAACTCCTCCACTGGGGACCCGTTTTGCTTGTTTTTTATTTAGGGGAAAAAAAAAACCCGGGGCTGGGGATTTAGCTCAGTGGTAGAGCGCTTACCTAGGAAGCGCAAGGCCCTGGGTTCGGTCCCCAGCTGTGAAAAAAAAAAAAAACAAAAACAAAAAAAACCCAAAAACTGCCTGGAGATGGAGCTCACTTGGTACCACGCCTGCCTGGCACACACAGCCCTCCATTCAATTCCTGATCCAACAGGGTCAGAAACTGTCAGGCCTGTCTAGAGAGTGAGCTCAAGCCTACCCCAGGCTATATATGACCCTGTGCAGAGAGGGGTCTGAGGAACGAACTTGTTGGGTCTCCTTAATGCAGAGTACAGCACGCGATCTCCAGGGTTTTTCCTCTCATTATAGGTGCCATTTTATGACAACTATCAGCTCATCCTGTGAGTCACTATATATTCAGGTTTTTATGTGCGGAGGGCATTAGATGCTCCGGAACTCGAGTTACAGATAGTCATGAGCTGTCGTGTGAGTACTAGGAACTAAAAGTACAACAAGTGCTCTTAACCACTGAACCATCTCTATGTAGCCCTGGTTGGCCTTGAACTCAGAGACCTTCACCACCACTGTCTGACTTCCCTTGTTTTTTTCTTTAAGATATATGCTGGGGCTGGAGAGATGGCTCAGCCGTTAAAGGCTAGGCTCACAACCAAAAAATATAAGATATATGCTGGTCGGGGTTGGGGATTTAGCTCAGTGGTAGAGCGCTTGCCTAGCAAGCGCAAGGCCCTGGGTTCGGTCCCCAGCTCCGAAAAAAAAGAAAAAGAAAAAGAGAGAGAGAGAGAGAGAGAGAGAGAGAGAGAGAGAGAGAGAGAGAGAGAGAGACGTGAAGTCTGTCTGGAGAGAGGGCTCAGCAGAGGGCCAAGGCTTGCCACCGGCACTCACAAGGCAGCTGCCGACGGTCCGCAGCAGTGTCTGTTGCCCTCTTCTGGCTTCCTTGGGTACTGCACACATGGAACACAAACGTAAATGCTGGTAAAACACCCATCGACAAAATAAAAATATATCACTGAAAAAAATAGTGCGGTGACACATGCCTTTGGTCCCAGCACTCAGAGGCAGAGGCAGGTGGATCTCTCTGAGTTCAAGGCTAGCGTGGTCTACAGAGTGAATTCCAGGACAGCCAGGGCTACACAGACAAACCCTGTCTCAGAAGACCAAAAGGAAAAATAAAAATCAAAACCCACTTACAGTTCCACGGTTTTTAGTATATTCACAGGTTATCCAACCACCACTACAATAGTTAGACCAATCTCACCATCCCCGTAAGAAACAATGGCCGTTGGAAGTTCTCTCTCTCCAGCACCCTCCTACCTCTAGGTTGGTTCCCAACCTTCCTAATGCTGCAGCCCTTTCATACAGTCCCTCATGGTGTGGTGACTCCCCCAACCATAAAATCACTTCATCTCATAACTAACTTTGCTACAGTTGTGAATCATAATGTGAAGATCTGTGTTTTCCAATGGTCTTAGGCGACCCCTGTGAAAAAGTCAATCAACCAGCAAAGGGGTCGCGACCCACAGGTTGAGAACCCATGTTCCAAACACACACTGTGAGAACCACTGCTCTAGGTAGTCATTGTCCTTCTGTGTCCATAATGTGTCCTGTTCTAGGTCTCATGTCACTGGGGTCAAACAGCATGAGCTCCTTGTGTTTGTCTAACACTCAGCAGGTTCATTTACCTTGCGACACATCCCAGTACCGTCCTCTTTATGGCTGAACAGTGTTCATGGACATAACATGTATCATTTGATGGACATTTGAATTGCTCTCAGACATGTCCACTCCATAGTCCAGGGGGACCACATATGTCCCGGGGTGGTTATGAAGGTGGCCTAACAGGAATCATAAGCCCAAGCATAAAGACATCATATTAGTTCCTTGTCGCCCTGATAAAAACCATGAAAAATGTAACTTGAAGGAGAAACATACAGCATGAGGTCATTGTTCAAAAGGAAAAGATCGTGGCCTCATTTGAGAACATGAGTCACAAAGCAACTGTTTAAAAGATTAGGGTGAGGGGACTGGAGAGATGGCTCAGTGGTTAAGAGCACTGACTGCTCCTCCAGAGGTCCTGAGTTCAAATCCCAGCAACCACATGGTGGCTCACAACCATCTGTAATGAGATCTGATGCCCTCTTCTGATGTGTCTGAAGATATGGACAGGGTATTCACATACATAAAGTATATAAATAAATCCTTAAAAAAAAAAGATTAGGGCGAGAGACGAGAGTATATCGACGACATGCTTGGTGTGCTGGCTGGCTCTATGTCAATTGACAATTTGGCAAGAGAGCCTCAATTGAGAAAGTGCCCCACTAGACTGGTCGTTAGGTAAGCCTGTGGAGCATTTTCTTAGTGGTCGCTGTGAGGGGCCAGCCATGATGAGTAGTGTCACCCCGGGTGGGTGACCCTAGGATGGGTAAGGAAGCGAGCTGAGCCAAGCAGTGATGGCACCCGTGAGCCAGAGACGGGTAGAACTCTGAGTTCAAGGCCAGCCAGGGCTACACAGAGAGACTGTCTTGAAAAAACAAACAATAAGGAAGAGGAGGAGAAAAGAAAGGAAGCTGAATATTGTTGTAAAAATATAAAAAAAGGGGGCTGGGGATTTAGCTCAGTGGTAGAGCGCTTACCTAGGAAGCACAAGGCCCTGGGTTCGGTCCCCAGCTCCGAAAAAAAGAATCAAAAAATAAATAAATAAATAAATAAATAAATAAATAAATAAATAAATAAATAAAAACCTGTCTTTCACCTGCTCTAGGTCCGGCACCGCCGTGCCCCAAGATATCTACTAGATATCTTTTTTTTTTTTCTTTTTCTTTTTTTTTTTTTCGGAGCTGGGGACCAAACCCAGGGCCTTGCGTTTGCTAGGCAAGCGCTCTACCACTGAGCTAAATCCCCAACCCCTCACAGAGCGGAATCTTTTTTTTTTTTTTTTTTGGTTCTTTTTTTTCGGAGCTGGGGACCAAACCCAGGGCCTTGTGCTTCCTAGGTAAGCGCTCTACCACTGAGCTAAATCCCCAACCCCTCACAGAGTGGAATCTTAACGTCCCCTGCCATGTTGTCTACCGGCTACTCTCCCCCAGTCTTCTCTCCTCTTTCCGTTCCAGTCTCGTCTGGGCCGCCACGGAATTGGAATGTGTGCTTCTGGCAAGATATCCAGCAGATATCTTGGGGCACTGCGGTGACAGACCTCATGGGGGGTAAAAGCTTTTTGTTTTTTATACTTTTACAACAATAGCTGAGTGACCCTCTGGGAATAAATAAGCAGTGATTCTCCATGGCCTCTGACTTGAGTTCCTACCCTGACATCCCTCCATGAGAACTACAACCGAGAGCTGGAATAAGCCCTTTCTCCCTGGGTTACCTTGTCACAGTGTTTTGTTTTCTTGTTGTTAGACTGGTCATTTGTTTTTTAACCTAAGAAAGGAAGGAGGACAGGGAGAGAGAGAGAGAGAGAGAGAGAGAGAGAGAGAGAGAGAGAGAGAGAGAATCATTACTTTTTTTTAGTTGCCTTTTTGAGGCAGGATCTCACTCCATAGCTTAGGTCTTTGTGTAGCCCAGGCTGGCCTCAAACTCTTGGATCTTCCTGCCTCAGCTTCACAAGTGATGTGGTTTGGAGGCGCAGGAACGAATTCATTTTCTCTGCTAGTTAAAGAATTAAAAGGCAGAAGAGAAGTGTTACCAGGGATCTTCGGAAGTCCCAGTGGAGCCTCATATGATACTGGGAAAGTCAAGGGCCCCTTCTTGGGGTTCTCAGTTGCATTAATAAAAAAAATTTGGGGGTTGGGGATTTAGCTCAGTGGTAGAGCACTTGCCTAGGAAGCGCAAGGCCCTGGGTTCGGTCCCCAGCTCCGAAAAAAAGAACCAAAAAAAAAAAAAAATTTGGGCTGGGGAGATGGCTCAGTGGTTAAGAGCACCGACTACTCTTCCAGAGGTCCTGAGTTCAATTCCCAGCAACCACATGGTGGCTCACAACCATCTGTAATGAGATCTGATGTCCTCCTCTGGTGTGTGTGAAGAGAGCAACAGTGTACTTACATACATTAAATAAATAATATTAAAAAAATTTTTTAAAAATTTAAGAACAAGCACAAACAGAATTCCAGGGACAAAGAACTGACTCAAACTGAAACTCAGAGCAATAGAGTAGTTTGAAAGGAGAAACCCAGGGCCGGTGAGCTGTACACCTCACAGCTCACAGGAAGGAAGGAGGAGGATGGAGATGAGCGGATAGCACCCTCCGAGAGATAAAGCAGGAGGTCACCTGCCTGGAGGCAGCCACAGGTTGGAGACCCGAGCCCAAGAAAAAAGAACAAGGAAACCTGAACTGTTAATTTGGGAGCCTTACTGCAGCTTAGGCTGTGAACCAGCATCTGAGAGCAAAGAAATGGTTTTGCCAAAAAAAGAGGAGGAGGAAGAGTCTGTGGGAGCCGACTACACCTCCCGACTGACTCAGGGGCTTAGACGAGATCCAGTGGAGCTTCATGGTGGCTTATAAGGCCAGTGGGGACTGCATTAGGAGGTGGGAACTCTGGGAAGGAAAACTACATCTTCTTAGGTAAACCTCCCAGGACTGTCCCCTAGCCAGAAGCTGTTGCTAAACCCTTAGGGGAGGAGGCAAGGGCCTGACTCCACCTAGAGGTGACTGCTTTCTTTCTTCTTCTTCTTCTTTTTTCTTCTTCTTTTTTTAGGAGCTGGGACCGAACCCATGGCCTCGAGCTTGCTAGGCAAGCGCTCTACCACTGAGCTAAATCCCCAACCCCCTTTCTTCTTCTTCTTCTTTTTTTTTTTTTTTTGGTTCTTTTTTTCGGAGCTGGGGACCGAACCCAGGGCCTTGCGCTTTCTTCTTCTTTTTTAAGATTTATTTTATGTGCCTTACACTGTAGCTATCTTCGGACACACCAGAAGAGGGCATCAGATCCCATTACAGATGGTTGTGAGCCACCATGTGCTTGCTGGGAATTGAACTCAGGACCTCTGGAAGAGCAGCCAGTGCTCTTAACCACTGAGCCATGTCTCAAGCTTTCTTACGTGGCTGCTTTCTTACAGTGGGATTGCAGGTGCAGGCCGCCATCCCAGGTCCCTTGGCTTCCTTTCCAATGTAGTTAGGTTTTGTTATGGTGGCTTTTCAATATCATCTCAGTCCTAAGAATGCCTTAAGTTCCAGTGTGTGCGAGTGTGTGCCTGCAGGCCCAGGCAGGCCAGGAATCACGTGGAAGTGAGGACAGGGCTCAGGTGTTAAACGGTGGCCTCAGACTTGTGCACCAAGTGCCTTACCCACTGAGCCATCTCACTGACCTCGTTCTATTTTTGAGCCTTTTTTTTTTTTTTTTTTTTTTGGTGACAGGGTCTTTCTTTGTAGCCCTGGATGCCCTGGAACTCACAGAGACCCACCAGGTCTGTGATTCTGCCTCCAGAGTGCTGGGATTAAAGATATGTGCCACCAAACCCAGCTCCAATTAAAACAAAACCAAAAGAGTCTCGTGTAGTTCAGGCTGTCCTCTAACTCACCAGGTAGCTGAGGCTCGCCTCGAACCCCTAATCTTCCTGCATTTACCTCCAAAGTGCTGATATTGCATGCTTACACTATGAGCAGGGGGCTTATAAAGGGGAAAAGCACCAGTTTGGTACATCTCACTAATGTAGCTGTGATGGCTGTTAGCAAGCATGACAGGATATGAACCTTCAGGAAGAATAGGGAGTGGGTGATGGCGGTGCACACTTTTACCCCAGCATTTGGAAGGCAGAGGCAGAGGCAGGTGAATCTCTGAGTTTGAGGCCAGCCTGGTCTACAGAGTGAGTTTCAGGACAGCCAGGTCTACACAGAGAAACTCTGTCTTGAAAAACCAACCCCACCCCACCCCCCCCAAAAAGAAAGAAAGAAAGAAAGCTATGATTACAAAAGCAAGTTAGCAAAAGTTCCGGTAAGTACCCTATGTGCCTGAGGGTCAGGCTGACCTCAGTGTTAGCCCACGGTCAGGTCAGGATTTAGCAAATAAGGTTTTTGTTTTTTTTTTTCCGGAGCTGGGGACCGAACCCAGGGCCTTGCACTTGCTAGGCAAGCGCTCTACCACTGAGCTAAATCCCCAACCCCGCAAATAAGTTTTTCTTGCTTCACTCTCATGGCCTCTGCCGGTACCAGGCACACAGGTGGGGTATAGACATGCATGTAGGCAAAACAGCCATACACCTGAAGTAAATACATTAGTAATAATTTAAAATTTGGTTGGGCATGGTGACCCACATCTTTAGCCCCAGCACTTAGGAGGCAAAAGAGAGAGGCAGGCAGATCTCTATGAGTTTGAGGACTACATGGAGAGTTCCAGGGCAGGCGGGACTACACAGTGAGACCTTGTCTAAGAAAGGAAAGTCCCTCTGCTTTCACATTGAACCTTTATATTTTACTTTGTGACCTTAACCTTTGGGGGCAGGATCGACGCCATTCTACATGATCCATGTTAGGCGTTTGAAGACTATTTCCCACCTCGAGGCTGAGGACGGAAGAAGAAAGTAAGACAAAATGCACAGGGACACCATGATTCCCTAATGGCCAGCACCAGGGAGAGCACCTACCCTATGGTTATAGCAGCCCTTCGCTAACCTAGGCCTTCTTGCCTTCCCTGTGCCCTCAAGACTAAAGGAGCCTTCAGCTTGGTCCATCAGCTTCTCAATCATCTTCAGCCCCAGCAACACCGCCTGGAAACATTATGCCTTTCAGAAGGCAGATAAATGAACCTAGACTGGGAACCGGGTATAGGGGAAGCAGGTAGATCAAGATCTCGTGATCTGCACATAGGCTGTCAAATAATCATGGCTCTTCGTGGGACACGTGCTCAGAAAACCATGGTGTGGGCATGATCTGAGGGTTGAACTGTGTTGAGTGGAGTAGGAAAGGAAAACAAACAGGCTGGGTGGGTGGAACCAAACTGGAAGCCTTACGTCAGGAGCGAAGCCCCGCCCCAGGCCCGGGCCCCGCCCACATAGGTGTCGGCGGTCACGTGGTACCCAGGGGCGGCCACCCGAGACTCCGGGCGAAGATGGCGACAGTGAGGAAGGCTTTCCCACAGAGGCTGGTGGGCTTGGCGTCCCTCCGGGCTGTAAGTGCCCCAGGCGGGTGACAGTCGCGGGGTCGGGCGGGCCTCGTCGGCTGCTGTGGCGGGCGAAGCGGGGTAGCTCCAGTGGCTGTTGCCGGGAGGGTTTGAGAGTTCCGGACCCAGCCAATCTGGCTCCTATCCCTTGCTAGAAACGGGGAAACTGAGGCAGGGGGATGTGAACCGACACGCCTGTGGAGATCTGGGACACCATCCTGGGCGTCCTAACTCCCCTTACGGTGACCATGACTTCTAATCGAGCTTCGGATCTCTTCAGCCCTTCATTAGTGAGAACTGTTCTGTGTGGGGGAAAAGCACAAACATCCCTGTCTGCCAATTTCCTCAGCTCTCGTTACTTTTATGGACGCCTAGGGAGAACTCGGATCGCGTGGGTCGGGCAGGGATTCCCTCAGAACTGTCCTTTGGGTCTGTTTGATCCTGGAGTTCTGTCCTGTCCCATGCGTAGTTATTTAAGGGAAGGGGCCAAAGAACTGTGCAGGCGCAAGCTGGTGTCCGGCTGATCGTGCCACTTTCTAGACTGAGGGACAGAGGTGTTTACTTAGCTTGCTTATATATAAAATGGATAGTCTTGGGGCTGAGGATTTAGCTCAGTGGTAGAGCGCTTACCTAGGAAGCGCAAGGCACTGGGTTCGGTCCCCAGCTCCGAAAAAAAGAACCAAAAAAAAAAAAAAAATGGATAGTCTTGTCTCAGGGTGATTTGGTGAGTTGGACATAGGTGCGATCAGCTCCAGGGTCACTGCTACACCCTCGGCTCAGTGATGGCGCTGTTATGATTTTCTGTTGGGGAGTTTAGGCATTGTATCGGTACTTAGAAAAACCACTTTCTCTACAGCTCGTGGATATCTCTCAGAAAGCCACTTCTGTATCTTTAGTCTACCCACTTCATCCAATTGCTTAGAGATCAAATGAAAAGGCAAGTTCTAACTTAAGAAATTAAGGAAAAGCTGGAGAGCGATTAAGAGCACTGATTGCCCTCCCAGAGGTCCTAAGCTCAAATCCCAGCAACCACATGGTGGCTCACAACCATCTGTAGTGGGATCTGATGCCCTCTTCTGGTGTCTGAAGACACTGACAGTGCAGTCATACAAATATATAAATAAATCTTTAAGAAAAGTAAGGAAATTGAACATTTCAAAAATCTTGGTGTGCACCGGCCAGTGGGCCAGCGCCCTCAATCCTAGCACTTAGGAGACAGAGGCAGGTGGATCTCTGAGTTCGAGGCCAGCCAGGGCTAGAGAGAGAGAGAGTTAGAATTAAGTAACATTGTGAATAATAATAACGTTTGTTTGTTTGTTTGTTTATTTAAGACAGAGTTTCTTTCTATGTAACTTTGGAACTCACTACATAGACCAGACAGACTGGCTTCAAACTCAGAGATCAGCTTGCCTCTGACTCTGGGATTCCCGGCATGGACCACCATGCCCAGCTAGCTGATTTTTTTTTTCTTTTACAAACTGAGTGTAATAAAATGATCCCCCATGAGTTTATGGCACTCGTCCAAGCTGTCGCTTTATTTGCTTTGTTTGGTTTTGGTTTGTTTTGATTTTTCAAGGCAGGGTTTCTCAGTGTAACAAGCCCTGTGGTAGACCAGGCTGGCCTTGAACTCACAGAGACCCACCTGCCTCTGCCTCCCAAGTTCGATTAAAGGTGTGCACCACCACATGAGCAGTCTAACTTGGGTCTGAGAACCCGACTCAGATCCTCTATAGGAGCAGGACACACTTTTAAAAAGAAATTTTTATTATATATAAATCTTTACAGATGGCTGTGAGCCATCCTGGGGTTTGAACTCAGGACCTCTGGAAGAGCAGTCAGTGCTCTTAACCCCTGAGCCATCTCCCCAGCCTCACAGTATGCACTTTTTTTTTTTTTTTTTTTTTGGTTCTTTTTTTTTTCGGAGCTGGGGACCGAACCCAGGGCCTTGCGCTTCCTAGGCAAGCGCTCTACCACTGAGCTAAATCCCCAACCCCCACAGTATGCACTCTTAATTGTGGAGCCATTGCTTCAATCCCTGGGATTTTTTTAAAATATTTTATTTATTTATTATATATGAGTACACTATAGCTGTCTTCAGACACACCAGAAGAGGGCATCGGATCTCATTACAGATGGTTGTGAGCCACCATGTGGGGCTGGGATTTGAACTCAGGTCCTTTGGAAGAGCAGCCAGTGTTCTTAACCACTGAGCCATCTCTCCGGCCCCCTGATGACTTCTTCTCATTCAGGGCCTTGTCCCCTCGGTTTGTCAGAAAAATGTCCCAGGTAAAACCAAAGCCACTTCATGTGTGTTGACAATCCCCGGCCGATTTCCTCAAGGCCTTCGCGGGCCTGGAGAACTAGGTATCCACTACACCTTTCTCTTTGTCCCGTTGCTACGTTTACTTGGGGGTGGGGGAAGGGCTGGAGAGATGGCTCCCTGGTTTAAAGTGATTACTGCTCTTCCAGAGGGCCCGGTCTTGATTCCTACAACCTACCTGGTGGCTCGCAACCATCGGTAACTCCAGTCTTAAGGGATATGCTGTTCTCTTCTGACTTCCGAGGGCACTGCACACATGTGGTGTGACCTGTAGGCAGAATACCCATATAGGAAATAAATAAGTGAGTAAGCAAGTTTCTTTAGGTAGTCGGGGAAGATCTGAGACAGGCTCAATAGTAGACTCTAAAGACTTGAAAAATTGGCGGAAGATTTCTTCAGCCTCTGGGGGTGTCATCTCAGACCCACTGTCCCACCTGCGAGCCGTTCTCCTCGAATCAGGCTTTAGACAAACCTTAACGTAGCAAAGTCTTTCTCCGCATCCCCTGTCACCGATGCTGGATCTGGGGCTCGCTTCCCCTGGGTCTCAGTGACTGCTGTCCTCTGCACAGCTGTGCCCTTTAGGCATTATTTGCTGTTCCTGTAATGGGACTGAGCACATTGCCAGGCACGGTGCCAGTCAGAATGAGATGGGGCGGAGAGTTTATAGTGAAGGAGAGAATTGTAGTCTTGCGAAATACAGAGTACCCATGAAGGTGGGTCTTAGCTCTTCCGAGGCTAGTCGGAGGAAGGCTCTCTGAATGGACGATGGAGGGGTCTGAGGAAAGTTGAGCATTCCAGGCAGCAGGCAGCCCTGCTGGACTGGACCATACATAATAAGCCTGGGCAGAGGGTGGAAGGGGGTGGAACAGTAGGGGTGAGTGCTGAGGTCAGCCAGAGCTAAACTCTGCAGAGCCTCTAAGGCAGGGTGACCAGGGGAAGGAAGGGGTGAGTCAGATTCCAGCCGAGCAGCGGTGTGGGCCGGATACCTTTTTCTGAGATAGGTAGGTTGGGATCAAGTGAATGAGTGGATGGGGTGGAGTTTGGGAACTGCTGAATGACAGACATACAAACGGAGCCAAATGGGCAAGGGAGGAGGGTCTGAACCAGGGGAGGACCCGTCTGGGAGCACGGCTTCCTTGCTTATTCCTGCCCAAAGCAGTTTGCTTTTTTATCCTAATCTTGAAAGAGCCTAGATGTGTTAACTCCCTAGAGTTAAGTAGGGAGAAATATGGCTGCTCATGGTAGCGAAGAAGACCCTACTCTCCATGTATCCAATGCTAAATGCTGACACTTGTGTTTCCTCATTTAAACCAAAGGCGAGCACCTCCTCCATGGGCACCTTGCCGAAGCGGGTGAAGATCGTGGAAGTCGGCCCCCGAGATGGTCTGCAGAATGAAAAGGTAAAGAGGGAAGTCGGCCCAGAAAGGATGATCCGTGCCTCTGTTTTGAGCATTCTAGGGAAGTTGGGTCACATACATCATGGACTTTGATAACCTGGAATATTATACAGATGTTAACATTATATAATCTTGTAACAATCTAATAATCATAAGTGTATGAAGTGGCTCAAGACCGTAAAACAGAACACATGTTCAATTTTACTCCTGTGTAGAAGAAGAACAAAAAGCCTATGTATATGTGTAAGCATTTACTTAGAAAGACATATAAGACTTTCATTCAAAAAAGAGAACCTGAGGGGTTGGGGATTTAGCTCAGTGGTAGAGCGCTTGCCTAGGAAGCGCAAGGCTCTGGGTTCGGTCCCCAGCTCCGAAAAAAAGATCCAAAAAAAAAAAAAAAAAAAAAAAGTGAACCTGTGGGCACAGGACGCACGTGGCCAAGGAGGACTTTGACGTGGTTCATACAGCACTAATACGGCAGTGATACAGGTGGCTTTGGAGCACTTGAATGCAGCTATCGATGAGGCTGGAGACATGACTCAGTGGTTAAGAGCGCTTCCTGCTCAGAGGACCAGAGTTTAATTCCCAATGTCTATATGGTGACTTACAACTGTCTATAACTCCAGTCCCAGGGAGAATGATGGGAAGGCCTCATGAAGAGGACCTGGGATCATTAAGACTCGTAGAAAATCCAACTGGCTGGCACCAAGGAATCATGAAAGGCATTATTATTAGTAGTAATATTAATATTATTAATTAGTGTTGTTGTTTTGAGACAGGGTTTCTCTCTGTAGAACTTGCTCTGTAGACCAGGCTAGCCTTGAATTCACAGACAGCCACTTTGCCCCTGCCCCTTCTGAGTGCTGGGATTAAAGGCATGTGCCACCACCACATGCCTTAAGGTTTTTTTTTTTTTCTTTTCTATTTTTCGGAGCTGGGGACCGAACCCAGGGCCTTGCGCTTGCTAGGCAAGCGCTGTAACACTGAACTAAATCCCCAACCCCAAGGTTTATTTTTATGTGTGTGTGTGTGTGTGTGTGTGTGTGTGTGTGTGTTTCCTGTATATATCCGCCACATGCATGCAGTGCCCACAGAGGCCAGTAGGGGGCATCGGGTCCCCTGGAGCTGTTGGAGTCAATGGGCATTTGTGAGTTGCCCAGCATGAGTACTGGGAACTGAGAATCCCTTTTGAGGATCTCTGGAAAAACAGCTCCAGCCCCTCATGGAAGGCTTTTAGGCAGGAAAGTCAGGCAGTGGAGCCTGCGGTTCAGGAAGGTTCCAATACAGGATGAGTTGACAGAAGGAAGCCATGCCCTGGTACATCTGGGAACTTTGGGGAGGTTAGAGAGGAACTCAGAGGCTCTGGTGAGTGACCAGATGTGGGGAAGGAATGAAAAGAAGCTGAGGAGAGAGAAAGGGGGAGGGAGCGACATTTGGGGCTCTATTCTTCAGCACCCAGAGAGCCGTGGTGATTCTTCTGCGCCCACTCCAGCCAAGGCACACTGCTCTCAGTCTATGATGGGGCCATAGACTAAGACACTGAACCACGGAAGAGTCTACATAGGAGGAAGGGGTGTTCCCACGTAAACAGGATCACCTCAGGTGAGCAGCCATCTGTGCCAGGAGACACGGGTGGCAGAACCTGGAGATCGTGTGTGAGCTCAGTGTCTGAGCCAAGGCTTGGGCTGAGGTGTTGGCTCGCGGCTGAGGCCAGCCTTCCTTACCGCTGTTGCTGACTTTCTTTCCTGGGTTTCTACCCACCTCAGAGTATCGTGCCGACGCCAGTGAAAATCAAACTGATAGACATGCTATCCGAAGCAGGGCTCCCGGTCATCGAGGCCACCAGCTTTGTCTCTCCCAAGTGGGTGCCGCAGGTGAGCCCAGCCTCCAGAGAAGCCTGTCCCAGGCAGGAGGGAGGGAAGTCCCCCCGTTTGCTCTTGTAGCCACTACTTCTGGACTTAGGTTTCCAGGTCCCTGGCTTGAGGGGTCTCAGGTGAATCTCAGCACTGTGCAGCATGAGAAGAACTCCACCTGGGAGCCAGGGGCTCTGATCCAGTCTGGGCTCTGCCCTGGCTTACTGGAGCCCTTGCTAAGTAAGGCCTTTGCCCTCTGCAGTCAGAGGTGGCCTCTGCAGTCTCCCCTAGCTCCAAGACTATAGGACCCCCATAATCTGCAGCCTCTGTGTTTGTAAAGGGAGAGTGAGAATTGCTGCTTCATAGTTAGGGGCAAGCATCCCAGGATAGCACCAGACAATGCAGAGGGAGTGTTGCCCAGGACCCCACACGAGAAGGTTCTTGGTAAGTGGCCACTGCCGCTTGTGACTCCAGGAATCTGAGAGTCGGCAGTACTCCCACAGGAGCTGCCAAGATCACGCTGTCCAGGCTGCCTCCCGACCTCTCCCTGGTCAGACAGATAAGGAAAGTATTGGTGACAACAGATTAAGTGGTGAGGAGGTTTTTTCTACCACTGAGCCCTTGACTTCTTTGGCTCCCAGATGGCTGACCACTCTGACGTCTTGAAGGGCATTCAGAAGTTTCCCGGCATCAACTACCCGGTCCTGACACCAAACATGAAAGGCTTTGAGGAAGCGGTAAGAGGTTGACTTGTGAGACCCCTTGAGGGAGACTGATGGTTATCAGTCCTTGCCTTGCCCTGCAATGTCCCTCTGAATAGCTCACCTCGGGTGCAGAGGAGTAGCATCAGACTGGGGCTGGGGGGTGGGGAAAGGGCGGGAAATCCAGCCCTGTCACTCATTGCTCTGTTGTCTGGATGAATTCCTTAACCTCACTCATTCTGCCTATGAACGAGGAATGACAATATCACTTACCACTGAGTCGATGCTCCCATAATCAGTGCTTAGTAAGAGCTAAGAGACACGGGCCTGCTAAAACCACTAAGGCCTGGGATCGCCCACTCCCCCCCCCTTTTTTTTTTAAGTTTTTACTATAAGTATACTATGTAGTGTTTTACGCCACGTGTGCATGCAGTATCTGCAGAGACCACAAGAGGGCGACAGCCTTGGAACTGGAATTGCAGACTGTAGTTAGCAGCCATGTGTATGCTGGAGAGCAAACCCAGATCCTGTGCCAGAACAGAGAGTGCCCCTAACTGCTGAGCTGTCTCTACCGCCCATGCTGCCCTCTTCTTTAGGGAGAGGTCACAGCCCTCCGCATGGGCGCTTCTGCAGAGGTGGCTAAACTCTTGTGATTTCCGAAATAGCGTCTGGCGAGGCCGATGGTGTGATTTGTCATGAATTTATTTCAAGTGTGACTCCTGCCCTGCCCCCCTCCGCCCCGCCAGGTTGACAGTGGCAGTGGTGGATTTCCCTCGAGGACATGAGATTGATGGGTTTTTATCTGCAGGAGCTAGGGATCAAATGGAGATCCTCATGCACGAGGGAAATGCTCCCTCCCTGAGCTGCTCTCCAGCCCTGTTTTTGTTTTGTTTTCTTTTTGGTGGTGTTTTCCAGACAGGGTTTCTCTGTGTAGCCCTGGCTGTCCTAGAACTCCCTCTGTAGACCAGGCTGGCCTGGAACTCACAGAGATCCGCCTGCCTGTGCCTCCTAGGTGTTGGGATTAGAGGCGTGTGTCACCACCAGCCCAGCAGTTTTGTTTTCTGATTGAGGCGTAAGCATTTCCTGGGCTGCTTGAGAAGGTACCGCAAACTAGCGCAGATTTGCTCTGCTGCCTCATGTTCTGGAGATGAGGAGTGTTGGCTGCGTCTGAGGCCTCCCCAGAGCCCATCTCACGTATCCTGTAGTAGCTCGGGATGAACGGTTGGTCTTAATATTGCTGGGTTTTTACGTGCCTCACCCCAGGGCCTGCCTACACCCGCACGCGGCCTTCCACAGCTCAGCTGTGGGTTAGGGTTACCCTGCTCCAGTGTGGTCTCACTTTATCCAGTTACATTTGCAGTGACCCTGCCCCACAAGTATGTAACATGTTCTGGGGAACTAGGGACTGAGACATCCGTGTATTTGCTCATTATTATTTAATTTATTTACTTGTGTGACTTGATTCTCTCCTACCACGTGGGTCCTAGGGAATTGAACTCATGTCATCAGGCTTGTCAGCATATAACTTTTACCTGCTGAGCCATCTTGCCTGCCCCAACATATTTCCTAAAGTATGTGTGTATGTGTGAGTGTGTGTGTATGTGTGTGTGTGTGTGTGTGAGCGTGCATGTGTGTATATGTTCACCCTATAACAGTCACATACCATAAAACTTGCTGCAAAGAAAGTTTTTTTGCGTTGGGGATTTAGCTCAGCGGTAGAGCGCTTGCCTAGCAGGCGCAAGGCCCTGGGTTTGATCCCCAGCTCCGGAAAAAAAAAAAAAAAAAAAAAAAACAAAACTAAATAAGAAAGTTTTTTTGCCACGATCCAGTATCTCCAGGAGCAAAGTGCTAAAGGTATTTGCTGGGTCTTGGCAGGTAGCTGCAGGTGCCAAGGAAGTGAGCATCTTTGGGGCTGCGTCCGAGCTCTTCACCCGGAAGAATGTGAACTGCTCTATAGAGGAGAGTTTCCAGCGCTTTGATGGGGTCATGCAGGCCTCGAGGGCTGCCAGCATCTCTGTGAGAGGGTGAGTCAGGCCTCGTGCGACTCCTTCCTCAGCGCCCTTGGAGAGTGGAGCCGATTCTCCCCCTCAGGATCCTGCCAGGTGCCCCCAGCTCTGCTCCTGGGAACCTTTCTCCAAGCGCACGTGGTCAGGTTAGCCAGGGTTTCTCTCAGACGTGAATTGTTGACTGACATCCAGCTGTTTTGCTGTAAAATTATAAAAAATATAATGCTATTTTTATCCCCACTAGGTCCAGCACTGCGATGCTAGATATCTTGCCTGAAACACACATCCCAACTCCGTGGCAACCCCTCTGCCACCACACACTCTCCCAAACTCAGTTCTCCACACGAAAGACCACACAACACAATAACCTCAGATCCAATTAATAAGATATAATTGCCCCAGAACATTCATAACAACCTGTAAAGGTTCAGAGAGAATTTTTTTTTTGGAGCTGGGGACCGAACCCAGGGCCTTGCGCTTGCTAGGCAAGCGCTCTACCGCTGAGCTAAATCCCCAACCCCTCAGAGAGAAATCTTTTTTTTTTTTTTAAAGATTTATTTATT